>NC_136434.1:146042961-146402961 GCF_052849685.1 Lactuca virosa | reverse complement strand
AGTTTTTGCACAAAAACCGAGAAAATTCGCATAGTCACGAGTTGCCACGTCACCCTTGCCTCGCATGTGCCACGTGTCCGAAATGGTGAGTCAAGCGAAATCACGTGTCGGATTCTGATTTGACCGAAGGGAGGCCCAATCCGAACCTCGCACGCCACGACTCCGAGCCTCACACATAGACTGCGAGTCCGCGGTCCAATCAGCAACCGCCATCGAGGCCCTCGCACGTGCTGCCATCTGCGCACCCTCGCCTGCGGACCCCACCACCAGAACCGACTTCGGTCCAGTAGGAGGCTGCCAGCAAGCCTTCGCAGGTGCGAGCCTCGTATGAGCCTTCCCCTGCGAACTCCGGATCAGCGACGCGTGGCCTCTTCTCAGCGGTTGGATCAGGAGCTTCGGCCCCTATAAATAGGGGGGTGCGAGACCTCCCGGGGGTATTTTGAAAACTTGTCACTTTTAGCCCCTAAATCCATATTTCTTTCATATTAACATCCCCCGAAGCCCCGGTATCAATTATAAGCCCCGGAATACGCCACGAAGTGCCCGTGAAGCCCGGAAAATTTATCTTTTCGGTTTCGAAGCCCGACTTTTGCAGAGCCCAGTTTCTCAATAAAACTCCCGGTTTTATTAGAAACGAACGTTTTAGGAAACGAATTGCTGCCCGATTATCATCAAATCATGTGAATGTGTAGTTACTTTCACCTTACACATAGATATGAAATATTTTACATAAAATACGTGTTGTGTGAATATATATTGTTTGTTTATTTTAGATGGGTTTTGAAGGAATGATTTATACAGGTTTTTAAATAATTTAAACTGTATATGTATTTTTATCTACGAAAAATGTTGGGTAAAACATGGGTAGATGAAATAGTGGGTGTGATGAAAGGTGAGTTGGATAAAGGAGATGATTAGTAATATTGATCATGAGTTGAGGGTGAGTGGTGAAATTTGAGAGAATCACTTACCCAAAATGTTGGCCCCCGTCATTCAGCAGAGTATGGATGACAACCATGGACTATTGTAGACAGTCTGTGGAACACTAGCAGGCCTGCAACCTGTAGGTGTAATGAACTATATGTTCATTTAATGTATTCTAAAAACCCATTGACATGTATTGCAGGGGGGGAATACCTGTAAATAATATTGTCGATAAATGAGAGCTATGGACTTAGGACATGTTGAATAAACCTTGGCAGCTATGGACTTAGTGCCTGTTGTATAAACCCTGGTGATGGTGTGACCTTGTGCCTATTCCCTAAGATGAATCCTTAGGAAGGAGTGATAGTTGATTATTAGGTTAAACCCTTAAGAAATAAATAAGATAATGGGGTTGGGGTAATTTGGTTGATTGTTTGATGTTTAAGTACAATAAATTTATTTATTGTGGGTTGAAAACCCTATATGCTCAGTAGGCTTCCAAGCCTGACCCACTCAGCTTTTTATGATTACAGGTAGTGGACCCCGAGCATAGTCGGATGATGATGATGAGTGATTTATGGATTATAGGCCAGCAGTTATAAATAACTGTTGTAAGGCTTATAATGTCTTGTTTATGCTTTTGATCTGTATCGGAACATGACATCCCGTTTTAATATAAAAAGGAAATTATATATTTCTTAAAGAAAGGTTTTGATAAACTTTTATCATATGTTGTTTTGGGGACCAATTCCGCAACATCTTTTAAAAAGATTCTCTGATTTTATTTTAAAAAGCATAAATTAAATCGGTCTTTTCTGGCCGAGAATTTAGGGGATGTCACAGTTGGTATCAGAGCATTAGTTTAAGCGAACTAGGAAATTTGTAGGATTTCTAGACTTAAACTTAGAATGCTAAGCGATGATTGTGAGTTGAGTGTGTCTATTATATTTTAGGTAGTACACCTAAATTGACACGAGCACTAGTTTATTTTAGAAAAGATGCCTAAAATGCTTTTATGTGCTAAATGCTATATGTTTGCCATATATGCCATTATTTGTTCGGATCTATGGTCTGTTGCCGACCGGATCTGGAAACCTTATGTGTGTAGGATTCTAAATGTATGACTACGATATTAGAACTAACATATAAACGTTTCGGAGTAAAAACGAAGATTTAACGCCTATCGAAAATAAAGATCTAAATTCACTTACGAATGGTGTATAGATCAAAATGGCGAGTACTCAAAGTGGATTCGGAAAGGATAATCCACAGCCTGAGCCAATCACGATAGCTGGGGTGCAGGCAATGGTGCGTATGATGTTGGATCAACAGATGGAAGAAACAAAACGTTTACTTCAACAAAGTAAGGATGAACTTACTATGCCAGTACGTCAGACATCTGTTCTTGAGGCAACTATTAGGGTTGCTAAGTCTATTGAAGAAATGATCAATGACAGGACCGCCAACAAGGTTGAAGTTGGCAAGAAGAGGAGATTTGAGGGGTCTTCAAGGCCTAATAAGAGCAACATATCCTCAAAGTCTGGCAAAAGAGGAGGTAAAGGAAATTGGTGCGGGAAGTGCAAAAATAAACACTCTGGGGATTGTGACAGGAAGGTGAAGTGCTTTAGGTGTGGAGGAATAGGGAATTACGCCAATAAGTGTACGATTCCCAAGGAGGTGTGTTATGTATGTAAAGAAGAAGGCCATATTTCTAAGAACTGTCCGAAGAACAATGAAGTAACAAGGCCAAGTGCACCATCAACGCCAAAGGAATTTCAGTATATCCTTGACGAAGCGATTAATAACGCTAGGAAGTAGAAGTAAAGACTTGATACCCGAAGATCAAGTTACGAAGTAGTAATGTGAATAGTAACAAGTGGTTTAGCCTATTAGAGGCATAGTATAGGGTAAACTTGAACCTTTGTGTAATCGTTTCAAGGAAAGAATATAAACCCTGGTTTTGTCATCTGATGAATGGAATGGTTGGTGTAATTTTTGAAGTTGTCCCAATCGTCTGGAATTTCTATCACCAACCAAGTTGAAGCAGAATTGATGATTGAAGATACGTATGGAAGAAGTCCTAGTAGAGTCTAGGAAAATTTTATGATTAATTGGACACATTCGTATGTGTTAAATTGTTTTGTGATTTTAGGACTTGGGGACTGTGAGACAGTACTTGGGACGAGTATGAGTAGGTGTGAATAGTAGTAGAGATCTATGCTACTGGAAGCACAGGACTCACACTTGGATCAGGGAAAGTCACAAGGTTACCAAGGAGCTAGTAATTGATTCCGTCTTATTCTAGTCTGTCGTTACCATCGTTTCGGTAATGACTAAGAAGATGATTGTTATTCCGACCTTAGAGGTCATATCGAATCGAGTCCGACTAAGATGAGTTTATTATGTGGTTTAGAGAACCAAGTTCGATGTAGTATTTGACTTAAGCCAGAAGATTGAAGTGAGAAATGATCAAAGCGATCAATAGAAGTATCGCACTCATTGTTAAAGAAGTAGGTAGTTAGAAATAATACATGTTGAACTGTGATTGTATCACATTAGAACATGAAGGAAGGTATAGTTTGCTCCGAAATTTATCCCTAGGAGATCTGAGTCCAAGTAGTGCAGTATACAATGAGAGATCATTAGAACATGACCCATCGGTCTGTTACAATAAACGAAGGAAAATACTTATTCTAAGAAGAAGAAGGAGTCCTCAATAAGGATTTATTTTGTAACTCGAAGGTTACGATTGAAAGTCCTATGGAGATCTGAAGCTTTTTAGGATTAGCTGGATATTATCGCTAATTTATCCAAGGCTTTTCTTCGATCGCGACTCCATTGACAGCTTTGACCCACAAAGGAGCTGTCTATACTTGGAATAAGAAGCATAGGAAGCTTTGAGAAGTCAAAGAAGAAGTTGTGTGAAGCACCGATTCTTTCGTTACCTGAAGGAGTTGATGACTTCACATTTTATAGTAATGCCTCTGGAGTTGGGTTAGGTTTTGTTCTGACCCAAAGGGATAAAATGATAGCGTATGCATCGAGGCAATTGAAAGAGCATGAAAAGAACTACCCCACTCATGGTCTGGAGTTGGCAGCGGTAGTGTTCGCCTTAAAGATATGAAGAAGGAATTGAACATGAGGCAACGACGCTGGCTAGAGTTACTCAAGGACTACGACTATGAGATACTTTACCACCCTGGTAAAGCAAATGTTGTTGCTAATGATCTCAGTCGGAAGGTAAATCTTGAAAAGAAAAGGCCAAGAGCGTTGAGAATTAAAGTTGTCTCGACAGTTGTGGAAAGTATAAAGAAAGCTCAAGAGGAAGCTTTAGAGAGAAATGACCGAAAGGAGGAACGTTTGGGCAAAACGTTGGTGTTTGATACAAACGGTCAAGGACTGAAGGTATTCAAAAATAGGATTTGGGTACCTAAGGCGGGAGGAGTAAGAGGTCTTCTGATGGAAGAAGCTCACAAAACCATGTACTAGATTCAGCCCGCCAGTACGAAAATGTATAGGGATCTAAAACCCTATTACTAGTGGCCGACGATGAAGCTCGATGTTGCTAAGTATGTGGCCGAGTGTGTAACTTGTGCTAGGGTTAAGGCACAACATCAGAAACCGTATGGGAGTTTAGAACCTTTACCTATACCCATGGGTAAATGGGAAGATATCACTATGGATTTTGTGACTAAACTGCCCAGAACAAGGAATGGTCACGACATGATTTAGGTGGTCGTTGATCGCTTCACTAAGAGTGCGCATTTCATAGCCGCTAACGAGAAATGGACTATCGATAAACTTGCGAATTCTTACGTGAAGGAAATTGTGAGGCTACACGGTGTTCCGTTAACGATTGTATCCGATCGTAACAGCCGTTTTACCTCAAGGTGTTGGAGGAGTCTGTAAGAGGAATTGGGTACCAAGTTGTGTTTGAATACGGCTTACCATCCGCAAACTGATGGTCAGAGCGAACGAACGATTCAAACATTGGAGAATATGCTGAGAGCATGTACCCCAGAATTCCAAGGTAACTGGGATGAACACTTACCTCTAGTAGAGTTTTCCTATAATAATAGTTTCCACTCAAGCATTAAGATGGCACCTTATCACGCTTTGTATGGGGAAAAGTGTCGAACGCCATCATGTTGGCTGGAAGCTGGGGAAAAGCAGTTTATGGGACCTGAAATAGTCCATCAAACTGCTGAAAAGTTGAAAGTGATAAGGGAGAGGATGTTAGCTGCTCAAGATCGACAAAAAGAGCTATGCTGACAAGAAAAGACAATCGATATCCTTCGAAGTTGGAGATTCGGTTTTACTTAAAGTCTCGCCGTGGAAGGGACTTATAAGATTTGGTAAAAGGGGAAAGTTGAGTCCAAGGTTTATTGGACCATTTAAAGTTCTTCAGAGGATCGGGAATCAAGCTTACAAGCTAGAATTACCGGAAGAACTGGAGGGTATTCATAACATATTTCATGTGTGTTATTTGAGGAAGTTCACGGGAGGTGTGGCCGACATAATTCCCATTTCTGAATTAAGGTTGGATGAGAGCAAGAGGTTAATTGGAGAACCTGAGGCAATCGTTGACCGTAAGACTAAGAAGTTGTAACGTAAGATAGTCGATTTAGTGCTTGTGCGATGGAAACATATAAATGGGCCAATTCCCACCTGGGAAACGGAGAGAGACATGGTGAGTCGCTACCCGTAGTTGTTTGTCGTTGTGTGATTCCGGGGACGGAATCATCCTAAAGGGGAGAGAGTTGTAACGCCCGTGTTTCTAGACTAGGCATTAATATTGACATAATGGTCTAGGTTAACCTTTGTGACTCATTTTGAAGAAATGAAAAAGGAATTATGTGAATTCTATGTGTTTTATGTGTTTTATGCTTAATTACTAGGAGTTAATTAATTAAGAATAAAAATAAGCGTCAAAATTAAATTTTAGATAAAGCCGATATCTATTAAGAAAGTTGTAGCGGTCGTGACAAGGATTACGGATATATAAAGAATTCCGAGATTCGAGTTATAACGAAGAAGTTATGACCTGTCGAAGTTTCACGACAAAACCGGCTGTCGTAAAAAGTGAGTTTTCGATAAACTACTTTTTAGCCTTAGTAATCTAAACGAAACTTTTAGTGTTGGTTAAACCGAGAAGTTCGATAAAAAGAACGCCCGAATCTGACTTCGTATGAGGAAGTTATGATTTTTCGAAGTTTCAGCTTAGTAGTAGACAGCTAAAAACGCGAATTTTAGATCGAGTGATTTTTAGCCGACACAACCTAAACGAGAATCGAAGGTCTCGTAAATAGTAGCACAACGGTAAAAAGTCTGACGAAAACGGACGTCGGATGAAGAAGTTATGAATTTTTAACGGATTTCCTGTCCCGGTCTGTTAAAAATAATAATATAAAAATTAAAGTCAAAATTAGCCGACGAAGTCTAAACGGAAGTTGTAGAGCGTAATTTTACCTACGCGTGCATATAAAGAACGTCAAAAACGGAGCTCGTAAGCGAAAGTTATGGATTTTAGAAGTTTTTGCACAAAAACCGAGAAAATTCGCATAGTCACGAATTGCCACATCACCCTCGCCTCGCATGTGCCACGTGTCCGAAATGGTGAGTCATGCGAAGCCACGTGTCGGATTCTGATTTGACCGAAGGGAGGCCCAATCCGAACCTCGCACGCCACGACTCCGAGCCTCACACATGGACTGCGAGTCCGCGGTCCAATCAACAACCGCCACCGAGGCCCTCGCACGTGCTGCCATCTGCGTACCCTCGCCTGCGGACCCCACCACCAGAACCGACTTCGGTCCAGTAGGAGGCTGCCAGCAAGCCTTCGCAGGTGCGAGCCTCGTGCGAGCCTTCCCCTGCGAACTCCGGATCAGCGACGCGTGGCCTCTTCTCAGCGGTTGGATCAGGAGCTTCGGCCCCTATAAATAGGGGGGTGCGAGACCTCCCGGGGGTATTTTGAAAACTTGTCACTTTTAGCCCCTAAACCCATATTTCTTTCATATTAACATCCCCCGAAGCCCCGGTATCAATTATAAGCCTCGGAATACGCCACGAAGTGCCCGTGAAGCCCGGAAAATTTATCTTTTCGGTTTCGAAGCCCGACTTTTGCAGAGCCCGGTTTCTCAATAAAACTCCCGGTTTTATTAGAAACGAACGTTTTAGGAAACGAATTGCTTCCCGATTATCATCAAATCATGTGAGTGTGTAGTTACTTTCACCTTACACATAGATATGAAGTATTTTACATAAAATACGTGTTGTGTGAATATATATTGTTTGTTTATTTGAGATGGGTGTTGAAGGAATGATTTATACAGGTTTTTAAATAATTTAAACTGTATATGTATTTTTATCTACGAAAAATGTTGGGTAAAACATGAGTAGATGAAATAGTGGGTGTGATGAAAGGTGAGTTGGATAAAGGAGATGATTAGTAATATTGATCATGAGTTGAGGGTGAGTGGTGAAATTTGAGAGAATCACTTACCCAAAATGTTGGCCCCCGTCATTCAGCAAAGTATGAATGACAACCATGGACTATTCTAGACAGTCTGTGGAACACTAGCAGGACCGCAACCTGTAGGTGTAATGAACTATATGTTCATTTGATGTATTCTAAAAACCCATTGACATGTATTGCAGGGGGGGAATACCTGTAAATAATACTGTCGATAAATGAGAGCTATGGACTTAGCACATGTTGAATAAACCTTGGCAGCTATGGACTTAGTGCCTGTTGTATAAACCCTGGTGATGGTGTGACCTTGTGCCTATTCCATAAGATGAATCCTTAGGAAGGAGTGATAGTTGATTCTTAGGTTAAACCCTTAAGAAATAAATAAGATAATGGGGTTGGGGTAATTTGGTTGATTGTTTGATGTTTAAGTACAATAAATTTATTTATTGTGGGTTGAAAACCCTATATGCTCACTAGGCTTCCAAGCCTGACCCACTCAGCTTTTTATGATTACAGGTAGTGGACCCCGAGCATAGTCGGATGATGATGATGAGTGATTTATGGATTATAGGAGAGCAGTTATAAATAACTGTTGTAAGGCTTATAATGTCTTGTTTATGCTTTTGATCTGTATCGGAACATGACATCCCGTTTTAATATAAAAAGGAAATTATATATTTCTTAAAGAAAGGTTTTGATAAACTTTTATTATATGTTGTTTTGGGGACCAATTCCGCAACATCTTTTAAAAAGATTCTCTGATTTTATTTTAAAAAGCATAAATTAAATCGGTCTTTTCTGGCCGAGAATTTAGGGGATGTCACACTGTACTTGTGGGTCGAAGACACCAATGTCGGCCCACTAGATTGTGTTATGTAGGATGCTAGATGTCTTTGTGGCTCTTGCCTGTATGATTGGGTTGAAATATACCCCAGGGTTGGGCACTTGATTGTATGTTTGGGTTGAAATAAATCCAAGGGCTAGGCCCATTATTGCATGTTTGGGTTGAAACGCACCCCAGGGCTAGGTCCATTATTGTATGTTGGATTAGAATATACCCCAGGGTTGGGCCCAACTGTATATATGATATGTGGAATTTGGGAAACTCACTTAGCTTTTTTCTTAGTTTATTGTTTCATGTACTTTCGATACAAAAGAGAAGGGCCCGACATGATCGCACAACATCCCTGTTATGTTTCCACATTGATTCCTATTTTACTCTGATGATTGTGATACACTGTTTTGTGATGGATTTTGTGACACCGATTGTATGGATTGATGATTTTTAAATTGAAATTTTTTACCTCTATTTTGAGATGTTACAACTTTACATCCCAGACTACAATCAGGTTTACAATAATTCTTAACTCTAATTTAAAGCAACAAGGAAATACAAAAATAAAAATCTACTTCTAGTCCAAGTCCTTGTGCTCCTATCTCCTCTCATACAACGACTACCACCTGAACCTGCAACATATGAAAGAATCTATAACATCAGACCATAGGTCTGGTGAGTTATACTTCAATTTGTTTTCATGTATTCATACTCTGCTGCTTTATTCTCTTCTTTCATACTCTATATGCTTCTCTTTTTCTCACACTCTATCATTCCAATCTCTTCTTCTCACACTCTATTCTTTTATCGTCACTTCTCATCTCATGTCTTCCCATCTCATTTCATACTCGTCTCATGCTTAATCTTCATATTTTCTCATGCTAATCCCATGCTCTATTCATACCTTACCTTAGCATCTTCCCCACACCATGCATTATGCCTCTTTCTTACTTTTTTATTGATCTTTTTCTTGATTTATAATTATTTAATCATTCCCACAGCATGCTTTCCAGGCTTAGATCTCACAAACTCACAAGGATTTTATGTTTGACGTCCTTTCTCCTTTTTGGTTAAAAGCAAGTTAAATGTAAGAAAATATGTTTTTAATTAATTAATATTATAAAAATAGTAGCGTTTAAGATTTGATGATATAGATTTATAATTTAATAAAAGAATATTACAAAAAGTTAAGTGTTATTCCAAATCTACGTTTTAAGATTTTTTTTTCTTTGTTGTCTAAAACTACTTTCTCTTTATATTGTATTTTCTCCATTGGCTTAATTACTACGAAAAGAAGAACAGTATGAAAACACGGAGTAGTTTGGAACTAGAATTAGGCAAGGAGTTGCATGCACGATGTAATACAAGGTTTCTTCTTCTTCTTCTTCTTCTTTTTTATTTTTTATTTTTTTTTATTTTTTATTTTTTATTTTTTATTTTTTATTTTAATTTTATTTATTTATTTATTTATTTATTATTATTATTATTATTATTATTAAATAGAAGAAATATAACATTTTTTTTAGAATGATATTAAAGAATTCAATTAAACTACTAATTGCAATCCGAATTGTGGGTCTAGATTATTTCATTAGTTCATTTAAAGGCATTTAATATTTTATTGTGATATTTTGTATTTGAGAAAAGTTACAAATAACTTGTGGTTGAACTCAATGATTTATGACGATTAGAAACAATGTAACTAGGTTTCGAAACAGATGATATACTGTATCAAAGTTAAATGTAAAATGACATCAAATTTAATTTATTATATTTTTATGGATTTGAATGTTCGTAAAACTTTATAGTTTAGCAATATGATATACGAAAAATATATTTTATCATATGATATAAAAAACATAGTACTTTATAATAATATAAATTAAAACAAATTTTAAAACTGAAAACATGTTATAGCAAAAATATGTGAGACAAAATTTTGTTATTATATAGATAAAAATATAACGATCTCAATGATTTCACACTTATACCAAATATTATGTAAAAAAAATTATAATAGTAAACACAAACAAAACTAATATCAAATAATAAATTATAAATTATAATAGAATAATAAAATATTTTCCATGCATCAAAAAATGTTATATATAATGCATTAATGCTCATTGACTAAAACTACTCTCCTTTCATATTGTAACCAGTATGTATGAGATTGGTTTCCGAATCAGACTGAAATCGAATTTCATCATTTCGGGGGATGGATAACCAAACGGAATAGGAGGCTATAGTTCCAGTTATGGCTATTCGGTTCAAAAACTGAATTTTAACGTGCATTGCCATTTTTCACAAATCGCCATCGGTTGTTGCTTGGAATGGTTATGGAAGGGAAAAAGAAATAGATTAATATGGGTGTTGTATGTGTGGTTTCGAATGGTTTTGTTCGATCTACAAATTTACAACTTAACAACTCTTATTTTTGGTTGTGTAACTCAACCAAATCTTAACTAATTAATGTGTTTCTTGAGGCTAAAATGTAACCAAGATAGATAACTACATGTTCGAAAAAAAATCAACTCATTCAGAGTTCGTATGAAAAAAGTTATGGTTCTTCAAAGTTGTCTACAAATTCTATGCAAAGTAGAAACAACCTCAACAATCCCTATTTAGAGTGTGTAACTCAGTCAAATTTTAATGGATAAAGGTGTTTCTTAAGCCTAAAATATAACTAAGACAAAAAAAAAACTACACTGAGAAAAAAATTAGCTCATTCCAAGCTCGTATCCTTCAACTTCTGATTCCAACACAAAAAAAACTGAGAACCAATACCCACTAGAATCTAAATTGACTTTCAGGATTTTAATAGATCGAGAACGAAACCAAATTTCATAATTGGTTCTCATTCAGTGTCGGTTTTGGTTCGGTTCAGTTAAAAGGATTATTTTGCTCTATCCCTAGTAACTATGCATATTTTTATGTGTTGTATGATAATAAAATTATATATTAAAAGTTTTAATATTCGTTGAAAATAATTGTGTCATTACAATATGAATTCTTCAATAATTTATTATATAAGGAAAATTTTATATCATTTTTAGACTAAATACCTTCAAATGAAAAAGTTGTTTAAAAGAAAATGATTACTGATAATAGCTTGGAAAATCATATTATATTCAAGATAAGATAATTAAATCAAGGGAATTACATAGAAATGTAATTATTATATACATATATAAGATAAACTAACACTAATACTACCCAAAACCATAAAAATCAAGTAAGGGATGCAACAAATAGACAACCCCAATCTATGGTATGTAGACTGGTTTCGACAAAAAGCTTCGACATAAAAGCATTAAGATAAAAAATTAAAATTTTCATGTTCTAGCATCCATGCCATATAATCTCATACAATATTAGAATTTTATTCCATTATAAATAGAAGCTTGTAAGTAAAGGAAAAAAGGATAGATTCAATAAAGTTGGACATAAAGGTGGCAATGGCAACAATGAAAATGTAGTACAACAAGAGAGAGATCTTATAACGTAAAGCATGTAGCAATAAATAGTAGTAAAGGTTAACAATAACAAATGAGGAAGAGTAAAACGGTGAAACCAAGTGGTAAGCACACAACAAACGAAGCTAGGCCTTATCCTACTTCTATACTACTCTAATATCTTAATTCTATGTCTATATTCTCTCCTATCCGAGGTTACATCCTCAGTAAAGACCAACTACTTCAAGCATAACTTCACGCCATCTTTCTATTTCCTTCCCGGTCATCCTCTCTCGCTCATATTATCAAATAATGTATACAAGATATTCATCATAACATCCTCATTTTCGCAATCATTATCTTCCCCTCAAGTTCCTTCTTAATCGGCTAAAATTTAGATCCATATAACAAAGCATACCTTGGCCACCCTTTAGATTTAATGTAATCTTCCTGTCACACAAAACGCTTGTGGCTGCCCTCCATTTTAACCATCCCGCTTTTATGCGAACGTAACATCATCATCGACACCCCCTTCCTTTTGGATCATAGATCTCAAGAACATGAAACTCTCGACTGCTTATAATACATGCTTGTCTATTTTGAACTTTTATTCCTTCCTCATTTTTCTCCCTACTGAAATTGCACCAAAGGTATTATGTCTTCAATGTATTGACTTGTTGCCCTCTTTCTTCTAATGATGCCTTCCACGAAACTAGCCTAACATTATGATGGGTTTTATAGATGACAATTATGTACAATGCGGAAAACAATTAACAGTTAATAGGGTACACACATCCTATAAAAGATTCATGTCATACACTTGATAGTAACATAATTTGAACAACTAAACTTGCTTAACCCTAGTGTAAATCGAAAATTACATAGTTTATAATACATACCTTTCATTTTTTTTATAGCAAACGAATCAAACCAATCCTTGAAGTTATGAAGCTTGGAAATACTAGCACCAAAGAGATGATGCCTTTAATGGCTTGTACCCAAACCTTAACAACAAGAACACAAGAGGAGACAGGATGGTATAGCAAAATTTCAGCTATGAGGAGCTTATAAAGCATGGACGAAAATAATGACCCTTAAGGTCCTATTTATAGGTGATAAGGTGTAACATCCCAATTTTCAAGACCAAAAATTTCGTTTTTGATTAAGTAATTTATTAAAACCATTTAATGAAAAACAACATCAATATCATATCAACTCATAACCTATAAGTCAAATGTCATAAAAACATGTCATGGAATAATAATAATGCCAGAGTACAATCCCAAGGACATCATAGTGCGGAAATCGAGTGTGTGTGCGATGCGCTGCTACCGTGCCGGCTCATTCCCCTTCGATGAAGAGGTACCTGAAAACAAAACTGTAAACTGTAAGCACGAAGCTTAGTGAGTTCCCCCATCATACCACATACCATACTATAACATACTGTCAGGCATATCTGGGTGCCCGACCTACCCTGCTAGGCATATCGGGGTGCCTAACCTACCCCTGTCAGACATACCGGGATATCCAACCTACCCCTCCGGTTTATCTCAACCGGTTACGGGGACTATTTCACCCCTACTACTACCACATGAGAACAAAACATAATCATACTGTCTAGCATAGCTGGGTACTATACTACCCCTTCGGCCCTATCGACCGATAACCGGGGACTATCCCCCTTACTACTACTATCACATAACATCGTATTATACTAGCATGTAAAACATATCAGACAGTAGAAAACCTAGATAATTATCACAAAAAACAATTATCTAACAAACAACTCCTACTAGTGGGCCGACATTGTGACCTTAGACCCACTTCTACTGGAAGGTAACTCACCTCGTAAATCTGAGTGTCGAATCTCACGGGAAGTAACCTCTAACAGCTGCTCCGATGACTCCCGACTATCATAATCATAATAATACTCAATCAAAATCTATAACACTACTTAGGGTAATATGACCATTTTACCCCCCTGGCCCAACTCGAACCATTCGTAAGGCCCAATTCTAATTTATTAACCCAGTGCACCCATAGCCCATCAAAGGCTCCCTAAGGCCCACTAATGGCCCAATTTTCTAAATTGGGCCCAACACTTCAAATGGGCCTTTTCACAAGTCCAATAAGTCCTTAGTCTAAAATGAATAATCTCGAATGGCCTAATATGGCCCAAAAGGCCCAATACTTCTAATTCTAAGCTCCCGGGCCCAGAATTATACTCCACAGTGGGCCACAAGGCCCAATAGTCCAGACCCAGCCCTCTAAGGCCCAAAATCCAAGGTATGGGCCAAACCGAGGCCCAAAACACGCCAAGCCCATATCTGTTGAGTACGCGGGGCGTACTCCTCTGTACGCTAAGCATACCGACTAAATGGCGTGTACGCTGCGCGTACCTGCATGTACGCCCAGCGTACTTCCCTGTTAAATCACTTTTCCCATTAAGTGCTTAATACTCTAATACAAAGGCTATAGTTACATATCCAAGTCCTCTTTAATGTCTTAATCCATAAAGTCGATCACTTGGTGGCTTGCAACACACCAAATGAGCCCAAACATTGAATAATAGCAACTAACTCCATAGAAATGGCTAGATCTCATGCATGGTTTCATAAAGGCCTTAAAGGTTGAAACTTTACTGCTTAAGAAGGCTTTGAGCTCCAAGGGTAGCAAGCCTAAGCTCAAAAACGAAGTTGCATGATAAAGATCCAACCTTTGGACCTAAAAAGGTCCAAATATCCATAATCCTAGATCTCAGCTTCCAAGAGGAAAGTTAGGAGCTTTATACCTCCTTTGAGTGCCAAAAGATGAAATAGTCCCAGATCCTTGAGCTTAAGATACTCAAGTTCTTCTTCTTCAACTCTTCTTCTCTTCTTTCAAGCCTTTCTTCACCAAAAATGAGCTCAAAAGCTCAAACACACACAACAATGGAGTATGAAGGCAAATTAGGGTTTTCTGAGGGTAAGAGGCTGGTAAGGAGGCCAGGGGGCTATAATGGGGTATTTATATGTCTTAAACCCTAAAAATTAGGGTTTTGGCATCTACTCACGTGCGCTGCGCGTACTCCCGTTACGCTACGCGTACGTGTGCGCGTCCCCCGCATCCTAGGCGCCTCTACGCCCCGTGTACACTGAGGCTACGCCCATCGTACGTCTTATGGGCAGCCCAAGTTCTTGGCCCACTTGCTTAAGGTTTATTCCAAAAATCCACTTGTCCCATTATTAGTCCAATTAACAAATATTAATTACTTAAATTAAATAATAGCTCGAGAGATGGATGTTACATAAGGAATCTTTGGATAACACCGAATTGAATATAATAATAATATCTCTGTAACATTCTGTTAAAAATCAATTAAATAAATAATAAACTCTAAAGCCCCGAGATGTAATTTTTATTATTATTTTACAACAAAATCAATAATATTTAGCGAGGTGTTGGTTTCGGGGAGTCAAATGTCATAATTTTGGATATTGGGGGTTAAAGTATAAATTGTCAGTGTGGTTTTGCAAAGAAATGAAGTAGGCAGGGGGTGTGTTGGTAAAATTTGGAGTTAAATTGAATGGGTTTGAGGAGTTAGGGACCATTATTGTAAAAATGAGATGAATTTTGTGATGGAGGCGGGTTTAAGCCCGTAACACCCTTCCCTCCCATTCGTAATAAGCATAGATCGAACCCTAACCCTAAACCACTTCCAGCTGCCACCACCTTATACCTCCATCCTTCCAGCCGCCTCCATGTCACCACGAAGAAGCACCGGAACGTCCATTGTCCCCGTCTCATTGCCGACAAATATGGAGAGTCGCAAACCGCCATAAGTCAGCCGAGAAGATCAGAGGTTCAGGGTTGCAGATGCTGCTGTTGTTCGTCGTGGTTCCCATTCATTCCTTTCCCCCGTTTCTCCAGTTTCTATGCCTCAACCATGACCACCGCCGCCGCCTGTACAATTCTTCTCCCACTGCTCCGGTCAACATCCGCCACCCCGAGGGAGGTTGTTGTGTGCGTTTCAGCCAGTGTGTCGCAAGTATGTGTGTGTGTGTGTTTTGGTGTTGATGTATGATCGTGGATGTACTCGTTGGCCGGAAAGCATGAAAAACCACGATGGCTGCCAACCATGGTGGCTGTCGCCACCTTTTTCTTTTCTGCCACCGTGAGTGGGTGGTTGTGAGTGTGTATGTGGGTGTACATTCGAGTGTACATGCTTTTTTCTGTGTTTGAGGGGTTGTATGCACGATTTTTGGCCGGAAAACCCACCACTTCCATCCTGAGGTGGTGGTTGCCATCGTTCTGCCGCCACTAGCCACCATCTCCGGTGGTTGTGTGTTTTTATGTGCGATTGTGTGGGTGTTTGGAATGCGTTTGTCATTATTTTGGCTTAGAATCATAACCGCCACCACAGTGAGGCGGTGGCTTCCGCCGTAAACCACCGCTGACCACCACTTCCTGAGGTGGCAATGGGTGGTGTCCGGCCTAATGAAACTCTAATTGACCTAATGAAACCCAATTTGACCTAAGAACGTAACCATTGAACTAATTGGCACACGATTGGGTTGGAAACCCTAATTAGGGTTTACAAAATCCTAATTTTGGAAATGTGAGTTTTGGGTTTGTCAGGACCCGCGTTTGGACCATTAGACTTGGAATTTTGAGTTACACCCGACCACATTGTATGTTTGTTCTAGTCGAGTGGTGGACTTAATGGATTAAGCAGGAACACTTAACCCTAATCGTTATATTATGTGAAAAACCCTAATTGGGTTTGGGTTCTTATTGGGAGATTTCTTTCGTGGGCCAAATGGGAACAAGTTTGTGGACTAAGGAAATTATTGGGCTTTAGGATAAGGCCCATTGGAAAGGCTTGGGCCCAATTTAGGAAATTGGGCCATAAGTGGGCCATAATTGGGCCTTGATGATTATGAGATATTGCACCATCGGAATGCCAATTGTTTGGACTAGAATAAATGGTTGGGCCTCAAGATAAGTCCATGTAGAGGTTTGGGCCCAATTTGGAAAATTGAGCCATATGTTGGGCCTTGGTTCATTGATTGGTTTTTGGGACTTCAGAGTGTGTGTTTGGACCTTGGTTAGGTTAAGGGTAAAATAGTCTTTTTACCCCAAGCATGGACTTATGGTTATATATTGGAACCCAATTATTAATTGGGTGTTGTTTTGGTGTTGACAGTTCGGGAATCTGTCAACCAGCAGTTAGAGTTTTATCCTTGGGACTTCAACAGTGCGAGGTGAGTCTCCTCACCATACCAATGGGTCGAAGGCACCAAGACCGCCCTATTTTGTGATATGTGGTACACTAGTTGATGTAGTGATATGTGGTATACTAGTTGGTTATATGTTATGTGGTATGTTAGTTGTATATGTGGTATACTTGTATGAAAGACCATGGGGGAGCCCATGGCACTTGGATGTCAGACCATGTGGAGAGCCCATGGATTTCCTATTAAAGACCATGGGGGAATGCATGACACGTGGATGTAAGACCATGTGGGGAGCCCATGGCTTTCCTATTAAAGACCATGGGGGAGCCCATGACACTTAGGTGTAAGACCATGCGGGGAGACCATGACATCCTGGAGTAAGACCCTAGGGTGAGCCCACGGCATCCTTATACGTTTATATGTATGGCTTATGTGATTGATATGGCTCACGTGATTGATATGACTTATGTGATTGATATGGCTCACATGATTGATATGGCTTATGTGATTGATATGCCTTATGTGATTGATATGGATTATATGGTTATGTGGATTATGTGGGGTATGCTCTGGGGAACTCACTAAGCTTCGTGCTTATAGTTTTGTTTATGGTTTCAGGTATCATCAGTTTGGAAAGGAAGGGACCGGCTTGATCGCAACGCACACACCCGTGTTTCCGCAATATATGATTTTGAGACGAACTCTGATGAATGTTTTTAATTAATCATGTTTTTGGAATTTGGATTTAAAAGATATATGTGTTTTGACTGTATTGAAAAATGAAATATTTACCCTTGATTTTTGGGTCGTTACAAGTTGGTATAAGAGCCTTGGTTTGAGGGATTCGGACATACTTTCGGGTGTGTCTGACCTCAAACTGAGGATCTGTAAAGTTTTCAAAAGAAAAACGTATTTTTAAAGGAAATAATTTCTAAGACAAGAAAGGGTGTGGTGCATGCAATCAGTCGAGCTCAAGTAAGTGTCCCCAGAATACCCATATATGTTATCTGTTATGGCTTGAATTATGAATCTGTGAAGCGCATGCTAGTTAGGGCTAAGGGAGATGCCTTTATATGTTGTATGAGCTGGTAGACTCTCATGCTAGTGCTGAGTAGTCAGCGATAGATTGGCCTGATATGTGGTGCTTGTAGCCTTGGGAATATTGGATGCCATGCTAGAATGAGAATGGTTATTAGTATTAGTTAACTACTAAGTGTATGCTTTTAAAATTGTATATGGTTAGGATCTTATAACCTTAGAATAATTGATTTCGCCTTATTTCCTGTTCCTTGTCTGGTTGTGCTCTTAGGGTAGAGTCTATTATTCGACAGTCTGTTAGATCCTGTTCTGTGTGTAATTTGTATGCATAAGGCAACCGACAGTGATGATGGATGGATGTGAACAACATGAGTTATGGTATATGGGCCGAATGTTCTATGGTAGTTCATGGGTCGGAGACTACCCTAGGGTAAGCCTAGGATGAGATTAGTGACAGGATTTACCTGATTGTGGATTGTATGTGTGGATAGAATTATTTGATTGGAGTATGTTGGTTAGTTTTGCGTTGTCCGAATGTTGCTTGCTTTGTGCTTTGTAGGACTCTTAGCAATGTGAGTTAGCTACTAAGTGAATATGCTAAGTCACATGTACCACATGCTGGATAATCTCAGAGTGATGGACTTGACCCTATTGCGCAGCTCTCGTCTGAGTCCAACCGTTCTAGGGTGGAGACTTTTACTCGAAGGATTATCCGATCTCTGTTGCACGTGGCTATATTCATGAGGTAGATAGTTGACATTAATGGGAGTTCTTCAGCAGCTGAGGGCAGGGTAAGGTTGGGAACCTAGGACAGCCTAGGATATGCTGCAGTGGATTGGTAGTATGGTTCAGTGAGTGCTGGCATAATGGTCTGAAGAAGTGACTTAGAGGGTTCTGGAGGATTGTTGAGGAAAGTATGGATAGGTGTGGAAGGTAGTATTGGGCCCGTACTACTGAAAGCACAAGATCCATACTCGAATCAGTGAGAGCCTTGGAGAATATGAGAAACTTATGGAAAGGAGAATTTTTGGTTATGCTTTGATCGTGGGAATAGATGATTTGCAGAATGAGGATGAGCACATATGGGAAGGACCATGGTTTGGTCCCGGCTCCGGTGGTGAGCCAGTTAGTGGAAGGACTACCAGGATTTTGAGTTTACCTTGGATCTCTTGTATCAGACAGCAAGGATTGATTGTGCGATCTATTGCACTTTCGGGATTGGAGACTATGTCTTGGGGGTAGTTTGTAGCCTGGTTTAGAGCATAGTTTGCTCCAGCTATTGCAGTTCAGCCGTTGATGACTGAGTTGGTGAGTGTGTTAGGGTGCGAGACCCTGAATGATATGGATCCCAGAGCCCAAAGGCGGAATATCGATTTGTAATACCTCGAGAAGAGAGGTTCAGGTCATGTACATTTAGTGGAGGGTCCCGGGAAGAGACCCAAGACTTCTGAGCAACATTTGAGAGGCTAGCAGGGCCAGAGTCAGCACGACACATGCAGGAATCTGTACGATGGAGTTATCGCTCCAGGAGTATGGGTCGCTACCAGCGTAGCAAGAACTGATCGCATTAGCAGGTGACATTGCGAGTAGATGATCGATTTAGGGTGTCCGATATGATGGACAGGCGGTAATGTTTTGGACTGTTGTGATGAGGCGAGAGTGTTGTAAGACCGCGGGGTAGCCCGTAGCATTTACCGGTCCATAGACATCAGTAAGATGTTGGTAAATTTGTATTCGCCTTCGTATTTCTTTGGTAAAAGGGCGCCTTGGGAAGTGATTGGATCATCCGATTAGTTAAGAATACAAGAGTATTCTTCAGGATTTCAGAGCTGAGTGATCATTGTGTTTGGCTAACTATGGGGCGCTTGTATTGTCGGCGCAGGATTTAGGCGGGTAATGCATATTAATGGAAATGGACCAGAGATCCATAATGCGTAAGAGGTGAAAGAGCATCGTCGAGTCTAAGTGGGGGAGAAACAAGTGGCTGCTTAGGCCGAGGTTGTGTTGGTGGGAGTTCAAGAAACTCCCAATCACCGGTTGGCATCGCCTTGATTATGCATAGTGAGCAGTGGGAATCCATAGGTTCGACCCAAAATCCTGATGGAATATAGGATTCGGCTCGAGAGGTGCGACGAGGTGATAGGGGAGTGTGGAAAGGCCATGGGTGGTAGGCATAGTTGGATGGAAGTAGTGTTAGGCTGCGATAGGATCATAGCATTCATCAGTCCGAATTAGACTATATATGTGATGGTCACAAGCATGAAAGGGAGATAAGCTTGTGCTTTGGGCACATCGGCCAGGGTTGGCAATGAATTACTCTCCGTTCTAGGATGAGGATCTTTGGGGTCCGCGGGCGAGCCCAGATGATTATGGGAATTCAGGATGGAATTGGTAGAGACTGTTGAGTCAAGGGTGTGGTTCTTGAGTTGCAGGATGTGGATAATCAATATGTGACGCAGAGGAGTCTAGGCTGGGTAGCATCGGTATTGAGCTCTTTGGAATCTTGTGGTTGGAACAGGTGTGAGACTAGTAGCCTCGGGTAATGGCTTAAGGGTATTTATGTATCGGTCAAGTAAGGGATGATGAGAAGTCGTGGTGCATTATACAAGTGCAGGATTTCGTATCAGTGAGATGAGATTTGGGGCATCTATATGCCAAGGGCGTCAAATGCAGGATTCCAGGGTAATGAATGGGTTTGGTACGATGGTAGCTTAAGTAGTTGTGAGGTGTATCGGGCTGGTTCTATCTGTAATAGAGCCACGACATGTTGGAATCAGGAAAAGATGGGTAGTTGGTGATCGTATATGATACGAGGCTGTTATGTATGTGTATTTTGGCTCAGCAATCGGGTAGGTGTCCAGTGTTCCGGACAGTTGGCAGACAAGTTGGGACCAGGGAGGTCCCAGTTGTTCTTAAGGAAAACAACTATGTGGCAGCAAGATGAGTTGGAGTGGTTTCAGTGATTTGGAGTTCATGTATGGAGTTGTTGGTCATTCAAGGCATATACTAAGTTGTTTACAGTTAGACTAAATAATATCAGAAGTTGAATAGCCAGTTGGGAGATAAGTGCAGTGAACTCGATAATGATTGGATATGGGCGGTCTGTCAGGGAGAAAGACCATCTCGAGACTACAGATTTCAGATGGAGTAGAAGTGATCATGTTGCAAGGAATTCGTTCATCTTTGGGTTTTAGAACCCTGCGGGGTTGGTTTTGGTTGCCTTGGAAAGGCTGGGGTATGCTTGTGGTTGTAGTCGTGTTGCTCAAGTTATTTGGCGTGTCAGGAGTGGTAAGGAATGATTTCGCGGACGAAATCTAATTTAAGTGGGGGAGAGTTGTAACATTCCGTTTAAAATCAATTAAATAAATAATAAACTATAAATCCCCGAGATGTAATAATTATTATTATTTTATAACCAAACCAATAATATTTAGCGAGGTGATGGTTTCGGGGAGTCAAATGTCATAATTTTGGATATAGGGGGTTAAAGTATAAATTGTCGGGGTGGTTTTGCAAAGAAATTAAGTAGGCAGGGGGTGTTTGGTAAAATTTAGAGTTAAATTGAAAGGGTTTGAGGAGTCGGGGACCATTATTGTAAAAATGAGATGAAGTTTGTGATCGAGGCGGGTTTAAGCCCGTAACACCCTTCTCTCCCATTCGTAATAAGCATAGATCGAACCCTAACCCTAAACCACTTCCAGCCACCACCACTTTATACCTCCAACCTTCCAACCGCCTCCTTGTCGCCACCGAAGAAGCACCGGAATGTCCATTTTCCCCGTCTCAATGTCGGCGAAGATGGAGAGTCGCAAACCGTCGTAAGTTAGCCGAGAAGATCGGAGGTTCAGGGTTGCAGATGCTCCTGTTGTTCGTCGTGGTTCCCGTTCATTCCCTTTCCTCGTTTCTCCAGTTGCTATGCCTCAGCCACGACCACCACCGCCGCCTGTATAATTCTTCTCCCACTGCTTCGGTCAACATCCGCCACCCCGAGAGAGGTTGTTGTGTACGTTTTAGCATGTGTGTCGTAAGTATGTGTGTGCGTGTTTTGGTGTTGATGTATGATCGTGGATGTACTCGTTGGTCGGAAAGCATGAAAAAATACCATGGCTGCCAACCATGGTGGCCGCCGCTACCTTTTTCTTTTCTGCCACCATCAGCCACCGTGAGTGGGTGGCGGTGAGTGTGTATGTGGGTGTGTATTCGAGTGTACGTGTTGTTTTATGTGTTTGAGGGGTTGTATGCATGATTTTTGGCCGAAAAACCCACCACAACCACCACCGTGAGGTGGTGGCTGCCACCGTTCTGCCGCCACTAGCCACCATCTCCGGTGGCTGCGTGTTTTTATGTGCGATTACGCGGGTGTTTGGAATGCGTTTGTCATTATTTTGGCTTAGAATCATAACCGCCACCACCGTGAGGCGGTGGCTACCGCCGTGAACCACCGCCGACCACCACTGCCCGAGGTGGCAATGGGTGGTGTTCTGCCTAATGAAACCCTAATTGACCTAATGAAATCCAATTTGACCTAAGAACGTAACCATTGAACTAATTGGCACACGATTGGGTTGGAAACCCTAATTAGGGTTTAGAAAACCCTAATTTTGGAAATATGAGTTTTAGGTTTGTCGGGACCCGCATTTGGTCCATTGGACTTGGAATTTTGAATTACGCCAGACCACATTGTATGTTTGAACTAGTGGAGTGGTGGACTTAATGGATTAAGTCCTTAATGGGTTAAGTAGGAATACTTAACCTTAATCGTCATTTTATGTGAAAAACACTAATTGGGTTTGGGTTCTTGTTGGGCCATTTCTTGGACTGGGTTGCTGTGGGACTTCGTGGGCCAAATGGGAACAAGTTTGTGGACTAAGGAAATTATTGGTCATTAGGATAAGGCCCATTGGTGTATCATTCCGTTTAAGTTAATTAGATAAATAATAAACCCGGAGCCCCAGGATGTAAGTTTATAATTTATATTATTTAATAATGGCCCTAAAATCAATAATTAGTGGAGAGTGGTTTCGGGGAGCCAAATGATACATTTTTAGACTGTCAGGGGTTAAAGTATAATTTCGGGACTTGTTTTGTAGAGATTTTTATAGGACAAGGAGTGTTTGGTAAGTATTGGATTTGATATGAAAGGATTTTGAAAGCTGAGGGCTGTTGGGTAAATTTTGGGATTTGAGTTGAAAGGAATTTCTGAAGTCAGGGTAGAAAGGATAAATTTCGGATTCATTTTGTAAAGGTGTTGATGGGGAGGGACCAGTTCTGCCATTATGGCAATTTGTTTGTGTGCCGGGTATATAACCATACGAAACCCTAAACCTAAGGAGTGATTGGTTTCCGTTCTCCCGTTTGTGGCCGCAAGCCTCACGACCCCCACCACCAGTTGTGTTCCCTCGCATGTTGAAGCCGGAGTGCAAGTCACTAGCGACCGGGAAACACCGGATCATCCGGCGTCATTGTTGCTTCAATATACCGACGAAGAGAGTCGCCAAGGAAGCGTCCCGACTATCGCGGCTGTCCTTTGCGGTTGTGTACCCTCACTGCCTCCCCTCCGTAATCAACCACTTCTTCATTTTTTGTTCGTCGTCAGCCACACCACCGGTACCGCCGAACGAGATGCCGCCTCCGATGTGAACCGCTGTCTTGTGCTGCTGCTGATGACGCGCCGCCATCGTCCGCTACGGTGTATTTCGACCGTGTTCTGTTGCCGTTGTCGAGCAGTGAACGTCGTATTCCCCTTTCTTCTTTTGATGCTGCTGTGATTATTGTTTTCGGGGTGGAATGCCACCATTTTCCCCACCGTAAACACCCTTCCATTTCCGTTTACGGTTGGATCTGTCGTGTGCCACCGCTGCCGCCGTCGTTTTATACCATCGTCGTTGTTTTGCGCCACCTGGAGGGGTGGCTGGGCTCATTTACGGCCAGAAGTTGGCATGGTGGTGTTGGTGCTCGTATGATGTGGTGGTTTGAGGCTACATGAGCACTGCTTGGTCGGAGATCCGAAGAAAGACCCCACTGCCACCACCGTGAGGTGGTGGCTGCCGCTCTCTACCGCCGACTGCCGCCAAGGTGGTTGTGTGTGTGTGTGTTAGATTAATGTGTGTGTGTATGTGTTAATTGAGGGTAACATTGTAATTGTAATCAGCAAAGGATTAATGAAAAGGAACTCAAAACCACCACCGTGAGGTGGTGGCCGCCGCCGTGAGCCGCCGTTGACCACCACTACCCGAGGTGGTAGTGGGTGGTGCCCTACTAGCGAAACCCTAATGGGCCTAGTGTAACCCCAGTGGGCCTAATGAGGCCCTAATGGACATTAAAGCCCAAACATGTGACTAATGGGCTAGTATTGGGTTGGAAACCCTAATTAGGGTTTGGAAAACCCTAATGCCATGAAACCCTAATTTTGGGGTTGATCGGGACACGCTCGGGAATTATTTAATAAACCTAAAATATTAATTAACAATCATTGGAAAACTGACCTAAAGGCAATATTGGACTTAATGGGTTAAGTCCTTAATGGGTTAAGTAGGAACACTTAACCCTAATCGACATTTTATGTGAAAAACCCTAATTGGATTTGGGTTCTTATTGGGCCACTTATTGGACTAAGCTGCTGTGGGCCTTAATGGGCCAATTAGGAACATGATATGGACTAAGGAAATCATTGGGCCTTAGGATAGGACCCGTTAGAGAGGCTTCGGCCCAATTTGGAAAATTGGGCCATAGATGGGCCATAATTGGGCCTTTATGATTATGAGATATTGGGCCATTAGAAATGCCAAATGTTTGGACTGGACTAAATGGTTGGGCCTTTGAATGAGACCATGTAAAGGTTGGGCCCAATTTGGAAAATTGGGCCATATGTTGGGCTTTGGCCCATTACTTGGCTTCTGGGCCTTTGGGGTGTGATTTGGACCTTAGGCTTGGAACCCAATTATTAATTGGGAATTGTTTGATGTTGACAGTTCGGGAATCTGTCAACCAGCAGCTGGAGTTTTATTCGTGGGACTTCAGCAGTGTCAGGTGAGTCTTCTCACCATACCAATGGGTTTAAGGCACCAAGGCCGGCCCTTTTTGTAGAGATGTGTGGTATACTTGTTGTGTAGATTTACTAGGTGATGTAGTGATATGTGGTATGACAGTTGGTTATATGCTATATGATATGCTATTTGTTCATGTGATATTGCATGGAAGACCCCGGGGGAGCCCGTGGCTTTGGATGTAAGACCATGTGGGGTAGCCCATGGCATTCCTAGGTAAAGACCATGTGGGGTAGCCCATGTCACAATGGTGTAAGACTCTGGGGGAGCCCACGGCATCCTTACAGGTTTATGTTTGTGTTATGTGTAGATATTTCTGTGATATATGATATGTTTATGTGATGTGTGTTATGCTAGTTGTCTTTGTGATACTTGCATGGAAGACCCCGGGGGAGCCCGTGGCAATTAGATATAAGACCATGTAGGGGTAGCCCATGGCATTCCCAGGTTAAGACCATGTAGGGTAGCCCATGGAACAATGATGTAAGACCCTGGGGGGAGCCCACGACATCCTTACAGGTTTTTGTATGCATGGCTTATGTGTTATAAGGTAGCTTTTATAGCTAACAAGATATGTGATATGTGGATTGTGTGTATGGTATGCTCTGGGAAACTCACTAAGCTTCGTGCTTACATGTTTGTTTATGGTTTTAGGTATCATCGTTTTGGAAAGGAAGGGCTCGGATTGATCGCAGTGCACACATCTATGAATTCCGCAACGAACGATTAGGGATGAACTCTGATATATGTTTTACTTAATGATGATTTGAAATGTTTGGGATAAATGGTATCAATGTTTTAGCTATATTAAAAATGAAATTTTTACCCCTAATTTTTGGGTCGTTACAAGTTAGTATCAGAGCCTTGGTTTGATGGATTCGGACATACTTTCGGGTGAGTCTGAACTCAAACTGAGGATCTGTAAAGTTTTCAAAAGAAAAATGTTTTTAAGTAAAAACAATTCTAAGACAAGAAAGGGTGTAGTGCATGCAATCAGCCGAGCTCAAGTAAGTTTCCCCAGAATACCCATATATGATATCTTTTATGACTTGGTTTATGAATCTCTGAATCGCATGCTAGTTAGGGCTAGGGGAGATGCATGTATATGTTATATGAGCTGGTAGACTTGCATGCTAGTGCTGAGTAGTCAGCGATAGGTTGGCCTGATATGTGATGCTTGCAGCCGCGAGAATATTGGATGCCATGGTGGACTGAGAATGATAATTGGTATTTGTAACTGCTATGTGTATGCTTTTAAAATTGTATACGGTTAGGATCTTATAGCCTTAGAATAATTGCTTTTTCCTTATTTCCTGTTCCTTGTTTGGTTGTGGTCCTAGGGTAGAGTCTATTATTCGACAGTGTTGTAATGACGTAATTTTTCAAACCAATTTTTCATTTTTAAAACACATAAAACTCATATATTATATTTCATAAAAATCATAAGTGTCTCAAAGTAAACATAAATCCACAACAAAAGTCAAATCCCAGAATCCTCAACATAATCTCGAACATGTGTGTACAATCACGTCGGTGCCTTCCCACGATCCTCAGAAGTACCTGAAACACATAACACATAACATGGTAAGCATAAAGCTTAGTGAGTTCCCCAAAATACCACGCACATACAATTAGCCACTCGAAGCTATAGCTCTGGAAGACCCTCTGGTCAATGTGTCTCAGTGGGACCCTCCAGTCCCACGGCTCGTTGGACCCTCTGGTCCGGTCTCTGTAAGGACCCTCTGGTCTCACTGTTCGTTGGACCCTCTGGTCCGGTCTCAGTGAGGACCTTTCGGTCTTATGGCTCGTTGGACCCTCCGGTCCAGTCTCAACAATACATAATATAGCATATATCACACAGACAAGATGCATAATATCACATAACCCAAATAAACACATAAGACCCTCCGGTCACACCAATACTACCACTCTAGGTAAAGTATAGTGAGAAGACTCACCTCGCAAGCTAGCTAGTAAAATCTCGTGCTCGGAATCCTCGATCTAGCCTCTGCCTGTCACAAGGATAATATCTCTAATTAATACCCTCCTCATACTCGACTACCCCATTCATTGGTCTCTCTTACACTCTTAGCCCTAGAAATGGGTAAAAGACCATTTTACCCTTCCCTGACCTCCATTACTCATTTGACCAACCCTGAAGTCAACAGAAGTCAATTCCAGTCAACAGCCCAAATTGACCAGACTCGCCGAGTGCACTCGCGCGACTCGTCGAGTCCCATCGTTCTCAGTAATCTCATGAAGGTCTAGCTCGTCGAGTTAACCCCTAACTCGCCGAGCCGTCGCATGGTAAAGCTCATCGGGACAAACCCTAATCTACTCGTCGAGTTGGCTCATCAACTCGGCGAGTCCATTCGGACTCAACTTGCATTGAGACGATTTTAAGGCAGGATATTTTCCCAAACTCCAGATCCACACTCTCAGAACTCCTTTATCACGTAAAGTCATAGACTTTACGTCCATGCATGGAATTTTGGGCATGAAATGCCAAGATCATGATCTAAATGGGTTTTTCACTCACCTTTAGATGCTAGGGACCTCCTAGGGTCCAGATGTGGAGTTCAAGCCTCCTCATGAACCCCAAATCCTCAAAGTCCCAAAATATAAAGAAAAGAAGCCCTAATCTTCAAAATGAGAGATCTACTCAAACAAGAAAGAAAGGTTCGAACTTGATACCTCTAACATAAGCCCTTGGATGTATATCAACAGATCTAATAACCTTCTTTTGCTCCTTGCTTGAAACCTTCTCCTTTCCTTGCAAAGATACACCAAAATGCTCAAAGTTAGCTCTCTCTTTCTCTCTATAAGCTCAAAGATCGTTTAGGGTTTCTCTCTGGGGAAAGTGGCCGCAAAGGGAGGCTATAAGTGCCTTTAAATAGGCCACACACATGAGAAATTAGGGTTTCCTTCAGCAACGCTGACTCGGCGAGTCACCTCACAGACTCGTCGAGTCCATTCATTTATCCACGTCACCAGCCGCGACTCTACTCGACGAGTTGAGGTACCAACTCGTCGAGTCACTCCAAAATTCTCAAATAAAATAATAAAATATCATACCTGGGAATCTGGATGTTACAATTCTCCCCCACTAGAATCAGACTTCGCCCTCGAAGTCATGCTCAACAAATAGCTCAGGATGCTGCTCCCGCATTTCCGACTCTGGCTCCCAAGTCAACTCGAACCCCCTTCGATGTTGCCACTGAACCTGAACCAGGGGTACTTCCTTGTTCCTCAGAACCTTCACCTTTCGATCTAGAATCGGGATCAGCCTGTCAATGTAATTTAGGCTCGCATCTACCTGAATGTCCTCCAATGGTACTATTGCCGTCTCATCGGCCACACACTTCCTCAACTGGGACACGTGGAAGGTGTTATGAATCCGGCTCAACTCCGCAGGTAGCTCCAACTGGTATGCTACCCTGCCCACTTTGGTGGTCACTCTGAAATGACCAATGTATCGGGGTCCCAACTTACCCCACTTCCGGAATCGGATTACCCCTTTCCATGGGGATACCTTCAGGAGCACAAAATCTCTAACCTGAAATTCTAGCTCGGACTGTCGCCTGTCCGCATAACTCTTCTGGCGACTCTGTGCCGTCAGTAACCTCTGTCTGACCTGCTGAGTCTGCTCGGTTGTCTTCAGCAATATCTCCATGCCACCCATCACTCTCTGTCTCACTTCTCCCTAGCAAATGGGATTTCGACACCTTCTCCCATACAGAAGCTCAAAGGGAGGCATACCAATACTCGAATGATAACTGTTGTTGTAGGAAAACTCAGCCAGTGGTATGTAGGTGTCCCAACTTCCCCCGAAGTCCATGACACATGCCCGCAACATGTCCCCAAGCGTCTGAATCGTCCGCTCGCTCTGCTCGTATGTTTGTGGGTGATACGCAGTACTGAAATGCAAGCGTGTGCCCAACTCCTCATGAAACTTCTTCCAAAACCTGGAAGTAAAATGCACATCCCGATCCGATACTATCGAGACCGGCACACCATGACGCGCTAACACTTCTCTCACATAGATCTCAGCCAATCTCTCCGCAAAAGAGCTCTCACTAATAGCAAGGAAGTGAGCACTCTTCGTCAGTCGGTCCACAATCACCCAAATCACGTCAACTCCTCGCGCAGTCCTCGACAACTTGGTGATAAAGTCCATCGAAATATGTTCCCACTTCAACTGGGGAATCTCAAGAGGCTGCAATGGACCATGTGGACGCTGGTGTTCTGCCTTGACCCGGCGGCAGGTCAAGCACCTCTCAACTACCCAAGCAACATCCCTCTTCATACAGGGCCACCAATAGTCTCTCTTCAGGTCTAAATACATCTTAGTGGCCCCAGGATGGATTGAGAACCTCGATCTATGCGCCTCTTCCATCAGTATATGCTGAGCCCCGCCCGTATAGGGCACCCAAATCCTCCCTCAGAAAGTCATGAGTCCTCGGCTATCCGTCACAAACTAGGACACCTGCCCAATCACCTGTTCCCTCTTGTGGTTCTCTGGTTTCACGGCCTTCGCCTGGGCCTCTCGAATGGTATCCAAGACTGGAGTCATCACTGTCATCCTCATACACATATCTCGAATCGGGGCACTCTCCGCTCTACGGCTCAGGGCGTCAGCCACCACGTTAGCCTTTCCCAGATGATACAGGATCTCACACTCATAGTCTTTCACCACATCCAACCACCTCCTCTGCCACATATTTAGGCTGGGTTGGTCCATGAGATACTTCAGGCTCTTATGGTCCGTGTATATGGTACACCGAACCCCATACAAGTAGTGGCGCCAGATTTTGAGGGTGAACACCACCGCCCACAGCTCTAGATCGTGGGTGGGATATCTTGTCTCATTAGGCTTCAACTGCCTCGATGCGTATGCTATCATGTGACCTCTCTGCATTAGCACCGCACCCAAACTGGATATAGATGCATCGCAATAAACCACAAAGTCCTCCCTTCCCTCGGGAAGAGCTAACACCTGGGCTTCGCACAACCTCTGGCGAAGAGTCTCAAATGAGGTCTGCTACTCGGGACCCCAAGTAAAAGTAATGCCCTTACGGGTTAATCTGGTGAGGGGGACGGAAATCTTGGAGAAATCTCGGATAAATCTCCGATAGTAGCCGGCCAATCCCAGAAAACTCCTGATCTCGGTGGGGGATCTCGGCACCTCCCATCTCATGACTGCCTCAATCTGTAACATCTGGATTTACAGGCATGACAATTTGAGTATTTCTTTTTTTGAGTTATGAGGAGGGACTCGACGAGTCGACGCCTAGACTCGTCGAGTAGGATCGTGATTTGCTGACTGGATTAATGAAGGGACTCGGCGAGTCGATGGGTGGACTCGACGAGTCCGCGTTGTAAATTGAAACCCTAATTCTCGGGGTCTGTGACCTATTTAAAGGCCTTTATGGCCTCCATTTGCGGCTACTTCACCCCTGAGAAACCCTAGAGAGCAGAGAGATCTTTGGTGGTGCAAGAGGAAGGCTAATTCACCATTTCTTGTGTGTTTGAGCAAGAAGGAAGGAGGTAGAACAAGCTAGGCGGGTTGAGGAGCTTGGATCCACTTCTATTTGATCAGAGGAAGCTGTTGGAGGTAAGAATCTGTTCCATTCTCGTGTTTATTATGATTCTATTGAAATATAGGGTTTTCTTTATGCCTCTTTTAGTTGAATCTTGAGTATGTGAGGTCCCAAGGCGAGTTGGTTCATAGATCTGGACCTTAAGAGGTCCAGAGAGTCCTTACCACTCTGCTTTATGCAACGAGTCGAGTCGGGGTTGCCCCGCGATTCGTGACTGGAGGACCCCGTCGAGTGGAAGGATGACTCGACGAGCCAAGGGAGGCTAGAAAGATTCAGAGGACCCGCATGGACTCGCCGAGTCGCCCATGTGCACTCGACGAGTCGGGTCAAAGTTTGACCGTTGACTTTCGTTGACCTTAGGGTTCTGGTCAAGACGGATTCAAGAGAGTTCAGAGAGGGGTAGAATGGCCTTCTACCCAATCTTGAGAGATGAGACTAGGAGAGAATATTGATCGGAGATGTTATTTGAATGATAGGAGGAGGCTAGGTCGGGACGTTGAGCACGAGAGTTTATCCGACTTCATTGAGGTGAGTCTTCTCACTATACACTACCTAGAGTGGTATCTATGTGTAGACCGGAGGGTCTTGTGTGCTATATGTATGTATGAGATTATATGCATTGTGATATATGTATGCTATGTGTTGTATAGACCGGACCGGAGGGTCCAACGATATAGACCGGACCGGAGGGTCCAATGATATAGACCGGACCGGAGGGTCCAACGATATAGACCGGACCGAAGGGTCCAACGATACAGACCGGACCGAAGGGTCCAACGAGCTATGACCGGACCAAAGGGTCCAACGAGCTACGGGACTGGAGGGTCCCGCTGAGACACATCGACCGGAGGGTCGTACTGTAGCCTCAAGTGGCGTATGTGTTGTATGCGGTATTTTGGGGAACTCACTAAGCATTTATGCTTACAGTGTTATGTTATGTGTTTCAGGTACCAGTGAGGATCGCGAGAAGGCGCCGACATGATCAGTACACACATGAGGAGTTTTATACATTATGATCTTGGGGTTGTGTTTCTATGGATTGATATGTGTTACAATGACATTTTTATAATATTTATGAATGAAAGTATGTTTTGAAAATGTGAAAAATTGTTTGAAAAATTACGGTGTTACAAGTTGGTATCAGAGCCTTGGTTTGAGGGATTCGGACGCACCTTCGGGCGTATCTGAACTCAAACTGAGGATTTGAGGAATTTTTCGCAATAAAACAATTTTTCTAAAAAGAGTAAAAGGTTTTGAGACGAGCAGAACAGAGCAGTGTGTACGGTCAGCCAGCGCCCGAACGGTGATTTCCCAAAATACCTTTACATTATGTGTTATGAGATATGATATGATATGTTATGCATGCTATAATAGGCTAGGTATTCATATTAGGACTAGAGTGGCCTGATCTGTGATGCCTTAGCCTAGGAGATTACTGCTGCTATGAGATGCTTGAGAGTGAGTAGGTAGCAGCGAGGAGCTGATGTGGGGTCTACTGAAGGGTAGCCTATGCTATCGAGATGTAGAGTACTTGAGATCTGGGATCCAAGGAGGAGGACTTAGGGTGAATACTGATGCGGTGTGGACGGTAGTATAGGGCCCGTACTACTGAAGACACCGGATCAGTGAGCAGTCCAAGTAAGAATCCTTAGGGTACCAAGGAACAAGTAGGGTTGGGTGATCGAGTGCGAGCATACTCAATCGAGTCTCTGGTATCTTTGTGTTGTGTTTCAGAGACATCATGGTTGGTACACCACACACACCGGAGAGCAGCGGTGTTAGCGATGATGAGATTCGCCGTATGATTCATGACGAGATGACCATGCCGATCCGGAAGGCTAATCCGGAGGATTTTAAGTAGCGGTTTGAGAAGTGATGACATGGTTCGAGTACCATGATACGTAGCGGATTGAGAAGTGATGACATGGTTCAAGTACCATGATACGTAGCGGATTGAGAAGTGATGACATGGTTCGAGTACCATGATACGTAGCGGATTGAGAAGTGATGACATGGTTCGAGTGCCATGATAAGTAGCGGATTGAGAAGTGATGACATGGTTCGAGTACCATGATACGTAGCGGATTGAGAAGTGATGACATGGTTCGAGTACCATGATGAGTAGCGGATTGAGAAGTGATGACATGGTTCGAGTGCCATGATAAGTAGCGGATTGAGAAGTGACGTCATGGTTCGAGTACCATTAGTTGTAGCAGGTCGAGAGGTGATGTCATGGTTCGAGTGCCATGATGTGAGGTGGAATGAGAAGAGGGAACATGGTTCGAGTACCATGATTCGTAGAAGATTAAGAGGAGATAACATGGTGCTGGTACCATGATTCATAGCAGATCGAGAGGTGGACACGCGGTTTGAGTACCATGACATGTGGCGGTTAGTACTTTTGGTTTTTACCGGTTATTCCGTGGGGATTGTCTAGACTGAGATCAGAGGTGAATGAGTATGGGGCCAGAGGGCCTTGATGAACAAGTTTTAGTGGAGCATCCCTTGAAAAGGGAAATAGAGTGAGCTCCGAGGAATTGTGGGTGATATGCCAGTTGGAGTCGCAAGACTCAGGGATGAGTTGGGATGGTGCATTATGGGAGAATACGGTCTGGGCTGGGCGACAGGTCGAGAGTGGAGAGGTCACTTTCTGTGACCCGAGTGGTGCAATTTCCGTTTCCTGTGGGAGATGTAAGAGGTGATGAGATTTCGGTTTTTGAGTTTGGGGGTGAGCCTTGAGGGATTGCACGGATAGTGATCTTCAACTGGAGTATATGGCAGTGGGTCTGCCGCGAGGTAAAGATATAGCTTGAACAGGTCGTCAGTGGGGACTGAGATGGGTCAAGGACCAGGATACACCCTAATTGAGTATAGTAGGGCATGTGATAGCTGCATCGTCAGACGATCAAGAGGAGTATATCAGGGCGGTGGCCCTTATTGTCTTTGATGGGTATTAAGAGTGGAAATATGGTTTCTGCTCTTATGATAAGTGACGTGATGGAACGGTTGTTAAGGAGTCGATGATGAGGAGTACGGTAGATTATTACTTCCAGACTAAGAGTCAGGGTTAATACTGGACAGTTGGGAGGTCCGGTGATGGAATGGTGTGAGATTCTGAATGGCTAGAGGCAGTCATGGTGGGAAGTTCTGAGGACTTCATCTGAGTTTCAGGGCATTTGGAGTTGCTCGATCTCTGTCGGGAGATCATCGAGCGTTGCGTAGCACCTTCCAAGGTTAGGTGCGATGACTACTGGTGGAATCAGTCGTGTGATGGATTGCTGGTGCGCCGATTGGGGATGGTTCGAACCCTAAGTGGGGGAGAACCAGGTATTTTATTAAGGGGATCAAAGATTCGATCGAGAATGGTTAGAGATCTGGGTATAAAGATCGGCGGTGCGAATTCATTGAGCACAAGGTTGTTGGTGTGAGACGAGGTGCAGAGCGAGATAATGCATCTGTTATGTTTGAAAAGGGTGAGTGCCTCCACGGCAAGTGGCCGTTGATCGGAGACCTTGGGTGAACGGAAATTCTTCAAGGTCATAATGGTGAATCCGAGATGGTTGGCTCGTAGGGTGAGTTCGGCGGATTAGAAATTCCGGTTCAATGATGGGGCTATCATTCAACTTGAAAAGGGCAGAAGTTGATTACACAACCAATTTCAGGTTGTGGAACAGGAAGATCAGTGGATGAGACGAGACGTCGTGAGGTCCTATGAGGTGTATCGAGGTATCCAAATTTAATGCATTGGATTTCGGATACTTTTGAGTCTTGAGTGGAGACGGTAAGTGATGGATAAAGCATCGATGATTCCAGTGGGAGCCCTTTTCTGTTAATGACAGCAAGTGAGATTGTCCAAGAATATGGATCGTAGTAGGGAAGGGTGTTTTGTTATGACGATTGCCGCCAGATATGGTGATACATAATTTGGGTAAGTGCATGCACCTATCTATGATTGATCCGCGGATTGTGAACTAGTCAGAGGTTGTTGTGATGCTACAGGAAGTCATAGTACTCACTAGTAAGAGGTTGTGGTGATACCGAGGAAAGCCGTAGTACTCACCAGTCAGTGAGAGGTTGATGTGATGCTACGGGAAGACGTAGTGCACACTAGTCAGCGAGAAATTGTCATGATAAAGTACTCTTTGATCAGAGCATGGCGCAGAAGAGTTTTAGGCATGGGGTGGCCCTAATTTATGAGTTTTTGGGAACCTGGTGGTCGGACCAGGGGCGAGATCGGGGTCTCCTCAATGATAGGAAGTCATTATGTTCTGAGTAAGGTGTGGTCATCGCCATCCGAAAGAATGGGATGAGTGAGGTACGCATGGGCTGCGGGAAATGAGTTCTGAGTTGGGTGCTTCGTCGGGACGAGTAGTTCCAACTCTGGGTCGGACCAAACTCTCGAGTATGAGTTTGGCTCTGGTGGTGCGTTGGATAGGTGAGATGAGATTCTGGATTCTGAGGTGGGTTCCATGTTGAGGAGTATTGTTTGTCATCTGATGTCTTAGACCTGTATGGGTCAGTACTCGGGTACGGGAGGTACCGCAAGTTGCATGGAACGATGAGTAACAGATGACAGGGGTCGGGGCTGAGTCGATCTCCAGTTGGGAAGGTAGCATTCGCTTTGGGTTAAGCGAACTTCGTTACTTGAGTGTCACATTGGGCCGATGTGGTTATAGTAAGAAGGAAACCATGGAGACGGTTGGGATAACGCAACAGATGACCCTGGAGGTTCAACTGTTGGGTCGAGATCAGACCTGGTACTCAGTGTTAAAAAGGGATACGAGGGATGCAGCTGAGGCTTATGATTTTAGATGTCTGAAGATTTCTGAGCGAGCATGATTCTCTTGTGTCAGAGAACAGGATGTTGAAAGTTTATTGTTCGGATGGATTCTGATAGTAGTTCAGTGGATGAGCCCTGGTGGGATGTAAACCCTTTCGTTCCTTGGGGCATGATTCAGACTGTTTTGGTACGCTGGTATGAGAGATCGGTAGCCGGTTGTCGGATTTTGTCTTGTGAGAATCAGAGGAATAGTGAGTTATCAGGGTTTGATGTTCAAAGAGCGAATATCATGGTGATAGCGTAAGTGGGCAAGTCTGGCGGCGGTCCAGGCCACTAGAGTTTCCCGATTTTGTGAAGATCAAAAAGGGGTATTTTAGCGTCAGAGGGGCCGGTTTTGTTCCAAATTTGGAGTTCCTGCTCGGATCCAGGTATTCATGGAGAAGGATGTCGTTTGGGTATGAGAACCTCTCAGTGGTGCTTTTCGAGTGTTTGGCTTTTATCTATATGGTTGAGGAGCGATTTCGAGGGCGAAATCTATTTCAAGTGGGGGAGAATTGTAACATCCGGATTTCCAGGCATCACAATTTGAGTATTTCTTTTTTTGAGTTATGAGGAGGGACTCAACGAGTCGACGCCTAGACTCGTCGAGTAGGATCGTGATTTGCTGACTGGATTAATGAAGGGACTCGACGAGTCGATGGGTGGACTCGACGAGTCTGCGCTGTAAATTAAAACCCTAATTCTCGGGGTCTGTGACCTATTTAAAGGCCTTTATGGCCTCCATTTGTGGCTACTTCACCCCTGAGAAACCCTAGAGAGCAGAGAGATCGTTGGTGGTGCAAGAGGAAGGCTAATTCACTATTTCTTGTGTGTTTGAGCAAGAAGGAAGGAGGTAGAACAAGCTAGGCGGGTTGAGGAGCTTCGATCCACTTCTATTTGATCAGAGGAAGCTGTTGGAGGTAACAATCTGTGCCATTCTCGTGTTTATTATGATTCTAGTGAAATCTAAGGTTTTCTTTATGCCTCTTTTAGTTAAATCTTGAGTATGTGAGGTCCCAAGGCGAGTTGGTTCATAGATCTGGACATTAAGAGGTCCAGAGAGTCCTTACCATTCTGCTTTATGCCATACCTTTTGAGTTATGAGCCTAGGAGGCCATTTTAGAGGTTATTTCACCAAAAGAAGCTTTGGGTGTGTTGCATGTGTACCAAGATTCGATCTTTACATGATTATCAAGCTTGGGAAGGTCAGATCTATAGATTAGAGAAGCAGATCTGATCTTAGAAGGTCATTTGAGTATGAACATGGAAGCAACTCGCCGAGTTCATAAGTGGACTCGACGAGTCGAGTCAGGGTTGCCCCGCGATTCGTGACAGGAGGAACCCGTCGAGTGGAAGGATGACTCGACGAGCCAAGGGAGGCTAGAAAGATTCATAGGACCTGCATGGACTCGCCGAGTCGCCCATGTGCACTCGACGAGTCGGGTCAAAGTTTGACCGTTGACTTTCGTTGACCTTAGGGTTCTAGTCAAGACTGATTCAAGAGAGTTCAGAGAGGGGTAGAATGGCCTTCTACCCAATCTTGAGAGATGAGACTAGGAGAGAATATTGATCGTGGAGGTTATTTGAATGATAGGAGGAGGCTAGGTCGGGACGTTGAGCACGAGAGTTTATCCGACTTCATTGAGGTGAGTCTTCTCACTATACACTACCTAGAGTGGTATGTATGTGTAGACCGGAGGGTCTTGTGTGCTATGTGTATGTATGAGATTATATGCATTGTGATATATGTATGCTATGTGTTGTATAGACCGGACCGGAGGGTCCAACGATATAGACCGGACCGGAGGGTCCAACGATATAGACCGGACCGGAGGGTCCAACGATATAGACCGGACCGAAGGGTCCAACGATACAGACCGGACCGAAGGGTCCAACGAGCTATGACCGGACCAAAGGGTCCAACGAGCTACGGGACTGGAGGGTCCCGCTGAGACACATCGACCGGAGGGTCGTACTGTAGCCTCGAGTGGCGTATGTGTTGTATGCGGTATTTTGGGGAACTCACTAAGCATTTATGCTTACAGTGTTGTGTTATGTGTTTCAGGTACCAGTGAGGATCGCGGGAAGGCGCCGACATGATCAGTACACACATGAGGAGTTTTATACATTATGATCTTGGGGTTGTGTTTCTATGGATTGATATGTGATACAATGACATTTTTATAATATTTATGAATGAAAGTATGTTTTGAAAATGTGAAAAATTGTTTGAAAAATTAAGTGCTACACAATCTTGGCCGGATCGACCAAAATCCCATTCTGATTAACGAGGTGTCCCAGGAACTGGACCTCTCGTAACCAGAAATCACATTTCGAGAATTTGGCATAAAGCCTCTCCGATCTCAATACTCCAAGAATCTCTCTCAAATGCTCCTCATGCTGCTCTCTGGATATCGAATAAACCAAAATATCGTCGATGAACACGATCACCGATCGAAACAGCATAGGCCTGCACACCCAGTTCATGAGATCCATGAACGTCGTCGGTGCGTTGGTAAGTCCAAAAGGAATCACCACGAACTCGTAATGCCCATAACGAATTCTAAAAGCCGTCTTCTAGATATCCTCCTCACGAACTCTCATCTGATGATATCCAGACCTCAAATCAATCTTGGAAAACCAAGACGCACCCTGCAACTGATCGAACATATCGTCGATCCTCGGAAGTGGATAACGGTTCTTGACTGTTAACTTGTTCAACTCCCGATAATCGATGCACATCCGATGTGAACCATCCTTTTTCTTGACAAAAAGGATCGGCGCTCCCCAAGGCGAGCTACTCGGTCGGATAAAGCCCTTCCCCAACAGCTCCTGAAGCTGCGACGATAACTCCTGCATCTCGGGCGGCGCAAGGCGATAAGGTGCCTTGGCGATAGGCGCCGCTCCCGGAACCAAATCAATCCGTAACTCCACTTGCCTCTCGAGAGGCACACCCGGTAACTCCTTGGGAAAGACATCCGAGAACTCCCTCACTATCGGGACCTCAGCGATAGAACTCGGTCTCACAGCAGCAACTCGTGTGTCCGTCACATACGCTACAAAACCCTTGCAACCCTGCTGTAGACTCTGCCTCACTCTGGCGGCCGAGCAGAATGCTGACCCAGATCGGGTACCCTCGCCTTACACTTTAAGCACTCCCCCACTAGGGTATCGTATGGTCACCAATTGACGCTCGCAGTCAATCATAGCTCCGAAACGACTCAACCAGTCCATGCCCACAATGACACAGACATCACCCATCGCGATTGGTACCAGATCTATCGGAAAATCAACACCAAAAATCTCAAGTACATATCCCCGGATCACATCAGAAGAAAACACCGCAGGCTCATTGGCTATGGAAACTCTCAGAGGTCGACTCAACGTCTCTCGCTGAGTACTGATGTGACGACTAAACGCTAACGATACGAAGGATCAACTCGCCCCCGAGTCAAACAACACCAGGGCAGGTACATAACTCACAAGAAAAGTACCTAAGCATATTACAATATAATCACAATGCAACTCAACAATAGAATAAGTAAGATAACACATACCGGCCACGACATCAGGTGCTACGCGAACCTCCTCCGACGTCAGCTGAAATGCTCTCCCATGGGCTCTCGTTGCCTCGGCCTTCACCGACCGTCCATCAGTAACGCGCAATGTAGCAGGCACAGATCCCTGTGCCGATCCCTGAATGAGCTGGGGACACTTGGCCTTCCTATGGCCGGTCTGGTTGCAGTGAAAGCAGACCGCAATCCCCTTGGGGCAATCCCTCGCTATGTGCCCCTCCTTGCCACACTTGTAGCAAGTCCCTGCTCGACATGTCCCCTAATGACTCTTGTCACACTTCCCACAAGTGCGGCCCTTCTGGCCTCCTGGTCTAGAATCTGCGGGCTTAGCCCGCTTGGCTGCCGGCTGAGACTGTGTCGGCCACCTATCCCTCCCTTGAGACTCCACCTCCTCCCGGGCCTGAGTCTCCAGCTCAATCTCCCTCTTTCGGGCATTTGCCTGAAGCTCAGCAAATGACTGATAAGTCGAATTCGCCACGAACTCACGTATATCCGTCCTAAAGTTGCTCAGATACCGGCTCATATGGGCCTGCTCAGAAGACACGTGCTTAGGGCAGAACATTGCCCTCTCATGGAACATCCTCGTAATCACTATCACTGACTCTGTCCTCTACTTGAGGGACAGAAACTCCTGGGCCAACCGTTCCCTTTGCATCGGGGGAACATACTCATCTCGAAACATAGCAGTAAACCTCTACCATGACACTGCAGTGAGCTCTGCAGAAGTGAAATTGGTTGTCACAAACTTCCACCAGTCCGTCGTTCCCAAGCGTAGCTGGTTCAGCGCGAACCGTACCCTCAAATGTTCCGGATAGGAACAAGTGTAGAAACACCCCTTAATGTCAGAAACCCATCTCATCACAGCAATCGGATCATGTGTCCCATCAAACTCGGGTGGCTTTGTGTTGCTGAACTCCCGAAAGAACAACGAGTCACCTCCATGTGGCCTAGCAGCAACGACAGCTGTAGTGGCGGCAGCAGCAACAACCTCAGTGACAGCAGCGTACCGCTCATCAAATGTCTCAATCAGGGTGGTCTTGATAGACCCAAACATCTCGGGAATCTCTGCTCGGATGGCTGCGGCCACCTCCTCATGAATCATCCTCCGAATCTCATCGTCACTGGTACCACTGCCCCCTGGGTTGTGGCGCGTACCCACCATGATGTCTCTGAAATACTGTTGGGTTATGAGCATTCTAACACTCCTAAGTGTACATGCAACCCTAAATACCTTGGATCTATGTTTTCTCTATTATACATACAATTATGAACATCCAAGGTATTATCCTAATCTAGCATACAAAATAATAAATATAACAAGATAGAATACATACCTCTTTGATGTAGAATGTCTTCATGAAGCTTGAGTGCCTAGTGCCCCAAGTGTGACACCTCAAATGGTTCACACAACACCAAATACACTTGGAATAACTTGAGAGAAACTTGAACACTCCTTGAAATCGTCTAGCCCTCACCCTCACACATTAGTGCACGATTTCTTGAGCCATGGGATTCTTTTATATGGTGGCTATTAGGGTTACACCATGTAACTCATAACTTTACCCATTCCTTATGCTCCATGGATTTTAACCTCCATGGAGTATCCATGGGTCACCCCATGGACTTAGTCCAACATAAGGAATCTTGGATCACAAGCCCACATATATAAGAATGAATGATTTACACAATCAACGCATATATTTAATTAGTCTCCTTTTGATCACTTAATTAATTCCAAATTAATTCTTGATCAATACTAATTAAATAACCTTATTAATATATTATAACTTATAATATATTAACCAACCTTAAGTGTTATTTCTCTCATTATAGTCTATCCAAATGCATGATGCCATGCAACCCAAATGGACCATGTCGGGTCGGGTCAAGTCTTACCAATTATAGTTATGGACTTAGACATTAATCCAACAGTCTCCCACTTGGATAAGTCTAAAACTATTATTGCGTATGACTTCAGGAACCGATTAGCAATCGTAGCTCTCAAAAGCTTCTGTCGAACTCTGACCTTGTCGATGAACTCTGACCTTTGTCAATGACTTGTCCATTAGATAAGGGATCATATATTCCTCCATTCTAGATATCATATGGACTGAGACATGGATTATCAATCATTCTCTCTGTCCATTTGTTGTTTCTCGATTTCCGATTCATGATGACTGACTGATTAAACAAATCAAATCAGTCCTGGCTTGGCCAAGCACTCACATGTATCATCTTTAAATCATCGAGGGCCCACAGATATAGCTTTTATCCCGAAGGTAAAAGGAATGGATAAACTTCGACTCATATGGCTTGTTCTACTACTTGTTGAATCATACACAAAGGCACGTTTTATAACATCGAGTTACCAATGCGTTTTCGTGCAATCAATGTATAACCAACTCATAGTAACAACTCATATCTCTAGGTTTGAAGAATATAAGATATTATCATCTCATGATCACTCGTGATAAAATCCATGAAGTGATTCAAATGAGCGCGAGTTGAATCCAATACTCAGAACTTATGAGCACTCACGAGTGTTGTAGCACCACTTTGTCCACCAACTTGGACCTCTACAAACCAACCCATGACAGTCTTGATTCATATCTACTTCCAACATATGACCGACTGTGGATGGTTTGAATAACTTAATCATTCAGGAAGAGTGACTTAGTTATTCTGGAAGTCAAAACATGCAAAGTGAAACACAAGAATAAATGAATCAAATATGGTATCAAACCCTATGAATATAAATAAACACTTTTATTTATCACCATACTGATTACTCATTATTCATTGTTTCGGTTTTATCAACTTTATACTTGAATTTAAAACAATAGTTGTCCCATGCTCCAAGCATGTACACTATGTTTTCTAAACACTAGTCATGCCATACACCAAGTATGCATACTATGTTTGTCTATGATATTTACTTTGTAAAATAGATCAATTGAACATCACTCCAATGATCCTCTTTTCACAGTCCCAAATCCTTACTGCAAATGCAAGAATTCCAAATTCATGCCATTTACTGAAATCTGTTAGATTCTAAACTTATATGCATTGATCCTCTTAATGATTATGCACAAAGTCAGAAAGACTTGACAACAATCATTACAGAGCATTCCAAAGGAGATCAGCTCCTTGGAAACATCCTTCTTTCATTAAGTTTCCTAATCTTACACAGATTGAATAATTTCTAACTTTGAAACATTTCCATATTCCATTTTGACTATCATTTCTGAACAAGAGTTGCCTCCTTACAGATTATGTCAATATGGTCCTTCCAGAATTAACATTATACTTCCAACTGTCCTTGAGCAACCAATCTTTGGTAAACCTTAGATTGTCCTCGACAATTGCTTAATCATTTTAGTCATATCCAATTCTAGACCTTTTCCCTTCATAATGCCCCAGGCATTTGGAAAATTTTAGAAAGGATGAATATAGCACATGTAATCGATCCAATTCTAGACCTTTTCCCTTCATAACGACCCTCCACCAGTCAAGGAAGCGGTGGGTGAGAGTGGACACCCATTAAACTGCCATTTTATAGGCAGTAACCTTATACCCCCCTTATAGACCGGCTTCGTGAATGAGGCCTACTAACGGTAAGACTGACTTTACTCTTATACATATATATAAATATTATTAACTTATAATATTATAAAGTATAAGGGTTGAATTTTAACTTTTAAAATTCTAAGGGCTAACTTGGAATTAAAGTATTCATAAGTGAAAACTTTTCAAATTCCAAAACTTGAGGGCAAGTCTTGAAACTATTCAAAACTAATTAATTCCATAACTTATGAGTTTAAAGTAGTTTTAATTAAAAAAAAAAAAACTCTTCAAGTTCCATAACTTGAGGACAAGTTATGGAAGACTTTAAACTAATTAATAAAAAAAAATAACTTTTTTTTATTGTAACTTATGGAACTAATTAAGGTTACACTTTTTTTTTTAATTTAATAAAGAGACTCTTGAACCTCCATAACTTGAGGACAAGTTATGGAGTCATAAAACCATTTAATTAGAACTAGACTCTTCATTTTGTAACCTTTGCCAACTTTTATGAGTTTTATGATTCTTAAATGTGACTTTTCATATAACTTGAGGACAAGTTACAAAAACACACTTTGGAATCAACTCTTAGATTAAAATGGATTGAAAACAACTATTTCACACAACTTTTCTATTAATCTAAGAACCTCATAAGAACAAGATAATTCAAATCATCAATCTTCAAGAAATTAGCATGAACATACAAACTAATACAAATCTTGACATTATGACAATTATCTTAGAAATTGGATTAGCATGAACATTACCACATCAAAAACAAGTTTATAAGTCCAAACACATCTTAGGGTAATGTTCCTAGTCCAATTCCAGCCAAAACAATCGAATATATGCATCCAACTCGATTTTTCAGCTACTTTTGCAAGTATAACAAGAAAACAAGCCTAGGCTCTGATACCACTGTTGGGTTATGAGCATTCTAACACTCCTAAGTGTACATGCAACCCTAAATACCTTGGATCTATGTTTTCTCTATTATACATACAATTATGAACATCCAAGGTATTATCCTAATCTAGCATACAAAATAATAAATATAACAAGATAGAATACATACCTCTTTGATGTAGAATGTCTTCATGAAGCTTGAGTGCCTAGTGCCCCAAGTGTGACACCTCAAATGGTTCACACAACACCAAATACACTTGGAATAACTTGAGAGAAACTTGAACACTCCTTGAAATCGTCTAGCCCTCACACTCACACATTAGTGTACGATTTCTTGAGCCATGGGATTCTTTTATATGGTGGCTATTAGGGTTAAACCATGTAACTCATAACTTTACCCATTCCTTATGCTCCATGGATTTTAACCTCCATGGAGTATCCATGGGTCACCCCATGGACTTAGTCCAACATAAGGAATCTTGGATCACAAGCCCACATATATAAGAATGAATGATTTACACAATCAACCCATATATTTAATTAGTCTCCTTTTGATCACTTAATTAATTCCAAATTAATTCTTGATCAATACTAATTAAATAACCTTATTAATATATTAGAACTTATAATATATTAACCAACCTTAAGTGTTATTTCTCTCATTATAGTCTATCCAAATGCATGATGCCATGCAACCCAAATGGACCATGCCGGGTCGGGTCAAGTCTTACCAATTATAGTTATGGACTTAGACATTAATCCAACAAACCCAACAGATCCCCTCACAAAGGGTCTGAGTAGGGCTAAGCATATTCAGCATGCTCGGAGCATAGGACTGAAAGATGATATTAGTTTTAGTAGTTAGATTAGTTTTATTCTGAAACTTATAACAAAGTAAATGTAATTGACTTTTGGTGATTAAATAATAAAGTATTATTTATAAGTTTGGTTTCTGCCTTTTGTCAATTGTTTATTATTGTGTTTCATTTTTGCATGTTTTACTTCCCGAATAATAAGATTATTCAAACTCCACAGTCACTCATACTTTTGGAAGTAAGTAGTGAATTAAGACTGTCATGAACTGGATTGTAGATTGTCTAAGGATAGACATGGCAATAGAATTGCTGCAACGTTCATGAGTACTCAGAAATTGAGATTTGAGTACTGGAGAAACCCTCGCTCAGAGTATCACTTCATGGAATTCATCACGAGTAATACTGAGACGATAATATCTTATAATCTTGAAACGAAGATATATGAGTTGCAATTTACAAGTCGGTCATGCATTGGTGATACGAAAACGCATCAGTAACTTGGTGTTATAAAACGTATTGTCATGTATAATTTGATGAGTAAAAGATACAAGCATATGAGTCAATGTTTATTCGTTCCTTTTGCCCTAATAAGAAAAGAGATATCTGTGGGCCCCTCGATGATTTGGTGTTGACTTATGTGCTGGGCCCAACCAGAACTAGATTGATGTGTTCGATTAGAAGTCCTACATCATCACAAATAAGAAATCGGGAAACATAGATTCTGGACAAAGAGATTGATTACATTCCATGTCTTATGTCTAGGGATATCTAGCAGAACGAAGGATTATATGATCACTTATCTTAGGACACGTAACTGATTGGGTCAGAGTTCGACAACAGCTTTTTGGAAGCTACAATTTGCTGGTCAAATTTAGAAGGCATACTAGCAATTATAGTTACAGACTTATCCAAGTGGGAGACTGTTGGATTAAGTGTCTAAGCCCATAACTATAATTGGTATGTACTTGAATTGATAGCAGCACAGTCCTTTTGGGTTGCCCTCAACCTAGCAACTGGACAAGGAAATTATGAAAGGAGAGATATTAATTTATAAGATTAATGAATTAATATAAATGATTTATTAATATGTTAAAAGATTAATATATTAATTAGAAATCATTATGTTTAATTAATAGTTAGCCAGAAATTAATCAGAATTAATTTTGGGGTTAAAAGAATTAATTATAAAGTGCAGGGACTAGTTTGCAATTAACTAATAGTTGAGTGGAAAGTTCCAGAACCCCCTTGGAAGGAGGTGGACGAAATTCTTAGGGGAAACCCTAGAGATTTCGTCCAAGGGGTCCAAATAAGGCCTTTGGGTTTTGCTTAGGCCCTAAGCAAAGGATAACTAGGGTTTTCCCTAAACCCTAGATCCCTCAGCTATTTAAGGAGCCTCCTGGCTCACATTTGAGGTCACTGATTTCTTTGGAAGAAACCCTAAGGCCGAAATTGCATACTCTCTCCATCCTCTCTCCTCCAAGTTTCCTTCTTGCTAGTTCTTGAGTGTGATTCCATTAGAGGCATTACATTTGTGGTGCTAAGCTTCCAAGAAGATCAAGATCAAGATCAAGAGGATTATCAATTGTTTGCTATAACAATTGAAAGGTATGTAACTCCTAAACCCTAGTTTTTTAATTTTGAAATTAGCCTCTCTCCTCTAGGGTTCTTGTTTTGCAATTCAAAGTTATATGTTCAATAGTTAAAACATAGATCCAAAGTAGGTTGCATGTGAATTTAGGAATTGTTTTCTAGTTTATTTGTTTTACCTAAAACCCATCAATCATTCCATATCCTTTGATTGTGCCATAAAAGTTATTTCCATACTTCACACATCCACCATCCTTAAGGGACCGAAACTCCCTCAGCTCTTCCCTCCTTCCTGTCATGTGACGCGAGCAGCCACTGTCTATGTACCATTCGTCATCGAACTGCTCGTCACTAATAACCTGCAAATTCAAGCAGATTTAGGAACCCAAAGTCTCTTGGGCCCTGGTGAGTCTTTTACAAAGAAAGGAATAACAGTAGAAATATCAACCAAATAAGTTCTTTTGATTAGAGTGGTTTGGTCTTTTCTTTTGATGGTATACACCTTGATTTTGTTTTTATCTTGTTTAAATTGTGGTGTATTAGATGGTGTGTTGTTAGATGGTTTTGGAATATTCTTTTGAATCCTAGGGTTAGCTGACTTTGTCTTATTATTGATATCAGAATCTGAATCAAGCTTTCCCTTTCCTTTGATGTCCTTCACTGAATTCGGTTTTCTTTGGGAGTAGGAAGGACTGAAACTTGACTTTCGGTTGTTAGCCTTGACGTTGTGACCGAAACTTGATGTTCGGTTCTGAGCGCTGGTGTTGGAACCGAAACTAGACGTTCGGTTCTGAGCTTTGGAATAGTAGGAGCTTGGACTAAAATTTTCTTTTCATTTTGGCTTTTCATTTTCTTTGACAATTAAATCTTTCTTGGAAGGAACGTAGTTGGGGTTTTGAGATTGCCAATACCGTTTTCGCTCATTCAGATTTTTCATGTATCTCTGATTTCTTTGGCGTTTCTGTTCAGCTAACTGCTTTTGAGATTTATGAATATCGAAGCTTGATTTTGGCTTCTCCTTTTGAGTTTCGGTAGTCTTGGAAGGAACATTCGGTGTTTTCTTTGGTTCTTCAGGTATCTCTTTTGTTCCACTTGTGCTTGGTTTGTGAAAACTTGAGGGTTTGTTGATGGGTTCAGCAACATATCTACCTTTTATCCTCCATGAGGTTCGCTCCGATAAGCCGATGGTTTCGTCTACGTTATCAATAGGGGCTGACCAGAAATAATCATTGCACCCTTCAGCATTGTTTGTGTCGACCAAGATTTTCAATTCTGTTGTTTGTTTTGCAGTGACCCCTGTAACAGCATATACCTGATTTGGCACAGTTTGAACCTTTTGATAAACCATTGCTTTCTGTTTGAGTTTCTGTGGCATGTCCTTTGACAGGCGAGCGTATTCAACCGAGTTTTCAGATATGAGGGGTTTCTCATTCTCGGTTTCGCTCTTCATAAATTCAGAGCAATCAACCACATCTTCTACCGAGATTTCGCTCATCTCACTTTCCTCATCAAATTCAGACGTGTTTTCTATATTCATTTTATGTTCTGAACTTAATTTGGCATTAGACGAGTCAAATGATTGAATGGTCTCGGACTTAATTTTTAACCTATCATTTTCATCTAAAAGATTTTTGAGCATACACTTTATGTTCCTTAGAGTCAATGAAGGTCTCTATCTTGTCTAATCTGATTTTATAAGCGATGGATGTCTCTTCTGAGGACATTATAGATTCATATTCAGCGATGACCTCATCCTCCTTAATTCAAGGAAGGGTAAGATCATCTTATGAATCTTTTTCCCTATTTCACAACTTAAGTGCAACTGAGCAATATTTGTATATAAGCGTTTAGCAATAAAGCAAAAAACATTCCGTTGTTTCAAAAACTTTAAATTGTCTCGTTGCAAATAAATAATCTCATCCCTAGCCCTATTTAACTCCGTCTCCTTCAGCTCAATCCACATCCTTCTCTCCTCACTCTTTGAAGACACCCTGCTGAGTTGGTCAGTTAGGTTAGAGTTCGCTAAGCGAGTTTGCATGAGACTACCACTTAAGTTAGAAAATTTAAATTTTAATTCATTTAATTCTTCTTCATAATTTGTTACTGGAACTTTAAGTGATTCAAGGATGGATTGTACCTTTTTGATCAACCGATCACAGTCGTTGATCTTCTCACTCACGGGCTTGGCTGCAAAGCACTTGTCCTCAGTCAGGTTCGGCTCCTTATGCTCACTTTCGGTTGGTCTTCTAGCTGTAACCATCAAACATTTTCCAGCCGAACCAGTATCCCTCGTCACATAAGCTCTTCCATGTATGGGCTTTCTCACTTCTTCATCCTCAGAATCGGTTGACCAGACTTCAACGCCACCGAACTCATCTTCATCCACATTTTCCTGCACAATCAAGGCATTCATTGAACTGTTAGTTGCCTTCTTTCTCTTGATTTCTTCCAACTTTTGCATGTAGTACGCCTCATCATCTTCACCACCCCTTTTCTCAGCCATCTTCCTTAGCATGCAATCTTTGGCAAAGTGATTCTTGCCATGACAGTAATTGCAGTCGAATCCAGAGTTTCCTGCAAGCTTGCTTTCCTTCTTGTCATCATCTTTTTGAGAGGTATTCTTCGTTTCTTCTTTCACCTTCTCAGAACTGTAACTTCCTTGCCAGTTTCGGTTCTTATTGACAGGGAACTTCTTTCGTGCAAACTTCTTTGGATTGGTGACCATCATTGCATATTCTTCGCTTGTAAGGTCACACTCAGACATATCTAACTCCTCCTCTTCTTCTGCAACACTTTTGCCTTTTGAGACAAGGGCCAACGATCCCACACCCGAAACTATCTTCGCCTCCTTGGTTACCACATTCTCATGGGATTTAAGTATGCCCACCAGTTTCGCTAGTGAGTAAGATTTAAATTGTTCGTGAGCTTTCACTGATGAAACCACTGCCATCCATTCTGGTCTTAAGCCATTCATGAAGGTTACTTTTTGCTCGATCAATTTTCTTTCTATACCATGCTTAATCATCTTGCTAAGGAGATGATTGAAGCGATCGAAGGTATGTATCAGTTTCTCTTCAGGTTTCTGTTCGAAAACTCCAAATTCTGAGAGCAGAAAGGTTTGAATAGAGTGTTCTAGATCTTCATCGGTTGAGTAGAGTTCTTTCAACCTATCCCTGATTTCTTTAGCCGTCGTGCATGAACCAACTAACCGAAAAGTGTCAGATTGCAGTACGAATCTGATCATTCTCATGGCCTTCACATTACATATCACCATGTCCTTTTCATCCTGTGACATCTTATCTACGTCCGCCACGAGCTGATTATATTCTTTTTGAGTCTTCACTGTCCTCTTCGTTCCAGAGTGAACAAACAGCCCAAGCGTGATAGCTTCCCAGATGAGATAACCATTATCTTCAGATCCAACCACGTAATCTTCAAAGTGATGCACCCATAGTTCATAGTCTTGAGTGTAAAGAATGGGAACCCTTGTAGTAGATCCAATGCTGTTGGAGATGTTGATGGGATTAGTTTGAGAATCTTCGTGAGACATGGTGAGCCTTTCCTTAGAACTGCTAGAATCAGACCTGTAAACTTGAGATTAGGGTTTTATCAAACACACGAGTTACCGTCGACAGGAAGAAGATGGCTTCTTTATATTCGATAAAATCGGAAACCCTAAAGAATTCTTAACACAGAAGGAATGTGTATTGATCACACAGTCTCCCGCTCTGATACCAATTGTTAGAACAAAGTTCTTGTCGGATCGATAGATTCTAAGCAGAAACACAATTAAAGACGTAACGAAGAACACAGAAATGGTTTAACTGATGTCGAATGATTAAACTTTAACACCTCAGAAGAGCTCGATTAAGAACTTCGACTGTAGAGGTGATTAGGGTTACAAAGCAATAATAACTATAATCACGTTAGATTCTAAGGCATACATGCATGTACTATTTATTGCTAAACCCTACTCAATAATCACGGATGGACAGGCCCAATCCGGATATACAATACTAAGCCCATGACGCAACATAAAATACCCAACATAATGTTATTGTATTATCTCAGGTACATAGTATTTTCCAAATGTGATATTATAATATTCATTATATTTGACAAATGATCTTGTCTTATTATTATCTTATTCTATTCTTTATGCCTCAGAAATTGTATTATATTACTGTATCATCTCTGCCTTATATATCACCTATTTTTACTATATTCTTTCGATCTGACTAATGTTATTATTTTATTATTATCTTACTATACTCTTTCTATATAACAAAGATTATTATCTTTTTGTATTTTTACTACATGTTCTCTATATGATTGATGGTTTTATTTTATTATAATTTTATTGTATTATCTTTGTCTGAATAATATCTTACACAATATTACTATAATCTATTTATGTGATAGAATGTATTATCCAAATACGTAATCAAATTATAGTCTCTATTCCTTGTATGTTGAAAAAAGCCACAACTAAAATCCAAGACTACTGTCTAAAATCTCGAATGTATAAGTGATTGTCGGTTTCTTGTCATTTTATGTTAAAAATTATGGTTTTTTTTACCGTTCCCCATAACCTCACTTTGTTGCTATTTATTACAATGGTATAGTTCCTTATACCCACACTTTTTATGGACATAACAATATAATTATCAATCTCATCAATTAGTGACTACGAATCTACAATTTTTTTTTGAATGGAAACTTCTTTAACGAGAGTTTCCGAGCCAACTTTTGCGGACCGAATAATCTCCCGTTGCGAACATGAGGCTATGCCTCATGCCCTTGAGTCACTGTAGACGAACCTCTATGGCCACATGGGCTGAGTAGTGTCAGGATTTGAACATGGGTCAATAGGTTATTCACCATATCTTCCACATGTCTTATCAAGTCACCACAACCCAAGTGGTTGACTACGAATTTGTAGTTTTTGGTTCCTGAAATTATTTTCCAAATATAGTATGTAATACATGTATTTTTCTTCAAGAAGATAAGGTACCGCTCGCGAAAAATTAGCAATTGATGTTAACTGCCCTTTTCATTAAAGTTATACAAAAAATATTATTGAAATACAAATGTATGTAAAATATTTTTGTTAAGACATGTATTTTTATATAAATATTAAAATTTATTCATTAAAATAACAATTTATTGCTATGGTATCGTCCTCTATAACCATACATTTTTAAAAGACACAACAAACTGACCGTCATTCCCAGAAATTATTAACTACGAATTTGCGGTTTTTGGTTCCCAAAATGTTGCCTTTGTCATAATATGTAAAATGTGTATTCTCCTTCAACATTAAGAATAAGATATCATGAATAGGTTGCGAAAAATCAGAAATGTGTTTTGTTGAATATATGACAACACAACAAGTGTCATATTTAGACTAAAATGGTTTTATTATTATTATTATTTTTTTAAAACGAAGAACAGTTATTCTTAATTTCTTTACTTAAAAAACAAAGCTCGTAGATTATTATTCACTCATAGGATTTTATAAGTTTCATATTATTTTATCGATGTGAAGAACCATTGTTCCTATTATATTTTGTTCTAAACCAAGATCAAATGATTAAAATGTTTGTATTATATTTTCTTATTCTCCATCCTAAGAATCAGAAGTACCATAGTTGGTGAACAGACGAAACAAGATTGTTAAGAGCCCTAAGTCAAACTTAGCTTTCGAATTTAATGATTTTCGAGACATCTTGTGATAATTAGAGTTAATGTTGAATGACTTAGAATCAAAACAATCTGACATGTTACCTATGAACCACCGTATATAGAGTCGACTCTATAGTGGCACACTTGGAGGCCGGTCAATGCAATATTGTTCATAGCATTGCCTTGGACTTCATTTCCTTCTTTAAGCATATCTGTGGCCGCTTGCATACCTTCAAGATCTTATTACCGACCCTAGAAGTCAATAATACATATGGTGTATGTCGCATTTTTCGATCACGATCTACAACTATTTGAGAGAGTTAACGACTTCAATGGAAAAAATTGAATCCATGTGTGTGCCGCCTCCAACACTAGAGGTGTGAGATACATTGACCAACAATACCATGGATATAATTTAATGTTTTATCGAGTTGTTTGATCGCCATTATGATGTCCGTATGGAGCATGCTAGGCAAATAATTCAACAATTTTAATGTGCCCGAAACGTGTATTGTTCCCCTTAAGTTTAATATTCTACAATATTAATGATTTAGGTAGCATTATGTAGCGTTTTTGCCTCTTTTATGTATTCATGGTATATATTTATTTAATTATATCAAAGTCAAAGTATAATTAAGTATGTCAACTTATTTATTTAAATCAAATGTAGGACAATAACCTAATGTTTGACTATCAAAAGCCTTATTTAAATATGTAGGATTTGACATATTGACCCATAGTGGAAACCGACAATTTAGTCGTGTATACCCTTTTTGTGGCATTATGTAACATGTTGGGTTTTTATTCAAAAATTAGTTTCAAAAACATAAAATTTAGGCAACGGAAGACTTGATAATTTGAATAACATAAAACAAGTTTATAACCCACCAATGATCTTCTTGCAAAGTTTGGAAAGAAAAACAAGCACCAAAGAAGAAGATGGAGAAAATTACAACCTTTGTAGTTCTTTGGATCCTCTTGGGAGGCTTGGAAGTTGATGGAGAATGATGAACTTTAGAGACACCAACAATATATCAACTTGATGTAGAATGCTAGTTCTTTTGTATAAAACTCTTAACTCTTAAGCTTGAAGTTCATAACCAAAGTATGAACTTCAAGAGAGTATATAAGCAAGTAATATCTTTAAGAGGATGAAAAAAATGGAGAGAGTATGCATACTCTCCCCAACTCACGGTTTTGTGTCCAAAAGAAGAGCAAGAATAAAAGTCTCATGAAGCTAGTATTTATAGCATGAAGAAAAAGTCCATAAGTCCTTAACCATTTAGCACTTTAGACAAACATGTCTCCCATGCCTGTAAGACTAGCCATGCTTTCATTTCTTTTTATTAAACAATCATGAAAGCCGTGCTTTTATTTAAATAATCAAAAGGCATGTCTTCTTTTTGTAATACTTTAATCCCATACTTCTAAAGTATGTTCCCTAGATTTAAATAAGCTACAAACCATACCTCTCTATCTTCTTCCTCAATTTCGAAATAAAGAAGTCAAAAGAGGACAAAAACTATATATTTTATAAACCAAGTTTATAAAATATAAACTTTAACTTTTTGGTAAAAGACAAAATAATTTATCTAGTCCAAAATGTTTTAGCAGACATCAGTGGCTTGTTCTACCACTGAAGCTGAATATGCTGCCGCTGGAAGGTGTTGTGCTCAGATTCTATGGATTCAGAATCGGCTCTTAGACTATGGTTTAAATTTCTCAAAGACTCCCATCTGTTGTAACAACACCAGTGCCATTCAAATGATATAAAATCCAGTGCAACATTCCAAGACCAAGCACATTGATATCCATCATCACTTCATCAGGGACATCGTTCAAAAGGGAAAAGTGGAGTTATTTTACATTCCATCCACTGATCAGCTGGCTGACATTTTCACTAAGGCATTGGATGAGAAGATTTTAAACAAATTGATTGCAGATCTTGGCATGCTTTCAATGACTTAATTGCTCTAAACATTGCTTCTATTTTCTTTCTGAAATACACAAAAAAAAATGCTACTTTTATTATGTTTATAGAATTTTACATAGTATTTTTAAGCTTTGTTTCTAATATTTACAAGTATTCTTTTCTCTCTTATACATCTTTCAGATTTATATACATCTCCTTTCTTCAGAATTTGTAAGAGCAGAAAGATCTCAATGCTCTTGGTGTTGAGAAAAAGAGTGGCATCATGTCATCTTATTCTTGGGAATACCCTCTTTCTCATCTACTCACTGTTATGGATGCAAAGATCAACCATCAATGCAGTAAGTCTTGTTCTCATCCACTAAATTAAAAACTAATAAAACCTCGAATGCGCTCATGTTGATCTTGAAGACACAATGATTTTGTGGATTCGAGCCAATTAACTCGTTGGTTACAAAGACTAATCTTTACTTCTCTCTTTCTCCTGATGAATATGAAGCTTGGAATCCATCTATAACACTTCAATAATAAAAGGCTTCATTACTTGTGGTCTATTGTGAGTTGTATATTGATGTGCTTACCTTTGTTTGTTTGCTCTCTTATATAGCCAAAAATTTAAGGGGTAGATATATTGAAAAATGGAAGTACATTGATGACCATTCAATTCTAAAGATTTGATGGAACGAGTCTTAATCACCTTTCTGCAAAAAGATGCACATATTTCTCTGTTTAAACTATTTTCTTGTTTGACTAACTCTTTTGTTTGTATTATTATATTGTTTATTTTGTACCATTTTTTATGATAGGGAATCTGACGGTGACATCTCTAAGCCTAGTATGCAACTTTTGACACATCATCGTTCCTAAAAGCATGCTGCTGTATGTGACTAAACCTCTCTAAGTCTCTCATCAGCGAGATCATATGCTGAGAACATTGAGTCACCTCCTCACGTTGATTGTCTAGCATTGTCTAAACTTTCTAAGTGAGATTTCATGGTCCAAATAAAAAAGGATAGAATGGCTGGGGTGTTTATTTTTAATTAATCATTTTTACCGGACCCTGTCCCTGGAAGCATGCTTGTTGTATGTATCAAGTCTTATGTTTTGCTGAAACATTAAGCAAAACCCAACGGCTTACCCTGATTGCATAATCATCAGTGTAAGAGTTACTTTTCTGGTCCTTTAATGACAAAGGGTTGTTCATGTCCATGACCTCCTAGTCTGAGGTATGACATGGTACCATTATGAGTTAACGGTGAATCTTTGATTCGAGATTGCTACTTAGTCTATGATATGGAAGTTTGAACCACTTCTTGTTGATGAGTTAAACTGTTAGTGATTCATGCTGATTTCACATCAGCATTACTGCAACAATCCATTCTCTCCTTTATCTTCTTAATAAAACTTGATGATTCACTGTGTAAAACCAAACACTGATAAAAGTTTGTAACTCTGTATCGATGGTTAGTCTATGTACCGTAGGCTATCACACGCACCAATCCATTCTTGCCCTCATATTCTTCTTTAAAGTTTTATGATTCAGCGTAATGTACCATACGTTGATGATGTGACAACCCGAAATTTCTATTCTGTACAATCATTCACTTCAATAGAAGTCAGAACAGTTTCTGCTAACTTTCAAGCTTTTTGGAATAAGTTTGAGTGTTTTTAAGTTAGTACTTCAGGAGATATCAAGAGAGAGGATGCCCTAGGGTTTATTGTGCAACAATAATGTCCCAAAACTCCAAGAGTTAGGAGTTTACGACCTAAACAAAGGTGTTTACGGCCGTAAACCCTAAAAGGGGGTATAAATATGACACTTAGTCATTATTTACCACTTTTTCACATTTTCAAGATCCAAACTCAATTCTCTCTCAAGTATCATCCAACTTTTCTTCTTGATCTTCAACTATGTAAGCGTTTCTTACCCTAAAAAGTTGATATCTTGCTTAACCTAGTGATCTAACATGATTCCATCCGTGAAATCATTCCAAAAGTGTAGATCTTCAAGTTTCACCAAGAACACCAAGAACACACACTAGTGTTCTTGGACTTTTAGCACCTTTTCAAGCTTCTACCTAGTAAGTACTCTTACCCTAGTGTATTATAAGGCTTGTTACACTTCTTAATCATCTAGAAAACACAAAGAATCAAAGGATCAAAGGTGTTTACGGTCCAAGAACACCTTGGACCGTAAACCCTAACAAAGGGGCCAAAGTGTGCCCTAGTCCCTTACCAAGCCTTGGAAACTAGTCTAGACCCCTTCCTTGTTGTGCTTAGGATTTAAAACATCAAAAGACCATAAACCATTTGGGTTTACGGCCGTAAAACCAAAGAGAAATGGTCCAAGGACCGTAAACTCCACAAAGGAGTGAAATGGTGCCCTAATCTCTTCCAAAGGCTTATACTTCAAGTAGGAATGCTTCTTAAGACTTGTAGAGCTTCAAAACACAAAATGGTAATTGTACCATGAGTTTACGGCCGTAAACTCATGGGTTTACAACCGTAAACTCAAGGGGTGATGGTCACAAAACCGTAAACTCCAAAGGAGTTTACCCTTGAACCCTAAACTCAAATGCAAGGTCCTACCACCCTTATATGCAATCCTTAGCACTTATAGCACTTAAATCAAGTGTTTTACATGTCTTAGGATGTCTTAAACTTGTTTAGTTAGTTGTTTTATGACTAATTTGATACATATATGTGTTATTATATGTTAACTAGGATCATTGTGTGTGTACAAGTCTTCACTTGACACCTAGCATCCTAAAACATCCGTTCATCCAAACCACTCACTGCAGGTGAGTTCATACCCCCTTAATTAACCTTTTAAATGTTTTTAAATGCTTTTATGGGGGGGGGGGGAATAAAAGTTGAACTATTATAGTTATTATATCAATCACATGTGATTAATAACTACCAAACAAGTGGATTTCTTACTTTTCAAACTGTGTTACCAAACTGTTTTACTTCAAACTGTTTTACAAACTCTTTTTCATATCAAATACTTTTATTAAACTCTTTTAACTTATATTCTATGTATCTATATAGATATAGTTATATAAGTAGGATTGAAAGGACTTAGGACTGATAGCTCACCTTACTTCATGTTCCTTGTTTGGTTGTGGACTTAGGGTATTCCGGTTATTTGTCCGAAGGTCGTTTGAATCCTAGTTATATATATCATGTATATGTGTATAGATATAAAAGGTTACTTCATTCAGTTCAATACCTTTGGGTAGCAAAGGTATACAAACATGTTCATACATTCAAACAACATTACTAGTAAACTATAATAGGTATAGTTTATGGAGATACTAATACTATTACTAGAACAATGAAACATACAATGAGTCAGTTCATACATGAGTCAATAACAAACAATAGAATACTATGATGTGAAACAAACAATAGAATACTATGATGAGAAACAAACAATAGAATACTATGATGAGAAACAAACAATAGAATACTATGATGAGAAACAAACAATAGAACACTATGATGAGAAACAAACAATAGAACACTATGATGAGAAACAAACAATACATGCTAGACAGGGAGAGAACACACAATACATCTACCACATACATATACTAGAACATTACTACAGTTATGTGAGCCACCTAACGTGGCATGTCACTACCTGTCATGACCGTTTTTGTATCCATAATCTCCTTAATTGGGGAGCGTATGAGTTTGTGTATAGATATATACTGGATTGACTATCCTACACCTTGCTGCTCGCTACAGTGGGACTTGCAAGTCTACGGGTGCCAAACGTCATTTCTTATGACGTTTTACATCGTCGTTTTACTAGAGTCGGTAGCAGGATACAGGCCGCTCACATGGTACTTTAAATAACAATTGGTTTAAAGTAGTTAGTACAACAGTAGTTACTTAATACAACACTACAGTACTATTTCATTTTCCCATTACATTTACTTTGTGATATTCACACAATAAACAATAATGTAAAAACTATATTTTTGGTTAATGATGGTCAGATTTGGGAAAATACACACTCTTACAAGAGACACACACACAAATACTAGATGCCTTGGTAGAAGTCTACTTTTAGTAGGAAACATGGGGTTTTCTAGGAGAGTTCAAACAATTACAAACTTTTACAAACATATACAACTACAGACTTACAAACACTTTCATACAACTACAGACATTAATATACTTATGATCTCACCAGCTTTAAAGCTGATCTACTCTCTTTCAAAATAACTTGTATTCTCAGGTCACCCGTAGGCAGGTACCGGTGCCAGGTTTTGAGAAGATGGAGCTCGTTCAAGACTCATCTTTTATTTTGATGTATATTTTTGGTGTCTATATAACTTGACAGAACACACTTGTATGAAATTATATTATTAATGCAATGGATGATGTTGTTGCTTGTTTACTACTTTGCATTGTTGAGATACTGAACATGACGTCCTCCACCCCCGAACGTTTCCGCCATTCCGGTTTTGGGGTGTGACAGATGAGAGCTTGACAAATCTGTGCCAATGGGTATATCATTGTCCGTGATATATTACACGCACCTATCCACTCTTGCCATTTCTCTTCTAATAAAAGAGATTTATGATTCAGCGTTTGACACCACACGCTGATGGGATCTCGTAATACTATGTCGATGGATGATAGTTTAAAACCTACACTATCAGAAGACATCATAATCCTATGCTACACTACAAAGCTGCATCACTGATACTCTCCTTCAGTTTTGTTCTCCTGCTGATGTCAAAAAGGGGGAGAACTAAATATTCAACCAAGAGTTAATCTAAGGGAACCAAGCTCAATCTAAGGGGGAGTTAAGCTGATTTAAACATTCTCAGTTCATGTTCATCCTCAACTTATCATTTCTTTGTTCGACCGCTGCTCTTCTTAACCAATCTGGATATGTTGTCTCAACTGCTTGAAAAATCAAAAAATGGGAAGTCACTCTTATTTTCAGGGGGGAGCATCCGTTAAAGTTGAAGAGTTAAACATTCATTCTTCTTCTCAAGGGGAGCATGAGCTAAAGAATTCATTGCAAATTAGTTTTGACATCATCAAATAAGGGGAGATTGTAAGGTCACACCTTAAGATCTGATGAGTCAAACACTCTACACATCCGCCAGTGTCAGCGTGTACTCTACAACCAGCGCCAACCTATCAAGCTTATCAGCGTCAATGCATAGCGTAGTTATTCTATGTAATTTTTTGTATATTAGATAATGATACAGATAAGTATAGAATAGATAACAGATCCGATATCTTTGTGATAAGATCGATACTTAGTATAGATTAGATACAATCCCTTCAATAAATGGATATACTTGTATAGATTAATATATATACAACATTAGGGTAAACCATAATCTTGTAGAATACGACTTGGTGTTGTAATCGTCTTTGTGACAACCATCTTCTTTGTGAGGACAAAACTTCTTTCTTGGGGAAAGAAACAATTTGGAGAACTCTCCGTGTCTTTTTATTTCTGTTCTTTATTTTTTTCGTTGTTTAAGTTTCTCTTTAGTCTTTATACTTGAAGTGTATATGATTGATACAAACCTTCAAAAACCATTTTAAAAACTTTTATGGTTCCCTAGTTTGAGTCTGGGTTCACATGAATGTTCATCCAATTCTCTCAAACCAAGACTCTGATACCAACTTGTAACACTCCAAAAATCATAAGAATTTAAAACTTTTTAAAAACTACCATAAACCATAATTGTTTTACAAAATAACCATTGATTCAAGAGTATTATTCAAAATCAGAGTTTTCCGAGACCCAATAACACAAAATAGGAAGATGTGCACGATCACGACTTTGCCTTGTCACAGTAATCTGAAGTACCTGGAACAATAAACTGAAACTGTAATCTAGAGCTTAGTGAGTTCCCCCCAAAGTACCAACACACAACATATAACAACATATGCTGGGTCCACAACTAAAACACTGGATTACCCATAAGCCCACAGTATGAGTCTAGTTTGCCCTTCAGGCCCACGGCTCATATCTGGCTTGCTCCTGAGCCCACAACATAAGTTTGGCTTGCCCTACAGGCCCACAGCTTATGTCTGGCTTGCACCCAGGTTGTTGGCTACCGCACAAAGCAGTACCATCTCAACCCAACCATACCATGTGGAGATATACATAACGTATAACATATATCCAACAACAGATACATATATAATTAGTCATCAGACAAACAAGCAAATCTACAGATCACTACTGCATACCACATCCTATTTACCAGGATACCGATCAGATCACTATAACATATAAACATCCTCTATACTAGGATACATAATCTAGTGGGCTGGCCTTGGTGCCTTCGACCCGTAAGTATAGTGGGAAAAACTCACCTCTCAGTTTGAAAAGATCTTTGGTAGAACACAGCTCCAAATGACAGCTCGATTGGTCACCTAAACACTAACTAATGACTAATCTCAAATACCACTCAAATTACCTAAACTACCCTTGGGTCAAACTTGGTCAAACCCTGGTCAAAGTCAAAATCAATCCATACTCAAAAATCCCATAGGGGCCTAAATACAAAAGGCCCCAAAGCCTATCAATGGCCCAAAGTCAGAAAACTAGTAGCCCAACAAGGCCCAAAAAACCAATCATCGCGTCTCACGTCGTGACCAAATCCGTGGTCACATCGTGAGAGCCACTCGTTCCGATTCCAAACACTCGCTCCTGACTCAGACAACTCAGCAATGGACGGGTTTTTCCTGCTCACATTATGAGACCTCATGGCTCATATCGTGAGAACGGTCTGAAGCCCAAACCAACGATTCAACGTTCTTAATCCGTTCAGCCTTCAATTTTAATTCTTACAGAAGCTTAAGGGGACCCTAATGGTCCATAAAAATTCTTGCTTTATGGACATGCATGTATCATGCATGTCCCTTCACCATTTAAGGTCAAAAGTAGAAATATGGCCTCAAGTTCTCATGCAAGCTTCCAATACTCTACCAAATTCCAAATCTGAATGATATAAGACTCAAAAGGCCAATTGAATCCATAAAGTTGCTAACTTTATGGATCTTATTCACTCCAACAAGCTATAACATAAGGAAATGGGACCAAAAACCTAGATCTAGCCATGAAATGTAATAAATCTTGAGTCTTGATACTTACAATGGTCCTAACAAGAGAAGAGTTGATGAGAATGATGCTTCCGTGCAACTCCCTTCACAATGATGCTTCTTCTCTTTCTTTCTTCTCCTTCAAACAAGCAAAACACTAAGGATCTCAAACAGGGTCGAATTTGTGGTTTCCATAAGGCTTAGAGGGTAAAAGAGGCCGAGGATGTGCAACCCTAGCCTCTCATTCCTTTAAATACCCGAAATATTAGGGTTTTGAGTCATCAGGTCATCCTCACATCGTGAGAGTTATGCCTCACGTCGTGAGACTCAAAAAATGCGGTCATCTAATACTCACGACGTGACCATCAAATCTTACGCCGTGACCCCCCTCAAAAAGCTATAAATTCAAGGAATTATGTACCTTAAGGATCTGGATGTTACATTGTTAAACTCCATAACAACTTTGTTGGTATTCCTCCACTTTTAGTAAATTTGATCTTTTTTTCGGTAGTCTCCAAGATTTATTTTTGATAGAAAATGCCTTGTAACTTTTCGGTAAAAAGTTTGCACATATTGTTTTTTCCCAACTGTTGTGTCTTCCAAAACATCAATGGATCAACCCATGCACGTGCCAACGCCTTCTCTTCATCCAATGTCCAATCCTTAGAAGCTGTCTTTTCTTTTTTCTTAAGTTCTGGTTTAGGTTGAACATCTTCAGGTTTGGAATCCGTTTCGGGTAAACTTTGGGTTCAGATTGGAATTGGGGTTAGGATGAGGTTTGAGATTGGAATCGGAATTGGGTTTCAGGAATGTTCTCAAATGGTTTGAAATCATTTTCAAATCAGGATTGTGATTAAGATTGGAATTTAGGTTGGGGTTGAGATTGGAATGAGGGTTGGATTGAGATTGAATTGGAGAAGAAGTGTAGTATGTACTGGCACCGGGATAATGGAAATGTGTAAATGAATAAATAGGACGATTCATTTAATTTTGGAAGAAGATAGGTAATGAAGGGTTTGAAGTTGTTCTAATTTGGGTATTTTTTTGTTTCTTCTTGGTGTTTTAGGGTTGTATGGGGAATTAGAAGAAGCCATTTTTCACAAAGTAAGAAAGTGTTTGAGTGAAAAATTGAAGAAAGTTGTGTGTTAAAAAATTAGATAGTTGTTGATATTTATAATGATTGAAAAAGAGTTAAAATTTTGAAATTTTTATAAAAAAACGAGTATATTTTTGAAAAGTTGGATTTTCTCTCTCATCGAATAGTCGTTGCCAGGTTGGGGTTCCAAACCCAACATGTCGAGTTCACAGTATGGTGTTCGCCAAGTCTATCTCAACATTGTTGGGTTACTCCCTAAAGGTGTCCTTTTTTAACAGCTGGTTACTGGTTAAAAGTTAAATTTACAAAATAAGTTAATTCGCTTACGCCCGAGTTTGAACCCGAAACCTCCAATTTAAGACGGTTCCACCTCTACCAAACGGCTAGTCCCATATTGGCTAAATGTGTCCTTTAATATAAGATACATAAGAAATTAAATATCTTTCAAAATTTTCGTCCTACATATCCTCTTACACGTCTTAAATGATGATATATGTCATATTAATAGAAATGTTAATATTTTAATATATTTGTGTGACTAATGTTATCATTTAAGATATTTAAGAGGAAACTCTTATTATGGTAGAAAGAAATATAACCATACATAACTAAATCATTGTAGATAAAGTATAATCCACAGATCAAAAGTGATGTTCCTTTACTATGTCATTAATACTCTTATTAAGGGTTGCCGAGATGGTAATATTAACATCTTGCGAACGATGTATACTTCATACGAAGAGTTATTGATTTGGTTTTGTTAGGAAAAAACAAATTTGTAAACGAGTGAATGAAATTTCGCGATGTTCGTAACAACCTCTTAATTAAATTCATGAAAAAGATGATTTTGTGTTTGATAGACTACCTCCACATAACTACTATAAAAATCCAATAACCACCCCAATCAAGCTAAATTTAAGTGTGTAATGCGATTTTCTGATCATTGATCACTCAATCCTGCGAATAATTCTTATGCTTAAAAACGATGTGTTTCTTCGCATTCAACTTATTGTTCTTTCTATCAATAACTTGTAACCAAAGCATAGAGATTTTGAAACTTTCAGTGATTTATTTCATCATGTAAACTACGAATATAAACAAATCTACAATCGAAATTAATTTACAATCCCTAAGTTTGAATTGATCAACATATATTTATATTAGTTACTTATCTGGTAGATTTCAACGACGGATCTAAACTTCCTCTTCTTCCTTCTGCTTCCGGCAACGTCATCATCGTCCATATCCATAAACGACGGAGTAATGAAGAAGACACCGGAAGTACAACTTCCTTGACTTTCATCATCATCATCATCATCATCATCATCATCATCATAAAATTTATAAATGAGTGTCATTTCAATTCTGATCAATATAATCTCCAAATTTTTTAGTACGGATCTAAATAAAATATCTTATAATATTTGAGTTTAGTAAACTGTTATGTTTTTATTATTATAATATTGATTTTTTTTAAATTAATTTTAAAATATTTATATATTATAAAAATTATGTAAAAAACTAAAAATAAATGATAAATAATAAAAATACAATGATAATCTTGCAATTTATTAAATTTTGAAGACTCATGAAATATATAGAAATACTAAGGCTACATTCGACAACAAACTTTTTTAAAAGATTTTAGCTTTTCATTTTTAAAAGAATAAAAAAAAGGTTTCCTTTGAGAATGAGAGAATACGTACTTAAAAATTTTATTATCAACAAAAAAAAAAATCAATACAAAATTACATTCAACTAGTTCTATTAGAACTTTTAGGACCTTTATGTTTCATTCTAAAAAATTACAATTATTTTTGTTGATCGTTTCTATATAAATAAAAATTATAATTTTTATCTTTCAAACATATCAACAATGAATGTTTGGTTTGCAAAATGTTTTTGAAAGAATGAAATATGTCAAATGAATTAGAATTTGAAGGAATTAGGATTTGTTATGCATTTGGTTGACATAGAATGCAATATATTTTCTCTTTAGTTTGTAAATTTGTCAAAAGAAATGGAAAGTAAATTATGTTATATGACCAAAATATATTTTTATTGATTTTTTGCAACTTGTTATTATTTTAAAAATGATAAAACTTTTATTATATAACATCCTCAAAATTGGCCTAGAAGTTTTTGCCTTTTTAGTGAAAAATATTTTTTTTGGAAAAATAATATAAAAACAAATAATTAATAGTTAAAAAATAAAATATGGAGTATTTAATAAATATGATGAGATAAATAAACTATAAGTTTGATAGAGTCAAATTTTGAAAAATAAAGATTAAAGGACCAAAGTTGACAATTCATGAAAGTTTAAACTTGACTATTGTAGATCAAAATAGGACTTGAAAATCATAAATTATATGAGGAATACTATTTAGGAAAATATTAAAGACTAGTAAATTTCCAAGTCAAAATGATGGTTTAAATGTAAGCTTTTGAAGTTTGAGGGACTATTTTGGCCAAATGCTCATGGTTTTGGGATTAGATCTACAACCCACTTTTGTCTTCCTAGTTTAAATGTACTATTAGCCCCTAAGAGCTTCTCCATGAGTGATTTCCTTTTATTTCCATGGTGATTTAAATGTTGCAAGTTAATTTGTTGAAATTATGGTCAAATCTCTTTTATACCCTAGCTTGAAGGTGGTTTTTCTTTCTCTTTCATTCTTAAATTTGAATTATAAGGTTCGAGGTTCATTATATAATCTCAAATTTCCTTGATATGTTCATATTTATTGAGTTTTATATTGTAATTCCATTCATATATCAATTCTCAAACAACACGTAACTCATAGGTGTGAGATTTGAGTAATTAATAAAGTTTTTTTTAGGGGGGGGGGGGTTCCTAACCCTAACCTCTTATATCCGAATCTATAGATTAACTCATTGTTTAATAAAAAAAATTAAGATTAAATGGTATTACAGAACACTAAGTGATCATCATTTCCCCATGAAATGGATGATTCCATCATTGATGACGACTTTGGGTAAATTGAAACCTAAACTTTATGTTTGAAGTTGTACTTAAGCTTTAGAAACTTACACTCTAGATTGTGATTACTCTAGATTGTGATTGAAGTTTTGAATTCAAATCTAGATTCTACTTATATTCATGGAGTAAATTGTTTATCTATGTTGATCCTCATGATGATCCCTATATTTTCTATGTGATTGGAATTGGTAATTCTAATGATTAGCCATTGAAATGGACTAAACTTGTTTTTAACTAATGTTAACCTAAAAAAAACTTTTGTAAACAATAAAAGGGAATAAATTATTTCAAAACTCCAAACATTATAAGGTTTTAAAATGGTTTAAATATCGAATTAAACTCACAAATGTTTTATAAGAAATAAAGCCTCATAATTTCACAATTGGGATTAGAATCATGTACGGTTGATGGAATCATGAATTAAATGGCTTAATAAATGTATAAAAACTAATTAAGATTTTTAGAAGTCCATTAAAATTTTATTAATTGATTGGAATGATGATCGAAGAATTTGGAATACATTAAGAGATTAGAAATCATTGTTGATGTTATGATATCTACATGAGCTTCCCTATAGATCTTGTGATGTCAAAATGTCTTAACTATTAAATCAAGAGTAAAGTAGGAATTAAAAGAGATGAAATAATGATATTAAGATATTTTTAGGTCATTAAGACTATTTGGTGAAATTTGGTAGTGTTCAGGAGTAAGAGGAGAAACGTACATTGCCTTAAGAGTAAAAACTCAATTTCTGGGGGTGTGTTGTGTTACACGGTTGTGTAACTCCCATAGAAAAAGTTACACGGCCGTGTAAACTTCTTAAAGGATTAATAATGATTTTTAAATCCTAACCCCTTAGCCTTTGACCTCCAATTGTCCCTAAACCTCCCATATAAGGTTAAAACAAATAAATTGAGACTAAGAAAGTTAAGGATCCTGTCAAGGGTAATTTGGCCATTTTTTTAACCTTTTGAATATATCACTAGGTGGTGATTAAGATATCTGTAACATCCCAAAAAAAAATACGACCCAAATTTTCATTTTTAAGTTTATCAAATCATAACACGGACAACATTGTTTTCAAAACCATGAGGACACTAAATAGTTTTAGTTGCACAATCAAGACAGTACATGGAAAGTCATCATCAGAGTATAAATCCCAAAATCTCGAATGCAGAAAATCAAAGTGTGATGCGATGCGATGAAACCGACCCTTTCCCCTTCGAGCTGGAGGTAACTGAAACACAAACTGAACCGGTAAGCACAAAGCTTAGTGAGTTTCCCCCCACCATACCACATACACCATAACATACCGTCAGGCATATAAGGGTGCCCAACCTACCCTGCTGAACATATCCGGGTGCTCAACCTACCCTGCCAGGCATATATGGGTGCCCGACCTACCATTGTCAGGCATATCTGGGTGCCCGACCTACCCTTCAGTCTTATTCCAACCGATTACGGGGTCTATCCCACCCCTACCACTACCATATAAAATCATGCATATCTCACATAAAGATCAAACAATACATACCACCTTAATAATTATCACAAAGACAATCATTAAGCTATATCAATACTAGTGGGCCGACCTTGGTGCCTTCGACCCACGAATTCTACGAAGGGAGACTCACCTCAACTATGAATGTCGAATCGTACTCCGTGGATGATTGGGGGATCCTCTCCCTAAAGCACAACAACTTCCTAAATTGCTATTGGATCCAAATATAACTCCAAAGGCCTAATTCTACCACATAAGTTAAAGGTTCCCTAATCTTTGTCCTATTGGGCCTTTTCCTCCCACGACCCAACTTTCATAATAAAATGTCCAAGTCCAACTAATTAGGCTTTAAGGCCCAATAAGGCCCAAGACAATAATCCCAATCCTAGGCCTAAGGGTTTCAGTCCACATGTGGGTTTGAGGCCCACCAATTCTAAGCCCAACACTCACGGCCCATAAAATAGCCCTTGACCCATTTTACAAGTACGGGCAACGTATGCAGCATGTACGCCCAGCGTACGATGACCTCAACCAGGGGCGGGAAGCTGATCCGATACATGCAGTGTATCATGGGGTACGCCCAACGTTCCTGCCAGCCACCCTAAGATCCTTTTTTTGACTTAATCCATTAAGTCCTAACGTCCAGAATATAGATCTAGGCTCCTAACAACGCCCTAAACCATAAAGTTATGAACTTTATGCTTTTGCATGCATGGATGGGGATTAAGACACACATTAAGTCCATAAGCTCACTTAGTGGACATCTAGCACTTGCATGGTTGAGGCTAAACCATCAAGATCTGATTTTTATGGTTCTAAACACCTCCAAGTGCCAAAAAGGACAGCTCATTTTGACATAATCTTCTAAAACTCAAAGGGCCTCAAGTATGGGATCAAAATGTGACATAAAACACACCAAAACTAGATCTAAGCATGCAATGATCAAGTTTAAAGATTTATACGTCAAATGGGTCAGCAATGATGCCAAACTTCTAGATCTACAAGCCCTCTTCAAGTCCTTGCTCCTTCTTCAAGCTCCTTCTTCTTCAAAGCCACCAAAATAACACCAAAATGCTCAGAGTAAGCTCAAGATACATGCAAGGGGGATTAGGGTTGGAGTTGGACACTTTGGGGACAATGGAGGCTGAGAGGATAAGGGTTTGGAGGGATATACGATGCTTAAATAGGGTGTAAACCCTAAATTTTAGGGTTTGCATCTGACCAGTCTACGCCCAGCGTACGCATGGGGACTTCCCGCTTCGTGCCTCACTTGTGTACGCCGTGCGTACATGCCCAACATACACCCCAACCCACAAAATCCAAATATGCATAAATATAACTTGAATAGGAAGTGTGACAACCCAAAATTTCTATCTTGTACAGCCATTCAATTCAATCAAAGTCAGACTCGTTTCTGCTATCTTTTAGCATTGTTTAGGGTCTGTTTGAGTGTTCTAAGCCTAGTGCATTCAAGGTTTGCGTTTAAGCATGAGTTATCTTATGTTCTTCGTATTGCATTCGAGCCAAACACTCCTTCAAGAGGAGTGTATGACCGTACACATGAGTGTACGGCCGTACACCCATGGTGGTCGTGAACCCATGCCCATATATAAGCTATTCCTTCATTTTTCACACTTTCTCACACATTCAAGTCAAGAAAATCGGTTCTCTCTCAAGTATCATCAAGATTCTTCATCCTAAATCCCCCAAAGTTTAAGTGATTCTTCATGTACCTTGTTATACTTGAAAGACCACTAGATTCAAGCCTTGATTCTTCATGATTCAACATCCCTACATGATCTGGAAGGGAGTACGGCCGTGAACCCTTTATAGGTTCATTGGCCGTACACACCCCAAGACCTTCCAAAATGAAAGCTTTGTCCATCTTCTTGTTGTACATTTGACACACTAGTTTCCCCATGGATCAAACACCCACTTTTGCATGTTTCTTCCATGAGTGTACGGCCGTACACTCCATGACCGTACACCCAATGTCCGTACACCACATTGGCCGTACACATCTTGGCCGTACACTCCCTTATGTGGCCGTAAACCCCTTTAATGCAATCACATGTGATTGTAACACTTCAATTCAAGTGTTTCCTAGTCCCTAAAGTGGTTTCCTATCATAATTAGTTGTTATATACACTAATTATATCCATATATGTGTCAATATATTCTTAATAGTATCCGTTTGTGCTCAAGACTTCACTTGACACTTAGCATCCTATTTCGACCTTTCACTCGAATCATTCACTACAGGTGAGTTCATACCCCTGTATTTTCATAATTTTTACTGTTTTAAGGGGGGGGGGGGGAATACAAGTCTAACACAAAGATTTTGTGTTATAAACAAATGGTTTCAAATATCTTATCAAAATGGATTTCAGTTATCATCAAATCAAATAGTTTTCAATGATTGTATCAAAATGACATCAAGTAACCAAAATGTATTTCAAATTATTAAACTTCTTTTAAATGTTTTTATAAACTTATATTTCTCCCAGAAATCATACTTGTATATATATATATATATATATATATATATATATATATATATATATATATATATATATATATATATATATATATATATAAGATTTAAAAGGCTTAGGACTGATAACCCACTTTGGTTCCTTTTCCTTGTTTGGATGTGGGATTATAAGCATCCGTTATTTGTCCGAGTGTCATTTAAATTTTAATTATATATATATATATATATATATATATATATATATATATATATATATATATATATATATATATATATTGTATATGTATACTGGTATAAAAGTTAGTTCATTAAGTTTCAATTACCCTTTGTAACATGTTGAGCAAGGGGTTGCATTCATGAATACTCGTTATCAATTCAGAAAGTACATATAAATTATAATAGGTATAATTTACGATTCACAGAACATTAATTTATGATTCAATTATACTAAAGTACATTTTTTTTACAAGAACAAAGGTTTGATTCAAAACTAATCAAGGATATACATCTTTCAGATACATGTTAAGAATACTAATTCAAGAACATACTGTCAATCATTTATTTCAGAATGATTGGGTTTTCATAACTATTAAACATGTAACATTTATATGCTTTTTATGAGTCATTTGATACATGTTGTTTAATTCATTTAAACAATATAGTTAAAGTCCTGACATTATAACCAGAATCTCCAGCCGGGGATCGAAACAATGTGTGTATAGATCTATATTGGGATTGACAACCCCGCACTCAGACTGCTAGCTACAGTCAGGCATACATGCCTATGAGTGACAGTTGTTATCAACAGCTTTCAACGCCTTCAATGCGTTGGGTCAGGCCATCTAGTCTCAGTATGGTTATAATAACTCATATAAAAGATATTAACAATACGTTAGTGTATAATTAACTTAACATAAGTACGTTTTCAAAGTACTAGTTTACAAGATACAATTAACAGTATTACATTACAGTTTACAATAACAGTTAAAGAAACCAGGCACACTCTCAGATACAAGTTTACAAAAGGAATACAAATACAGAACATTGGTTTACAAATAGAACAGTTTTATGTAATTAAAACTAATTTTCATATACATCAGAAAATATAGGATTTTCTGGAACAGTTTACATATTCAAGAAGAAGAAAACATTCATTCAAACATAAATACTTATGCACTCACTCAACTTTATGTTGATACTCTCTTTTCAAATTACTTGTATTCTCAGGGAACCAATAGACAGGTACTCCCCGAGCTTTTGAGAAGATGGAGCTATTTTTGTGTCTTATCTTCTTCTTTTGTATAATTATTTAGTTTCGGTATACAATGATGAAACACATGTAAATACTTATACTTTTTAAATACAATGGTTGTTTGTACTCTGATTAATATAATGCATGTGTTGTGATACTACAAATGAAGTCATCCACCCCCGGACGTTTCCGCCGTCTGGTTTGGGGGTGTGACAGATTGGTATCAGAGCATTGTTTATAGTGAACTCAGTATATCAATCCATAAAAGATATACAAACTATAAATACATTAGGGGCTAAGAGCTCTGACTACAAGTATACTTTTTAAAAATTTAAGTATTTTTACAAGAAGTATACTAATACTCATACCTACAAGTACAGTATCACAGTCATAAGAACTTAAAAGTATTTGGATGTTGGACATTGCAGTCAAACCTGGGCAGTTATGTAATCATATCTAGGATTAATATAGCCTGATCAACTATATTGATTTGAGATATGACCAACATGTGTTTGGGAGTGATAGTGGTGTTGTGACATGTTTAAAACTTACCAACTATACATATTCAGAAGAACTCTAGAACAGAACATAAAGATTAAAATACTATAGGGGTATTTAATCAAAGGTCGAATATACCCAAGTTATATGTGAAAACAATAGAACAATTGAGGGTAGAACTATAAATATTAAGGGTATATTACAGTTATATATAATTAAAGTTATATAGACTTAGAATATGTGATCTAGCTTCATTTCCTGTTCCTTGATTGGTTGTGGATTTAGATCCGGGTCATTTAATCAAAGGTCGAATATACCCAAGTTATATGTAATTAGTATACACTTTATAGTTATAGTAATACCTAGAACAAATCATAAAGAATACATTACTTGTTAACTGTAAGTCTCTCTCGTAGAAACTTGTATCCTTAATCTATCGTTACTAACTATATTCTATATCTCTTATCCCTATTCTCGCTTAGATAACAATGGCAGGATTTCATTTACTTGGAGACCCTTATTTTCCCAATCAAGGGCAAGATGCAGAGCCGGAACAGAATCATGAAATTCCATTAGATGATGATTTTGCAGAAAATTTTCCTGAAGACAATGATTCCGAATCAGAAGCCTATAATCCACCACCAGTTGCCCATAATCCTAATCCACGACAAAATTTCCAAGGCCCGACACCTTCCTGGGCTGAGAATTTGGGTAGGTGGAGCCGAGAGCAAGGTCAACCCTTACCCTACAACGGAGATCGAAGCTTCTACAACATAAGTGAGGGAGCCTCTGCAGACAAAATTCTCCCTATTTTGGTTCGCCGAGTGGCTCGAAATGTTGAGCTAGGAGTGGCAGCCATTCAACAAACTATGGAGCTTGATGCGGACACGAATGCCAATACGGATAGTATTCGCAATCTTGAACTTGCTCATAACAGAGCAATGAGAGACAATAAAGCCTTACTGCAAGGAGTTAGCTGTAACTCGAGCTGAAGTCATAGAGCTTCGATCACGCCTGACAGTGTATGAAAGACATCTGCTTGCTGTGGAGCGTCAACTGGCTGAGTTGAGGTTTCGTCCAAGTGATAACCATCGCTAGTAGGAGATGATCTACTCGTTCTCTGTTCACTCTTTTGGTCATAGTTAAAGTCTACTGATATGCTCTAGCGTTATTTTTCATGTTTTTCAGTACGACCGCGAAAATTTTATTTTCGGTAGGTCAGTATGATGTCGATGTTTTTCCCAGAATTTGGTATATTTGTTGGATTAATGTCTAAGTTCATAACTATTTTGGTATGTATTTGACCCGATTGTGAGCATGGTCCTTTTGGGATGCCTTCACCAAAGCAACTTGATAGGATGATTTGTGGAGAAAGAGATTAATTATGATTTATTAATATATTATATGAATAATATATTAAAAGAGAAATCATATTGTTTAATTAATATTAGTCAAGAATTAATAAGAATTAATTTTGTGGCTACAAGACATTAAATAAATAAAGGGGACTAGAACTGTCAATTGTGTGATAGTTGGATATTGGGCTAATGGACTCCATAGAGGTTGGAGTGGACGAAATCTATGGGGAAACCCATGAGAATTCGTCCAAGGCTTTTAAGGAAGGAGTCCATGGGCTGCTTGGAGCCTAAGCAGTCAAATTAGGGTTTCCTTGTTTGATAACCCTAATAGTCTCACTATATAATGACCCCTTGGGCATCCAAAAACGTGGCTAAGTGTTCATTAGGGTTTCTTGGACGTATTTTGGTGCCTCCTTCTCCTCTCCCAAGTAATCCTCTTGCTCTTGGTGTTTGTGAGCCATTAGAGGAGTGACACTTGTGACTCTAAGCTTTCAGAAGCCAATTACAAGAAGGAATAGATTGTTATTGCTACATAACAATCAAAGGTAAGATCTAAAACCCTTTATTATAATAATATTGATTGTTGTATGCTAGATTAGGGTTCTTGAGTCTTGGATGAATTGCATGTACAATAGAGAAACCTAGATCCAAGCATTAGGGTTTGCATGAGCACATATGATGTTCTTTTGTATAAAACCCATCAGTGGTTTCAGAGCCTTGATTGGTTTCTATTGTATTGATGCTTTGTGTCTCATTCATGCTTAGAAAATCGATTTTTTGCTCCTCTGACTGACAAACTCGTCGAGTCCCAAAGTGAACTCGTCGAGTAGGATGAACTCGGCGAGTCCCTATGAGAACTCGGCGAGTCATGCTGTCAGAAAGAGGGATTTTCGGGATTTCATGCCTATTTTGCTGTGGGATAATTGCCAAATCGTTTTTTATTGATAAATTACTTATTTTATTGATATTGGATGATTATCCTTACCAAAATAAAAGATAATTTCAAATTAATCAAATGTTTACTTTCTTATATGATAAATGTTAATTTTTTGGATTATTTGATCATTATCTTGAATGAAATTGAATTAGGTCATAATTAGATAATCACCAATTAATTGTTTAGTTGTCTTATTTGCATTTTGATCTAATAGTTTTAAAAGGTTTCAAAACTTGCCCTCAAGTTTTGGAATTTAAATTTTTGATTAAAAAGTTTAATTTTGAAATATTTAAATTCTAAACCCTAATGATTTGAAATGTTTCAAAACTTGCCCTCAAGTTTTGGAATTTAAATTTTTAATTAAAAGTTTAATTTTAATATGTTAAATTCTAAAACCCTAATTTTTTAAAAAGTTCAAATTACACCCTTATGGTTTTATTAAATTAATTAAGTGTATAATTAAAAGAAAGTTAATAAATCCATAGTGATATGGTTTACATTTAATTAAATTAAAAGTGTAATTTATTAAATTAGACCACACAGTATTATAAAAGTGTAAAATACACCCTTATATTATGTATAAAATTAAAAGTCTAATATTATATATGTATAACTTAAATGCTGTAAGAACAAGATCTATGCGCAGGGACAAGGTTTGAGAACTCAAACCTTGAGTGAATGCTTGAGATCAATGTCTGCTTGATAATGAATGTTCAAGTCGAGACTGGAAAGACCAGTCAAGTCTTAGATAACCAGTTCAACAAATGATCAAGACATTAATTAAGAACAGGAGGATAATGATCAAGGTAACGTCAATTAGTGAAGAACAAGAAGAATGTTTTTAATGTGATAAGAGTAAATGCCAAAAGTAAGAGAAAGATCCGTGTTGACTTGTATTGATTGCTCCAATATATATAGGAGAGAATGTTACAGTGAATTAACCCAAGTGATTACATAGGACCGGACAAAAGATACAAGTCTGACATTCTGATTGTCCTAAATCAACTTTAAACTAAATCCTATGAAACGTTACATCACAATACAAGACAAAAGTAATAAATGCACAAGAGACAAGACAACTTCATTCCGGACAAGTAATGTTCCGGAGATGAAGGTTTGGTCTGGATCAGCATACATTCCGGACACCAGGATCAGCTCTGGAATGTGTTCCTCTTCAAAATACTTCACTCCTATTCTCCAGCTCCAGACAGGTTCCGGATCACATCTTCCTTCGGAACCAACAGCCTTCGGAATATGTACTTAGGATTGCTAGAGGTTCACTTTCAGGTTCCAACAATCTCCCCCTAAGTGAACTTAGCAATCCATCAAGCTTAGTTCATTTCTTCCTTGATGAAGGTGTATGCTCAGAACAACCATTCACGCACCGTAATGTACCAATTCAGTTGACTTACAAACTTTGCCTTAACCTGTTCCGGAGCATCAGAATTGGACGCCCGGGATATGAACTTCTGCAGAGCTTTGGTAGGAACCAGGTGTTTGTCAAGGACTCGGAAGAAGTCCTTCTTGTTTGTTCTTCTGGTGGTGTAGACAAACCCTAGAACTGGTTCTTCGATCGCACCATCTGCAAGAATTTCAGATTCCGGAAGAACAAAGTCTATTTTAGCAACAAATTGTTCTGTTCCGTAGAGGTGAGCAAGTTCGTAATCACAGCGGCAGAACTCAACAACATAGTCTTTGAGAAAGCTGAGAGCTGCGTGATAGGCACCCATATTGGTGTCATCCTTTTGATTTTCTCTGAAGTAAGCAGCAAGAGTAAGGATGTCATTCAGATTCATTGAAGGAAAATCCGCATCAGTAACAGTCTTGGGAGTTGGTTTCTTTCGGAGGAGATGGAAACGGAACAGAGGACAGTTCAGCTCAAATTTTACCAAAATTTTTCTTCCAAAGCCATGAACTTTGGTGATCCTCTTTCTTGTCCATACCTCCTTGAAGGGTTGAGCATTCTTGTCGTAAAAGGTTTTGAGCCTTTCACGTTCTGTCCGGATGATCACTTCCGAATTGTCGTTTGGATGGAGCGGAGCAAACTTCGTGTAGAATTTGCTGAAAGGAGAGAGAGGAAGATCCAGTTGATCAGTGTCATTTGAGGGAAGGTCATAGTAGAGAGTTGGGATGATATCCTTGGCTTGAAGGATGCCTTCTCGACACAGAGGAGAGATGCCACGCATCGGATCAGGATGATCTTTTAACGCTTGAATCAGGATGCTGTCCTCCAGTGCCTTGTGAATTTCTTCCTCAGACCATCCAAATTTTTGTTTGAGGGGAGGTCCGGAGTGAAAGGCTTTTTGTTCGGAAGTCATCGGTTTCTTCCCTTTGTCTCTCTAAAGAGCGTCAATAACCATCTTCATATTCTCGTCAATGACGAATTCCAGAGTAGGGGTTGGAAGCGGTTCTTCCGGAATGTCATCTAGAGTATGGAGAGGAGAGCCTTGATCAATTGGGGCTATTTTTGGTTCCGGAATAGGAGTAGGAGGCAGCATAGAGGGAGTGGTTCGGAAGGCTTGAGCTGTAAGGAAGGATTTTATGTTAGCCATTTTGACGGCCATTTCAAAAGCGTCCGGAAGAGAGGATGACCAGGAGACAGCGGACCAGATCCTCTTTTGTTCTTCTGATAAAACCTTCGGAGCAGTCAGCTTTGGAGCTTGAAGACCAAGAATCCCTTTGGGAGCTTCATCCGGAATGTAAATTTCATAATCTTCATCTCCTTCGTTTCCTTCAGTGATTCCCAGGATTTCGGAGACAAATTTAACATCTTCTTCTTCGGAATCGAGGTCCTCATCCCTGAGTGTGAATTCCGAGGCTGGCTTCCATCTCCTGCTTGGGCCTTCTCCCCCTCTTGCATCGGTGACTCTTGAAACCGGTGCAAGCGACAAGTCCTCCTTGATATCATCAAGTTTGGAGAACACCTTATGAAGACCGGTGGAGAGTTGAAGAGTAAGAGTGTCATAGGCTTCAGAAGTGGGAGCTTGTTCGGAGAGATGCTTGAATGTGCTGCTAAGGATTTCAATCATCTCATCAAATTTCCTGTTCGGAACATCCATAATGTTCCAAGTTGAGCGCAGGAGTTTGATGAGGACTTGTTGAATGATCAGATTCATCTCATACTTCTTCCAGATCTCCTTCTCTAATCGTTGAATTTGTTTCTCATGACGAACATGAGTCTGCTTGATTAGCTCGTTGGTAGCAGACACAAGATCGTCATGAACCTTGAGCATGTAGGAGATGGTGTTTGTAACATCCGGATTCCCAGGTATCTTATTTTAAGTATTTATTTTTGAGTTTTAAGGAGGGACTCGGCGAGTAGGCACTCAGACTCGCCGAGTAGGATCGCGCATTTCTGGTCTGATTTAATGAAGGACTCGACGAGTCGATACGTGGACTCGGCGAGTCCGCGCTGTAATTGGAAACCCTAATTCTCGGGGTCTGTGCCCTATTTAAAGGCCTTTATAGCCTCCATTTGCGGCCATTGCACCCCTGAGAAACCCTAGAGAGCAGAGAGAAAGCTTGTAGTGCAAGAGGAAGGCTAATTCATCATTTCTTGAGTGTTTTAGCAAAGGAGAAGTGGTTTCCAACAAGAGGAGGTCAAGGGAGCTGTGGATCCAAGGTTTTCAAGTTCAGATCTACACTATTGAGGTATCAAATCGAACTTCCCTTCTGTTTTGGGTTAAGATCTATGATTTAGGGTTTTCTATAACCATTAAAGGCTTGAAGAGTTGAGTTTATGGTCCCTTGCTGGGTTAGACCTCAGATCTGGACCCATAGAGGTGCAGAGAACCTTCCCCATTCTGATTTTTGTGAGTTCATGGAGGATTGGAGACTAGGTTGCCATTTTAGAGTTATTTCTCCATTTATGACTTGATGTGGGTTGCATGCACGTAAAGGTTGCACCTTTACGTGACATTTGAGCACTTGAAGAGGGTAGATCTGATAGTTAGGGAAGCAGATCTGGCCTTAGAAGGCCATTTGAGTAAGAACATGGAAGCAACTCGCCGAGTCCATAAGTGGACTCGACGAGTCGAGTCGGGGTTGCCCCGCGATTCGTGACAGGTGTAACCCGTCGAGTGGAAGGATGACTCGACGAGCCAAGAGAGGCTGAAAGGATTCAGAGGACCCGCATGGACTCGCCGAGTCGCCCTTGTGCACTCGACGAGTCGGGTCAAACTTGACCGTTGACTTTCGTTGACTTTAGGGTTCTGGTTAGGACTGACTCAGGAGAGTTCAGGGAAGGGTAGAACGGCCTTCTACCCAATCTATAGATATGAGGCTATGAGAGAATATTGATCGGGAATGTTATTTGAATAATAGGACGAGGCTAGGTCGGGACGTTGAGCACGAGAGTTTATCCGACTTCATTGAGGTGAGTCTTCTCCCTATACTGTACCTGGAAGGGTACCTATGTGTGACCGGAAGGTCTTGTATGCTATGAGATGTATGTGCTATATGCGGTTATGTGATATGTATGTGCTATGTATGTTATGTATGGTAAGGACCGGAAGGTCAAGATGATATGGACCGGAAGGTCAATATGACATGGACCGGAAGGTTAGGAGGTTACGGACCGGAAGGTCGATACGGGTAGGACCGGAAGGTCTACCGGGATTTGGGACGGAAGTCCCCTGAGACACATGGATCGGAAGATCCTACAGAGTTATGGCCTGGAAAGGCGTATGTGTGGTATGTGGTATTTTGGGGAACTCACTAAGCATTTATGCTTACAGTTGTTGTGTTATGTGTTTCAGGTACTAGCGAGGATCGCGGGAAGGCGCTGGCATGATTCGTACACACTCATCGAGTTTATGTTATAGAGATTTTGGGACATATTTTGTTATGAGATAGTGAATACATTATGTTTTATGTCATCGTGTGATTGAAAGTATGTTTTTAAAAATGAAAAATTGTTTTGAAAATTTACGTTGTTACAAGTTGGTATCAGAGCCTTGGTTTGAGGGATTCGGATGCACCTTCGGGCGTATCTGAACTCAAACTGAGGATTTTAGGGAATTTTTCATAAAAGAAACAATTTTTCTAAGAGAGTAAAAGATTTTGAGAAAGGCAGAACGGAGCAGTGTGTATGATCAGCCAGCGCCCGAACGGTGATTTCCCAAAATACCCTTACATTATGTGTTATGAGATATGATATTATATGCATGCTAGAGTAGGCTAGGTATTCATATTAGGACTAGAGTGGCCTGATTTGTGATGCCTTAGCCTAGGGATATTTCTGCTGCTATGTGATGCTTGAGAGTGAGTAGATAGTAGTGAGGAGCTTATGAGAGGTCTACCGAAGGGTAGCCTATGCCAGCGAGATGTAGGGTGCTTGTGATCTAGGATCCGTGGAGGAGGACTTAGGGTGAATACTGATGCGGTGTGGACGGTAGTATAGGGCCCATACTACTGAAGACACCGGAGCAGTGCGCACTCTAAGTAAGAATCCTTTGGATACTAAGGAACAAGTAGGGTTGAGTTATCGAGTGCGAGTATGCTCGAGCGAGTCTCTGATATTATTATGTTGTATTTCAGAGACATCATGGTTGGGACACGCCACAGACCTGAGCCTAGCGGCGTGAGTGACGAGGAGCTTCGTCAGATGATCCACGATGAAGTGGCAGCGGCGATTCGAGCCGAGATTTCGGAGATGTTTGGGTCTATCAAGACCACGTTGATTGAGACTTTTGATGAGCGGTATGCCGCGGTGACTGAGGCTGCGGCTGCTGCAGCTACCGTAGCTATGGCTGCTGCCAGGCCTCAGGGAGGTGACTCGTTGTTGTTTCGGGAGTTCAGCAACACGAAGCCACCAGAGTTTGATGGGACGCAGGATCCGATTGCTGCGATGAGATGGATTTCTGATATCGAGGGATGCTTCTATATGTGTTCATGTCCGGAGCATCTGAGGGTACGGTTCGCGTTGAACCAGGTCCGCTTGGGAGCGAAGGATTGGTGGAAGTTAGTGACGACGAGCTTCACTCTTGTAGAGATTTCAGCGGTGACCTGGGAGAGGTTCACCACCATGTTCAGAGATGAGTACGTTCCCCCAGTGGAGAGGGAACGGTTGGTTCAGGAGTTCTTGACCCTCAAGCAGGGTATTGATACGGTTACTGTGGTTACCAGGAAGTTTCATGAGAGGGCGATGTTCTGCCCTGAGCAGGCACGCATGAGTCGGTATTTGGGCGTTTTGAGGAGGGATATTAGGGAGTTCGTGTCGAACTCAACTTACCGGACATTTGCTGAGCTCCAGGCAAATGCCCGGAAGAGGGAGATTGAGTTGGAGACTCAGGTCAGGGAGGAGGCCGAGTCTCAGAGGATAGATCGGCGGCCGACACAGTCTCAGCCGGCAGCCAGGCGGGCCAAGTCCGTTGATACGATATCTGGAGGCCAGAAGGGCCGCACTTGTGGGAAGTGCGGCAAGGGAAATGATAGGGTCTGTCGATCAGGTGCTTGCTACAAATGTGGCAAGGAGGGGCATATCGCCAAGGATTTCCCCAAGGGATTTATGGTTTGCTTTCATTGCAACCAGACTGGCCATCGGAAGGCCGAGTGCCCGCAGTTACATCAGGGATCAGCACAGGGATCTGCACCTGCTGCTAGGGTTACCGAGGTTCGGCCAGCAAAGGCCGAGGCACCGAAGGCTCGTGGGAGAGCTTTCTAGTTGACAGCGGAGGAGGTCCGCACAGCGCCAGATGTTGTGGCTGGTATGTATTCTCTATTTACTTATGTTGAATTGAGATATTGTGCTTATATTATGATATGCGTAGGTACTTTTCTCGTGAGTTCTGTACTTGCCTTAGTGTTATTTGACTCGGGTACGAGTCGATCATTTATGTCGATAGCGTTTAGTCGACACATCAGTAGCCGACGAGAGGCGTTGAGTTGACATCTACGAGTTTCCATAGCTGATGAGCGAGCGGTGTATGCTATGGATGTGATACGAGGATGTGTACTCGAGATCTTCGATGTTGAGTTCCCGATAGATCTGGTCCCGATAGCGATGGGGGAGGTGTGTTATAGTGGGCATGGATTGGTTGAGCCGGTTTGGGGCTGTTATAGACTGCGAGCGACAATTGGTGACGATACGAGACCCTAGTGGGGGAGTACTTACGGTGTACGGCGAGGGTACCCGATGTGGGTCAGCGTTTGCTCGGCTGCCAGAGCAAGACAGAGTTTACAGCAGGGCTGCAGCGGGTTTGTAGCCTATGTGATGGACACACGAGAGGCCGCTAGGAGGCCAAGTTCGATGGATGACGTTCCGATAGTGCGTGAGTTCCCGGATGTTTTTCCCGAGGAGTTGTCGGGTGTGCCTCCCGAGAGGCAGGTAGAGTTCCACATCGATTTGGTTCCTGGGGCAGCGCCTATCGCCAAGGCGCCTTATCGCCTTGCGCCGCCAGAGATGCAGGAGTTATCCTCGCAGCTTCAGGAGCTGCTGGGGAAGGGGTTTATTAGACCGAGTAGTTTCCCTTGGGGAGCACCAATCCTTTTTGTCAAGAAAAAGGATGGTTCACACCGGATGTGTATTGATTACCGGGAGTTGAACAAGTTGACGGTCAAGAACCATTTCCTATTAACGAGGATCGACGATTTGTTCGATCAGTTGCAGGGAGCGTCTTGGTTCTCCAAGATTGATCTGAGGTCTGGATATCATCAGATGAGAGTGCGTGATGAGGATATCCAGAAGACGGCGTTCAGGACTCGTTATGGGAATTACGAGTTCGTGGTGATGCCTTTCGGGCTCACCAATGCACCAGCAACGTTCATGGATCTCATGAACAGGGTGTGTAGACCGATGTTGGATCGTTCGGTGATCGTGTTCATCGACGATATACTGGTTTATTCGAGATCTAGAGAGCAGCACGAGGAGCATCTGAGAGAGATACTTGGGGTATTGAGGACGGAGAGGCTTTATGCCAAATTCTCCAAGTGCGAGTTCTGGTTACGGGAGGTCCAGTTCTTGGGGCATCTCGTCAACCAGGATGGGATTTTGGTCGATCCGGCCAAGATCGAGGCGGTTATGAGGTGGGAGGTACCAAGATCACCCACCGAGATCAGGAGTTTTCTAGGATTGGCCGGCTACTATCGAAGATTTATCAGAGATTTCTCCAAGATCGTCGTGCCTCTCACCAGGTTGACCCGGAAGGGTGTTGCTTTTTCATGGGGTCCGGAGCAGCAGACCTCGTTTGAGACACTTCGCCAGAAGTTATGCGAATCCCCTGTGTTAGCCCTCCCGGAAGGGATGGAGGATTTTGTGGTGTATTATGACGCATCGATATCAGGGTTGGGTGCAGTACTTATGCAGAGAGGGCATGTGATAGCGTATGCATCGAGGCAGCTGAAGCCTCATGAGATGAGATATCCCACCCACGATCTGGAATTGGGGGCAGTGGTGTTCGCCCTCAAGATCTGGAGTCACTATTTGTATGGGGTTCGGTGTACCATATACACGGACCACAAGAGCTTGAAGTATTTGATGGATCAGCCCAATCTGAACATGCGCCAGAGGAGATGGTTGTACGTGATAAAGGATTACGATTGTGAGATCCTGTACCACCCGGGCAAAGCTAATGTTGTAGCTGATGCGCTGAGTCGTAGGGCGGAGAGTGCCCCGATTCGAGACATTTGCATGCGATTGACGGTGATGACTCCGATGTTGGACACCATTCAGAAGGCCCAGGCAGAGGCCGTGATACCGGAGAACCGCAAGAGGGAGCGGGTGATCGGGCAGGTGTCTGAGTTCATTACCGATAGCCGAGGGCTAATGACCTTTCAAGGTCGGATTTAGGTGCCGTATGTAGGCGGGGCACGTACCATTTTGATGGAGGAGGCGCATAGATCGAGATTCTCGATCCATCCCGGGGCCACTAAGATGTATTTGGACCTGAAGAAAGATTATTGGTGGCCCTATATGAAGAGGGATGTAGCATGGTTTGTCGAGAGGTGCTTGACCTGTCGCAGGGTTAAGGTCGAGCACCAGCGTCCGCATGGCAAGTTGCAGCCGCTTGAGGTTCCCCAGTGGAAGTGGGAACAGATTTTCATGGATTTCATCACCAAATTGCCGAGGACCGCGAGGGGTGTCGATACAATTTGGGTGATCGTCGACCGACTGACGAAGAGCGCACATTTTATTGCTATCAGTGAGAGCTCTTCTGCTGAGAGGTTGGCAGAGTTGTATATGAGAGAGGTGGTATCGCGTCATGGAGTACCGATCTCGATTGTATCAGATCGAGATGTACGATTCACTTCCAGGTTCTGGAAGAAGTTCCACGAGGAGTTGGGTACGAGGTTGCATTTCAGTACCGCTTACCACCCCCAGACGGACGGACAGAGTGAGCGGACGATTCAGACGCTCGAGGACATGCTCCGAGCATGTGTGTTGGACTTCGGAGGAAGCTGGGACACGTATCTGCCGTTGGCTGAGTTTTCCTACAACAACAGCCACCATTCGAGTATTGGCATGCCTCCCTTCGAGCTGTTGTATGGGAGGAGGTGTCGGACTCCCATTTGCTGGGGAGAGGTAGGGCAGCGTGTGATGGGTAGCACTGAGATAGTGCTTCAGACGACAGAGCAGATACACCAGGTTAGACAGAGGTTATTGACGGCTCAGAGTCGTCAGAAGAGTTATGCGGATAGACGACGATCCGAGCTTGAGTACCAGGTAGGAGACTTCGTACTCCTGAAAGTATCTCCCTGGAAAGGAGTGATCCGATTCAGGAAGAGGGGCAAGCTGGGGCCCCGGTACATCGGTCCGTTTAGAGTGACCGCAAGGGTAGGCAGGGTAGCTTATCGGTTGGAGCTACCTGCGGAGTTGAGCCAGATTCATGATACCTTCCACGTGTCTCAGTTGAGGAAGTGTATAGCCGACGAGTCGGCGATGGTACCGCTGGAGGATATTCAGGTCGATGCGAGCCTGGATTATGCTGAGAGACCAATCGCGATCCGGGATCGGAGATCAAGGTTCTGAGGAACAAGGAAGTGTCTCTGGTGCAGGTCCAATGGCAACATCGGAAAGGGTCCGTGTTGACTTGGGAGCCAGAGTTGGATATGCGGGAGCAGCATCCAGAAATGTTTGCCGAGCAAGACTTCGAGGGCGAAGTCTGATTATAGTGGGGGAGAATTGTAACATCCCGATTCCCAGGTATCTTATAAATTAAGTATTTATTTTTGAGTTTTAAGGAGGGACTCGGCGAGTAGGCGCTCAGACTCGCAGAGTAGGATCGTGCATTTCTGGTCTGATTTAATGAAGGACTCGACGAGTCGATACGTGGACTCGGCGAGTCCGCGCTGTAATTGGAAACCCTAATTCTCGGGGTCTGTGCCCTATTTAAAGGCCTTTATAGCCTCCATTTGCGGCCATTGCACCCCTGAGAAACCCTAGAGAGCATAGAGAAAGCTTGTAGTGCAAGAGGAAGGCTAATTCATCATTTCTTGAGTGTTTTAGCAAAGGAGAAGTGGTTTCCAACAAGAGGAGGTCAAGGGAGCCGTGGATCCAAGGTTTTCAAGTTCAGATCTACACTATTGAGGTATCAAATCAAACTTCCCTTCTGTTTTGGGTTAAGATCTATGATTTAGGGTTTTCTATAACCATTGAAGGCTTGAAGAGTTGAGTTTATGGTCCCTTGCTGGGTTAGACCTCAGATCTGGACCCATAGAGGTCCAAAGAACCTTCCCCATTCTGGTTTTTGTGAGTTCATGGAGGATTGGAGACTAGGTTGCCATTTTTAGAGTTATTTCTCCATGTATGACTTGATGTGGGTTGCATGCACGTAAAGGTTGCACCTTTACATGAAATTTGAGCACTTGAAGGGTAGATCTGATAGTTAGGGAAGCAGATCTGGCCTTAGAAGGCCATTTGAGTAAGAACATGGAAGCAACTCGCCGAGTCCATAAGTGGACTCGACGAGTCGAGTCGGGGTTGCCCCGCGATTCGTGACAGGTGTAACCCGTCGAGTGGAAGGATGAATCGATGAGCCAAGAGAGGCTGAAAGGATTCAGAGGACCCGCATGGACTCGCCGAGTCGCCCTTGTGCACTCGACGAGTCGGGTCAAAGTTGACCGTTGACTTTCGTTGACTTTAGGGTTCTGGTCAGGACTGACTCAGGAGAGTTCAGGGAAGGGTAGAACGGCCTTCTACCCAATCTATAAAGATGAGGCTATGAGAGAATATTGATCGGGAATGTTATTTGAATAATAGGAGGACGCTAGGTCGGGACGTTGAGCACGAGAGTTTATCCGACTTCATTGAGGTGAGTCTTCTCACTATACTGTGCCTGGAAGGGTACCTATGTGTGACCGAAAGGTCTTGTATGCTATGAGATGTATGTGTTATATGTGGTTATGTGATATGTATGTGCTATGTATGTTATGTATGGTAAGGACCGGAAGGTCAAGATGATATGGACCGGAAGGTCAAGATGACATGGACCGGAAGGTCAGGAGGTTACGGACCGAAAGGTCGATATGGGTAGGACCGGAAGGTCTACTGGGATTTGGGACGGAAGTCCCCTGAGACACATGGATCAGAAGATCCTACAGAGTTATGGCCTGGAAAGGCGTATGTGTGGTATGTGGTATTTTGGGGAACTCACTAAGCATTTATGCTTACAGTTGTTGTGTTATGTGTTTCAGGTACTAGCGAGGATCGCGGGAAGGCGTCGGCATGATTCGTACACACTCATGGAGTTTATGTTATAGAGATTATGGGACATGTTTTGTTATGAGACAGTGAATACATTATGTTTTATGTCATCGTGTGATTGAAAGTATGTTTTTAAAAATGAAAAATTGTTTTGAAAATTTACGTTGTTACAGTGTTGAGATAATTGTCGACAAGAGCATCATACTTGGAATCAAGTTGCTCAACAGTGTGTTTTAGCCGGATGGAAATCAGCTGGTCAAGTTGGGCTTCTCTCTCTGCTACTGATGGTCCAGACAGTTGGGAGAGAGACTGAAGAATGGCATCAAGTTTTGAATCAAGTCCGGAGACTTTTTGATCCAATTTTGAATTCAGCTCTGTTACGGATGTCACTACAGATGACACTTTAGCCATAGTGTCTGAGACATTGTTGTGGATCTCCAGTAAGGCAAATGGGTCAACATGTTCACCAGCTGAGGATTCAGAATCGGAATCTGAGTGTTGCAGAGGAGGTTGGTGAGCATCCGGATTGGAGGAAGGACCCGGTTTGGCAGCATCATCGTCTTCTTGAAGATTTGAGTTGGAGCCGTCGTCCGGAGTGGTAGTGGAGGAGGATCCGAAATCAAAGGCAGACTTGGATACGGATGCTTTGGATTGATAGTGAATGGAGGTCATGAGATGAGCATCCGGAACTGTTGTTGCTTCTTCCTCCAACATAACTTCTTCCGAGATTTCTTCTTCTGGATCAGTGTGGAAGATGCTTTGATGAATGATGATTGGGGGTAGTTCGGAAGTGAGTTCTTTGATGGCGTCATCGTCAGAGGTATGGACATAGGGCATATTGCTTTGGATAGCCCGGTTCCTCATGGAGATGAGAGTGGATTCAACTTGAGCACGAGTCAGGTCCGGACACCTTGATGCAGCCCTGTTCACATAATCTTCCCACAAAGGATCATTAGACACTGGTCGTCCTGTACGCCTTCCGGGTATCAGACCAGTTGTGGCATTGGAAGTTGGAGAGACTGCTCTACCTTCCGGATGCTTGGGTTCCAGAACAACGGTTCCGAAGTGTGTGCGTGTGGAAGAGATAATGGGAATATCGAATGTGACACGTGGGTGTGTTCCAGGGGGCTGCAAGGAACTTTGTTCAACACAGGCATCACCCTTTTGGGAGGGTGAGGGTGGAATATATGTAGACTCCCCGTAAGTGTGTGCTTGTGATGATGAAACTGTTGGGTTTTGAGCATTCTAACACTTCCTAAGTGTACATGCAACCCTATTAAACCTTGGATCTATGTTTGTCTAAGATACATGCAAAATATTATTTTCCAAGGTTTATAACCTATCTAGCATGGCATGGGGTACTTTTAACCATAAAAGAACTAGATGAATTACATACCTTTTGTTGATTGTTGATTCCTTGGAGTTTGAGAGCCAAGCACCAATAATGTGAATGCCTCAAATGGAAATCACAAATCACCACAAACTTGGAAAATGTATGAGAGAGTATACTAACTCTTGATTTTGGCCACCACACTTACACACACATTAGTGTCTTTTTCATGCAACATAAGCTTGTTTATATAGTGTACATGGTTAGGGTGAAACCCTAATAACCCATGTCTTTTCCTCTTCCAAGGATCCATGGGTAAAAACTCCATGGATCATCCATGGACTTCCATATAAGCTTAGCCCATTCCCAAATGAGTGTTAGCCCACACCATATAAATATAATAGCCCATGATTTAATTAGTCTTCCTTTTAATCACTAAATTAATTCATAATTAATTCAAGATTAAAACTAATTAGGTAACATGACTTTATATTAATATATTATAACTTATAATATATTAATAAATCGTAAGTATACAACTCTCATAAAATTATCCATAACTAGTTTGGGTGAAGTGCAACCCAAATGGACCATGCCGGGTCGGGTCAAGTATATACCAAATAAGTTATGGACTTAGACATCTCATCCAACTGACTCCCACTTGGATAAGTCTAATAACTGTATTTGCCTATATTACTTCAGGAACCAACCGGCAATCGTAGCTCTCGAAAACTCTTGTGAACTATGAAGCGCCATTTTAGATAAGTGATCATATAATCCTCTGCTCTCATGATATCAGCCGGACAAATACATGGAACAATGTCTTACTTATTGTCTAGCAGTTGTTTCTCGATTTCCTATTTGTTTGACAAAGAACTTAACTGAACACATCAATTTAGTTCTGACCGGGCCCGGTACATGGGTCAACACAAAATCATCGAGGGGCCCAGATATCGCTTCTATTTCTAGAAGGAACAGATAAACTTCGACTCATATGCTTGTTCTACTACTTGTTGAATTGTACACAAAGGCACGTTTTATAACATCAAGTTACTGATGCGTTTACGTGCAATCAATGCACAACCAACTTATAGGTAACAACTCATATCTCTAGGTTTGAAGACTTATATAATATTATCGTCTCACGATCACTCGAGATAAATTCCATGAAGTGATACAAGTGAGCGTGGGTTTATTCCAATACTCATAACTTATGAGTACTCATGAATGTTGTAGCAACCATTGCTATGGCTAAACACCTTTAGTCATCTACAATCCCAATTCATGACAATCTTGATTCATACCTACTTCCGACGTATGACCGATTGTGGAGGTTTGAATAAATTAATTATTCTGGAAGTCAAAACATGCAAAACTGAAACAATAGTAAATAATTGACAATGATAGTAACACTTTACTCATAAATAAATCACACATTTTATTCATCATCAAACGTCGATTACATTTTACAAGTTTCAGAAAAGGCTATCTAATCTGTAAAACTAATATCGTCCCTCAGCCCGATGCGCCTCGCATGCTGCAAATGCTTAACCCTCGTCAGTCCCTTCGTAAGGGGATCCGCAGGGTTCTCATCTGACGATACCCTCTTTGCCACGAGGAGTCCCTCTTCTATCTTGTGTCTTATGAAGTGATATTTTCTGTCAATGTGTCGGGATCTGCCATGATCTCTTGGTTCCTTGGCTAAGGCAACCGCACTATTGCTGTCACAGAAAATCTCCATAGGCTCCTTAATAGCTGGTACAACTCCAAGGTCTCCGATGAAGTTCCTCAGCCATATCGCCTCCTTTGCCGCTTCACTCGCTGCTATGTACTCTGATTCACAAGTCGAATCAGCTACAGTCTCCTGTTTGGAACTCTTCCAAGTGATTGCCCCTCCATTTAAGGTAAAGACCCAGCCCGACTGAGAGCGGAAGTTATCCCTATCAGTCTGAAAGCTAGCATCACTATACCCTACTACTCTCAAGTTATCACTCCCACCAAGGGTAAGGATCCAATCCTTAGTCCTCCGCAGGTACTTGAGAATATTCTTTACCGCAGTCCAATGAGCCTTGCCAGGGTTCCCCTGATATCTGTTGACCATGCTCAAAGCGAAGGCCACATCAGGACGGGTACAAGTCATAGCATACATGATCGAACCAACAGCGGAAGCATAAGGTAATCGACTCATCTCAGCTATCTCATCTTCTGTACTCGGGTTCTGAGCCTTGCTCAGTTTGGCATTGCTTTGGATCGGTAATTATCCTTTCTTGGAATTCTGCATGTTGAACCTTTTCAACACCTTATCCAAGTAGATACTCTGACTAAGTCCAATTAGTCTTTTACTCCTTTCTCTTAATATCCTTATCCCTAGGATATAGGTAGCTTCTCCAAGGTCCTTCATAGCAAAGCACTTCCCAAGCCAGGACTTAACCTCCTGCAAGGTTGGGACGTCATTTCCTATGAGTAGTATGTCATCCACATACAGTACCAAAAAGCTAACTATACTCCCACTAGCTCTGACATACACGCAGGACTCATCTTCACTTCTTGAGAAACCAAACTCTTTGACCTTCTCATCGAAACAAAGATTCCAACTTCGAGATGCTTGTTTCAATCCATAAATGGATTTCTCAAGCTTGGACACTCTATTGGGGTACTCTGCACTGACAAAACCTTCTGGCTGATTCATGTAAACATCCTCAGCCAGCTTTCCGTTAAGGAAAGCGGTTTTGACATCCATTTGCCATATTTCATAATCATGAAATGCAGCAATGGCTAGCATAACCCTAATAGACTTAATCTTTGCTACTGGTGAAAAGGTTTCATCATAATCAATACCCTGAGTCTGAGTAAACCCCTTCGCAACCAGTCGAGCCTTATACGTGTGCACCTTCCCATCCATGTCAGTCTTCTTCTTGAAGATCCATTTGCACTCGACTGTCTTACGGCCTGGTACATTGTCAACCAAGTTCCAAACTTGATTGTCATACATGGACTGTATCTCGCTGTCCATAGCCTCCTTCCATTTAGCAGACTCTGGGCCTGCCATGGCTTCCTTAACACTATTAGGTTCATCCAGATTTACCAGTGTACTGTCACTGATAAATGTATCACCTTCCGTAGGAATATGAAATCCATAATAAAACTCAGGTGTGTTCCTAACCCTTGTGGAACGCCTCGGAAGTATAGACTCGTCAGCTGGATCAACAGGAATTTCCTCCTCAAGTTGATTGCTAGTGTCTGAGGTTCCTTCACCAATTGAGTCTTGAATTTCTTCAAGGTCAATTTGCCTCCCACTGTCTCCTTGGCTTATAAATTCTCTCTCTCGAAAGACTCCTCTCCTAGCCACAAAGACCACATTCTCACTGGGTCTGTAGAAGAGGTAACCAAAGGATTTTTGTGAGTAGCCGATGAAAATACACCTTTCACTTCGAGGTTCGAGCTTGTCATGAGTCTCGTGCCTCACGAAAGCCTCTCAACCCCAAATCTTGATGTGGTCCAAATTGGGAACTTTCCCAGTCCACATCTCATGAGGTGTTTTGGCAACCTTCTTTATAGGGACTAGATTAAGGATGTGGGCGGCAGTCTCTAAGGCATACCCCCAAAAAGAGATTGGTAGCAAAGCTCGACTCATCATAGAGCGAACCATGTCCAACAAGGTTCGATTGCGCCTCTCAGCTACACCATTCAGCTGTGGTGTCCTGGGAGGTGTCAATTGTGAGACAATCCCACACTCCTTAAGATAGTCGAGGAACTCAGTACTAAGATACTCACCACCTCGATCGGATCGAAGCATCTTAATGTTCCTGCCCAATTGATTTTTTACTTCCTGTTTAAACTCTTTAAACCTTTCAAAAGTTTCTGACTTATGTTTGATTAAGTAGACATAACCATATCTACTAAAATCATCAATAAAAGTCACATAATAGCGATTAGCATCCCTTGTGGCGGTTTTGAATGGTCCACATACATCAGTATGTATAAGGTCCAACAAACCCTCACCCCTTGCACAAGTACCAGTGAAGGGTGATTTTGTCATTTTTCCAAGTAGACAAGACTCACAACTATCATCCGACTTGAGGTCGAACGACTCCAAGACTCCATCCTTTTGGAGCTGGCCTATGCGTTTCTTGCTTACATGTCCAAGACGACAATGCCACAAAGATGCTTTATCCAAGCTAGTAGAAGAATCAATACATAATACATTATTTCCTAAATTATCTACAACTGATACAGCTTCATACACACCATCACAAGGTAATGCTTTAAAATAAAGAATATTATTAAAGAAAGCATTAATACTACTAACTTCATTATCAAAAGAAAAGGTAAAACCTTGTTTGTACAAAGCATGAAAGGAAATAATATTCCTTGCCATTTCAGACGAGTATACACATTTATTCAAATCTAACTTTAACCCACTATCTAGCAACAAAGTATAAACTCCAATCTTGGTAACAGGTGCAACCTTCTTGTTCCCCATGATTAAGTTTATCTTTCCGTGCTCCACATCCTCACTTCTTCTTAGGCCCTGCAAGTCACAACAGATGTGAATACCACAACCTGTATCAAGAACCCAAGAATTAGAATATGGTGAGTTATTAGACAATATAGTGTAAATACCTGCATGGGATGGTTTCACTTTCCCATCCTTGACATCCTGCAAGTACTTTAGGCAGTTTCGCTTCTAGTGCCCCTTATTTTGACAGTAGAAGCATTCAGCATCCTTAGGGATGGCAGAAGGAGTGATAGAACCACCTTTGGTTCCAGATGAGGAGCCTTCAAGGGACTTTCCCTTGGTACCCTTCGAAGGGTGCTTCCTCTTCTTCCCTTTGCCTTGCCCGATAGCCAAAATAGGGGTAGTAGTAGGAGTAGGAGTAGCAACCGACTTACTTTTAAGACCACTTTCGGCAGTCTTTAGAAGTCCTTGAAGCTTACTGAGTGTGACTTCCTCCTTGTTCATGTGGTATGTCATACGAAATTGATCATAACACGATGGCAAGGAGTGCAAAATAATATCAATTGCCAACTCCTCAGGGAAGTTCACATTCAGTTTCATTAGACGGTCCACATACCTTTGCATTTTCTGCATGTGGCTCGTGATTGGTTCGCTATCCTTCATATGGGTAGTGATCATGGAGGAGATTATTTCATACCGCTCTTGACGAGCACTCTGATGGTACCTTTCCATTAGATCCTGATGCATCTCAAAAGGGTAATAGTCCTCATAGGACTTTTGGAGTTCAGCTGTCATGGTGGCCATCATGATGCATGCCACCTTGGTGGCATCTCTTTCATGTGCCTGATACTCAGCGACCTCCTCAGGAGTAGCAGTGGACTCATCAAGCTCCTTTAGCTCCTTATCGAGGACATATTCCTTGTCCTCGTAACGAGTAACCATCCTGATGTTCCGGATCCAATCCATGAAGTTGGAACCATCAAAGATGACCCTCCCACAAAGGTTCATGAGGGAAAAGGAGCCAGTAGGGTTAGAGCCCGAAGCTTTGTTGTTGGAAGACATCTGAAAAGAAGAAAACAAGTTTAGATTAGATATATCGAATCCTTAATAATACACCCAAATGTAATATTAAGGCTAGGATCCAACACAATATATTATAACTTAGAAGAGGGATGCCGTAATCTAAGCTATAATATATTTGAAGGTAGGTGAATGACGATTCACCAATTTCCACCATGAAAACGAAATGAATTATTAGGTTTAATTGGTTTTTGAAATTCCTAGATTCTTTTGAGATTCATTGAACTTTTTCAATGGCATGTTTCAATCTCTATTGTGCCCTTCAAGTTTTGTGACTGGGATGCCGAGGATCACAAAACAAGGTGTGAATAACCATGCAAATTCACTTGGTACCCTTAATATTATCACCTAATCAATGTGCCGGTTAACCACACACGCTCCACCGATCTATGATAAACATTAAGTCACCCTTCGTGATCCTTACTAGTCCAAGTTAGTGTGCCGGTTAACCACACACGCGCCACCAACGACTTGGTAAGGTACAAAGTGTGAATTTCATGGGTTAGTACCATATTCACATTTTCCTAAAGTAACTAAGATTGGGAATTTATAAAAAGGTTTAGTTACTTTATAATATTCATCATACTTTTAATGAGAATTTATAAGTCCTTGTCCTACCCGTTCGGCTAACGACCCTCCACCAGTCAAGCAAGCGGTGGGTGAGAGTGGACACCCATTAAGTTGCCATTTTATAGGCAACAACCTTATACCCACCTTATAGACTGGCTTCGTGAATGAGGTGTACTAGCGGTAAGACGACTTTGATCTTATACATATATATAATAATTAACCATTAATGTTATAAATAGTATAAGGGTTGAATTTTAACTTTTAAAACTCTAAGGGTTTGGAATTAAAGTATATTAAAGTGTGTGTAACTTTACAAATTCCAAAACTTGAGGACAAGTTTTGAAACTATTCAAAACTTTTCATTTCATAACTTATGAATTAAAGGTTCATAAAAATGAAGACTCTTCATTTCCATGTAACTTATGTGTTTTAAGTGTGTGTTTAAAAGAAGTGACCTTTGGATATCCATAACTTGAGGACAAATTATGGACTCCATTAAAACACATAAATGATCAAGAATTAATCCTAAACAATTCAGCAAATAATTCCTATCATCTTCTAAATTCATAAGAACATGAACATGATCATCAAAGTTTCAAGAATTATATGAACACATACAAAGCATGAAATTTTGATATAAGCTATTGTAAATGGATTAGAACAACCATTACACCAACTAAAACAGGTTTTAAAACACCAAAACAGTTTAAGGTAATGTTTCTAGTCCATTTCCAGCAGCAAAAGTCGAAAATCTGCATTCTGAGGCTCCTACTCGCCGAGTGCACGAACCTACTCGCCGAGTAGGATGAGTTTACTCATGAACTCGGTGAGTCCCCCCATGGACTCGGCGAGTTCATCAGGCAGACAGCAAAAATTCGACTTTTTTTCACTATTTTACATCAAGTATCAAACAAACAAGCCTAGGCTCTGATACCACTATTGGGTTTTGAGCATTCTAACACTTCCTAAGTGTACATGCAATCCTATTAAACCTTGGATCTATGTTTGTCTAAGATACATGCAAAATATTATTTTCCAAGGTTTATAACCTATCTAGCATGGCATGGGGTACTTTTAACCATAAAAGAACTAGATGAATTACATACCTTTTGTTGATTGTTGATTCCTTGGAGTTTGAGAGCCAAGCACCAATAATGTGAATGCCTCAAATGGAAATCACAAATACCACAAACTTGGAAAATGTATGAGAGAGTATACTAACTCTTGATTTTGGCCACCACACTTACACACACATTAGTGTCTTTTTCATGCAACATAAGCTTGTTTATATAGTGTACATGGTTAGGGTGAAACCCTAATAACCCATGTCTTTTCCTCTTCCAAGGATCCATGGGTAAAAGCTCTATGGATCATCCATGGACTTCCATATAAGCTTAGCCCATTCCCAAATGAGTGTTAGCCCACACCATATAAATATAATAGCCCATGATTTAATTAGTCTTCCTTTTAATCACTAAATTAATTCATAATTAATTCAAGATTAAAACTAATTAGGTAACATGACTTTATATTAATATATTATAACTTATAATATATTAATAAATCGTAAGTATACAACTCTCATAAAATTATCCATAACTAGTTTGGGTGAAGTGCAACCCAAATGGACCATGCCGGGTCGGGTCAAGTATATACCAAATAAGTTATGGACTTATACATCTTATCCAACAGAAACATTGAGGGGTACCTCAGATGAGTGGGCAGGAGGGGTGTGCGGACGGCCAGAATCAGCCGGAATGTCATTGGTGCCCTCCTGTTGAGAGGGGGTACTGACTTTGGATTTCTTTTTGGCCTTAGGTTTGGTGGGTGAGGCCTTTCGTTTGGCTCGTTGCTTAACTTTGGGTCCGGACTTAGTGTGAGTGTCCTCTTCCGGAGTAGGCTCAACTGAGACCAGGCCAGGCTGTGTTGGGTCTAACACAACCAAGGTCTCAATTTGGTGTTTCAAAAAGGGAGATCCGGAAGGAATGAGGGCCAACATATTGTCCGGAAGTCGTCTGATCGACCAAAAGATGATTGGTCCGGAATTCTGTAAGTCTTAACAAGTTTGAAAGATACACATACCTCCGGAGGAATGGTGCTCACCGGAATGGGGACGTTAAGTTCCTTGAAGATCTGTTCAATCGTCAGGGCCCAAAATCTAGGGCTTGAAATCTCGTTCGGTTTCCTCTTGATGGCAAATTTGCAAAAGTCTTTCCATAATACTTCCGGAAGGTCTACAACGTTGTTACGTCCGGAATAGATGCTGAATACCATATTCAGCCAGTCTTTGCTTAGGGTATCAGTACCGCCGTGCTTGCCCGATAGTCCAAGGATGATAAAATGCATAAGGACGGTCCAGAGCCCTGGAACTGCAGTTTTCTTGAAATCTTTTGCCCTATAGTCTTGATTGTACCCGATGAAGTTGAGAAACGTCTGGAACTCTTCAGCAGTTGGTTCCACTACTTCGAAACCAGCAGGATTTGGTGAAATTCCAATGGCCTTGAGAAAGGTTGCTTTGTAGACGGGAGTGGTGCGATCATCGATAATGGAGGTTAACAGAACATCATCTTCAAGTTTGATGCTAGTGACTGCACGATGAATATGAGAAAGAGGGAGTGGAGGATCAGGGATTTTGGTAAGTGGAATGGAGAGAGGATGATGTGCAAGAAATTCAATAATTATCCTGATTGATTCGTCGTAGTCGAGGGGATTCAAGGAAAACAGTTGGGTAGTGTCCCTGAGAAAGGGTTGTTGATCTGCAGATGATGATGATCCCTTCGATCCTTTGGATGATTTCTTCCTGGCTATGGATTTCTTGGGAGTTGGAGCAGTTGAAGCTTGGTTCTTGGAGGACTCCATTGATGAAGATGAAGAAAGCTTGAAGAACACAAAGAACTGTGAGGGTTTTTGGGAGGTTTGAGAGTTGAGAGATCGTAAAGAGGTAAAGGTAAATGCGAAAAAGTATTTATAGGTAGGGAAAGATGGGTCGGGTCGAAAAAAGGTAATGATGAGGATCCGAGATCCATTGGGTCACATTTAATGTTGGGAAATTGAGATTAGACAAGTGAGGTGAAAGGGCAAGGCAATTGGTCTAAAAGAGGAGAATGTAACCGTCAATTTGTTTTCCATTTTAGAGAGCGTGCAATCGTGTCACGCAAATCGAGGAAGATTGGATAAGGATCTTCCTAAAAAGAAATCGTTGAGAAAAAAAACGTTTCACCTTATTACCTCTTGGTATTCCGGATGAATTGTTCCGGACAGGGTTTCCGGAGCAATTTGAAAATTCCGGAGCATTTTTGGGAATTCCATAGCACTTTGAATTTCCGGAGCAAATTTGAAATTCCGGAGCACTTTGAATTTCCGGAGCAAATTTGAAATTCCAGAGCAAATTTAAAATTCCGGAGCAAATTGAAAATTCCGGAGCAAATTTAAAATTCCGGATCATTTTTGAAAATTCCGGAGCAAGTTTAAAATTCCGGTGCAAATTGAAAATTCTGGAGCAAATTTTGAATTCCGGAGCAAATTGAACATTCCGGAGCAAATTGAAAAATCCGGAGCAAATTGAAAATTCCTTTCCGGAGTGGATTTCCGGAATTCCTTTATTGAGTGAGTTCCGAAATGGTGATCCGGATGATGGTTGATCTTGATAGTCGTGATGAAGAGAATGAACTGTACAGCTTAACAACTCAAGGGATAATTAGTAAAAAAGACAGGTAAAAGGATCCTATGTATTTAGAGGGAAAATAGTTCCGAAGCAAAAATAATTGAGTTCGGAGCATATTTTTCTTCTGAATACTTCTATCAAAGAGAACATGTCTCCTGAAAGAATTGAGGATCAGGCATCATCATACCCATTTTGTTCAGAAAACCATTAAATTTGGTTTCGTCTAATGCCTTAGTAAAGATATCAGCAATTTCATCATCAGATGGAACAAAGATAAGTTCGATGTTACCATGTAGAACATGATCTTTAATAAAGTGATACCGAATGTCAATGTGCTTCGTCATGGAGTGCTGAATTGGATTGTGAGAGATTGCAATGGCACTTTGAGAATCATAGTAGATAGGAATGCATTGAAATCGGTAACCATAATCCAAGAGTTGAGATTTCATCCAGAGAACTTGAGAGGTACAGCTGGCAGCAGCAATGTATTCAGCTTCAGCTGTAGAGAGAGCAATGCAGTTCTGTTTCTTGGATGACCAGCTGTCTAAATGACCACCTAAGAATTGACATCCTCCTGATGTACTTTTCCTATCGAGTTGAAGACCACCATAGTTCGAATCAGAGTAAGCTTGCAGAAGGAAACTTTCATTTGCTGGATACCAGATTCCGAGGTTCTTTGTACCTTTGAGGTACCGGAATATTTGTTTCACAGCCAAAAGATGAGACATCTTCGGATTGACTTGAAATCTGGCACATAAGCATGTTGAGAACATAATGTCCGGACGACTTGCAGTGAGATAGAGTAAGGATCCAATCATTCCTCGGTACTTTTTTTCATCTACTGAAAGACCCGAAGGGTCGGCAAAGATTTTGTGACCGAAGCCCATAGGTACCTTGGCTGAGGCACAGGTGTCCATAGAGTATTTCTTGAGAAGCTCAGAAATGTACTTCTCTTGGTGAATGAAAATGCCTTTGTTAGTCTGTTTGACTTGAAGGCCAAGAAAGAAGCTTAATTCTCGATTCATGCTCATTTGGAATCGACTGACCATAAGTTTTGCAAAATCAGCAACCATAGATGAATCCGTAGATCCAAAAATGATGTCGTCCACATAAATTTGTACCAACATGAGATGCTTTCCATTTGATCTTCGGAATAGGGTGGGATCAAGTATACCTCTTTGAAAACCTGAGCGTTTGAGAAAATCGATGAGTGTCTCGTACCAAGCCCGAGGAGCTTGCTTGAGTCCGTAGATAGCCTTTCGGAGTTTATAACAGTAGTTCGGAAAGGAAAGATTAATAAATCCGGGGGGCTGTTGAAGGTATACTTCAGTGTCAAGTTCACCATTAAGAAAAGCACTCTTAACATCCATTTGATAAACTTTGAAGCCTTTGTGGGCAGCATAAGCAAGAAATATTCTGATAGCTTCAAGTCGTGCAACAGGAGCAAAAGTCTCGTCGTAATCAAGACCTTCAATTTGAGTAAAACCTTTAGCTACCAATCTTGCCTTATTTCGGATGATAACTCCTGCATCGTCTAGCTTGTTGCGAAATACCCATCTTGTACCAACAATAGGGTGATGTTGAGGAGGAGGTATGAGAATTCAGACTTCATTTCGATCAAATTCTGCCAGTTCTTCTTGCATGGCTGTAATCCAATCAGCATGCTCTAATGCTTCCTTGATGGATTTGGGTTCAACCATGGATATGAATGCTGAAAAATGGCATTCATTTTGGATGTTGGTAGCTGAGCGAGTTTGTACACCAACATTCGGATTGCCTATCACTTGGTTCGGAGGATGATCCTTCGTCCAAACATGCAATCGAGGGAGTTCTTATGCAGCTGAAGATCCGACATCAACAGTAGAATTGATTTGCTCCCCCTGAATGATTTGAATATTGGGATGGTTCTCCCCCTGAACTTCTGAGCCGGAGAGGTTGACATCATCATCAGAAGGAAACTCAAAGAAATTTTCGTTTTCATCAATGTTGAGAGGATTTGAGTCATCAAAATCAGCAGCTTCATCTTGGAAGCCATCCACATTTGATTCAAGAGAGGGATTTGCATTATTATTCTCCCCCTCAACCTGAGAAGGTTGAAACGGTTCAGAATCAAATGGAGGCGGGCTCAGAAGTGGACCGGAGATGTTGTGAGAAACTGGGGCTTCCGAAGGAGGAATTGGAATCAGAGATGGTCGTGATCGAGATTCAGAATCAAGAGCTGTTTCGGAAGGACCAAAGAGGGTTTCAAAGTCAACCTCGAGAATGGTTTGAGGGTTCGGACATCCTGGCGGAGGAGCATCAGACTCCATGATGTGAGTTGTGACGTGAGTGGGGCCAGAATTCCGAACAAAGTTGTCATCAAAGGTAACATCAAAGCTTTCTTCCAGAACACGAGTTCTTCGGTTGAGAAATCTGTAAGCCTTTGATTTGGAAGAGTACCCAAGAAAGATAGCTTCATCAGCTTTAGGTTGGAACTTTGTGAGCTGATCACGGTTGTTTTTGATGAAGCATATGCATCCGAAGACATGTAGGAAGGAAATCGTTGGCTTTCGACCATTCATTGCTTCGTATGGTGTCATGTTGAGACGTCGATTGATGATACTTTGATTTTGAGTGAAACAAGCAGTGGATACAGCTTCAGCCCAAATATAGAGTGGTAGGTTTGCATAGTTCAGCATTGAACGAGCGGCTTCAACAAGTGTTCTATTACGTCTTTCAACTACACCATTTTGTTGTGGAGTGTAGGGAGCTGAGAAGTTGTGATCGATTCCTTTTTCTGTGAGAAGTTGTGATCGATTCCTTTTTCTATTTTGGCATTTAGATGTTTGTTATCAGAAATCAAAATATTTCATTCAGAGTAAGTGATTTCACATTTATCTTTCAAAATGATACATTCATCTTTTGACATTACAAGTTCATGCTCTAGAGACTCGATTTTCAATTTCTTATCCTCAAAACGTAATCTAAGACGACTTAGTTCACAGTCTTTCTTCTCACTGGCTTCTATGTCAGACTCATAGGCTTTATAGATGGTGTTCATATCTGTTTGGATCTGGGTCAGATAAGGTTCACATAAAGTCAAATCAAAATTATTATCAGAGATCATGGATTTTACCTGTTGAACAATGCTTCGACCTGGTGGATCGTTAGTAGCCATATAGCAGTAGTGAGGTTCAACAACATCATCTTCATCTTCGGATCCAGAAGACAAATAACCTTCATCACATTCAACAGTTTGTCTTGCCATCAAACACATGTTTCTTCCAGTCACTAAATCATCATCATCTTCGGATGACCAATATCCTTCGATATCTCTTGAAACGGTGGTGACAAATGCTTTCTCACTTTCAGCCATTTCTTGTGCTCTTCGGACATAATAAGCTGACTCCTTGACTTTTGGTTTTTGTGGAGCATCAGCTAGACAGTCTTTGGTAAAGTGGTTTGCATGACCACATTTATGACACAAGATCTTTGGTTTGTCTGATTTGGAATTTTGAGAAGATTCCGGAGCGGAGTTTGGTTTAGTGAGATTGGGCTTATACGCAGGAGGATTTTCAAAGGTCTGTTTCAGTCCCGGAGAGGAATATGGTTGAGGATGGGTTTGGTGAGGAGCACTGAATCTGTTTTAGTATGGCTTGTAAGAGGGATTGAAAGGTCGTTTGTATTTCATTGAGAGTAAGGAAAATTCTTGTTGGAAAAGGAGTTCAGAATCTAAGATTTCAGAATCATCGTCAGGATAGATGTGTGTGGGTAAAGAAGTTAAGGATGACTGAGTTAATGGAACAGTGGGTTTGTAAGGTTCCGGAGCAGGTTGGTTCGGAATGGTTGATTCAAAAGAACTGACTAGAGCAAGTGGTCCTCCAGAACGTTCTCTTATGGTTTGAGCAACGTTTGATTCATGTCCTTGAAGATCATCAAAAAGTTGATAGAGTTTTAATTTTTTTAAGGAACCATTGCTTTGAAGACAGGACTTTACATTTCCCCATCCTTTACCAAGACTGTTAATAAACTTGAGATTGTACTCGAGAGGAGTTCGAACAATCCCATGAGCAGTCATGTTGTTGACAACGATTCGATATCGGTTGGAGGCTGAGGCTACGGATTCACCTGGAGTAGTAGTGAAGGTGTCAAAGTCATTGAGAACCGAGGTGAGGCGTTTTTCCTTCATATTTTCGGAACCTTCAATCAGATCCTGAAGAGTGTCCCAAATTTCTTTGGCTGATTTGCATAGCTTGATGTGCTCAAAGAGTGATGGAGGAACACCAAACACCATTTCCGAGAAGGCAACTTGATCAGCATGCAGCTTCTCAATATCATCCGCAGTTAGAGGGGTTGGACGAACTTCATCCTCTCGCATGAGCTGAGCAGCTGCATCTCTTACAACTGTTCTTATAGGAACATGAGGGCCTTCTTTGACAGATCTCCAGATTTGTTCACCTTTCTCTTTGGCTAGTAAAAACCTTTCCATTCTAACTTTCCAATGATCATATTCTTCCACAACTAGCAATGGGGCACATGTAAGGCCACCCACGCTATTTGCGATTTGCATTGAAATCATTTGTTGAGGATTTGAAGCAGCCATTGAAGTCAATATATCTTCAAGCTTAAGTGGTATAAAGAAGAACTTTTATCCTTAACACAGAAATGGTTGAAATACCAAGGTAAATTCAAACCAACTATAATCTGATCTTATGGATTCAAAGGACAACCACTCGAGCTCTGATACCAATTGTAAGAACAAGATCTATGCGCAGGGACAAGGTTTGAGAACTCAAACCTTGAGTGAATGCTTGAGATCAATGTCTGCTTGATAATGAATGTTCAAGTCGAGACTGGAAAGACCAGTCAAGTCTTAGATAATCAGTTCAACAAATGATCAAGACATTAATTAAGAACAGGAGGATAATGATCAAGGTAACGTCAATTAGTGAAGAACAAGAAAAATGTTTTTAATGTGATAAGAGTAAATGCCAAAAGTAAGAGAAAGATCCGTGTTGACTTGTATTGAATGCCCCTATATATATAGGAGAGAATGTTACAGTGAATTAACCCAAGTGATTACATAGGACCGGACAAAAGATATAAGTCTGACATTCTGATTGTCCTAAATCAACTTTAAACTAAATCCTATGAAACGTTACATCACAATACAAGACAAAAGTAATAAATGCACAAGAGACAAGACAACTTCATTCCGGACAAGTAATGTTCCGGAGATGAAGGTTTGGTCTGGATCAGCATACATTCCGGACTCCAGGATCAGCTCCGGAATGTGTTCCTCTTCAAAATACTTCACTCCTATTCTCTAGCTCCGGACAGGTGCCGGATCAGATCTTCCTTCGGAACCAACAGCCTTCGGAATATGTACTTAGGATTGCTAGAGGTTCACTTTCAAGTTCCAACAAATGCTAGTCTTACCGTTAGTAGGCCTCATTCACGAAGCCGATCTATAAGGGGGGTATAAGGTTATGGCCTATAAAATGGCCGTTTATTGGGTGTCCTCTCTCACCCACCGCTTCCTTGATTGGTGGAGGGTCGTTAGCCGAACGGGTAGGATAGGGAAAACCCTCTCCTCATTAAAAGTATAATGAATAATTAAGTAACTAAATGCTTTACAAAATTCCCAATCTTAGTTACTTTAGGAAAAAGTGAATTGATGCAATTCCATGAAATTACACTTTGTACCCTTGCTAAGACGTTAATGGAGCGTGCGTGGTTAACCGGCACACTAAATGGGTTCTAAGCAAAGGTGGAAAAGGGTGACTCGATGTTTGTCATAGTTCGATGGAGCGTGTGTGGTTAACCGGCACATCGAATAGGTGACTGTAACATCGGGGGTACCATGTATATTTGCATGGTTATTCACACCCTGTTTTGTGATCCTCGACATCCCAGTCACAAATCGAGGGGCATATCGAGATTTAAACATGCCATTGAAAAGTTCAATGAATCTCAAAAGATCTAGGAGTTTTCAATACATTTAAAACTTAATCTTCTTTTCGTTTTTCATGGTGGAAAATTAGTGAATCGTCATTCACTTACCTTCAAATGTTCTGCAATTTGGGTTACGACATCCCTCTCCCAAGTTGTAGAGTATTGTGTTGGGTCCTCGCCTTAATATCTCATTTGGGTGTTTTATTAAGGACTCAATCAATCAACTAACTTGAATTTTTCTCCCGTTTTGTAGATGTCAAAGTATGACAACTATGGTCTTCCCAAATCCCTTGTAACAAGATTTCCACATGAAGATGATATTCCACGATTCGATCGAGGAACAAGAGATCATGCTTTACTTCCTCCACCTCCTCCTATTGTTCTCCCAAACCCACAAGCTCAAAGGCTTGAAAAGTTCAAGCTCACTCAAGCCCTTTTGGCAAGAAAACATGAAGAAGGAAAGTCAGTGTGTGCACACGTCTTAGAGATGAAATCACACATTGATAGGTTAAGAATGTTGGGAGTCGTTGTCTGTGAGAAGCTGGCTGTTGACTGGGTTCTTTAGTCACTTCCTGACTCATATAGTGAGTTCGTAAGAGTGTACTATATGATAGACCACGACGTGACCCTCATCGATCTCACCTATTTGCTTGTTGCTGCTGAATCAGCAATGATTTGGCGCACTGGAGAAGCAAAGTTGATTGGTGGATCTACCTTCCAAACCTCTATGGACATAGGCAATGGCAACGAAAGGTATGCCATGGTCTAAAAGGTTGATCATAAGAGAAAGGAAAAGTCTGAAGTAGTTCCGTGTGCTGTTCCAAAAGAGTCAATTTACTTTTATTGCCAAGAGAAGGGGCATTGGAGACGAAGCTGCTTTGTCTACTTGAGAGATCTAAGAGATGGGAGAGTCAAGACGTATGGCTCTACTTCAGGTAAAATCCATTAACTAACTCTATAAGTTCCTATTTTTGATTCTTGATACATTATGTGATAAGATTACATTTTTGATGTTTTTGTAGAATCGAAGAAAAGAAAGGAAGCTTAAAGGAAGAAGTGAGCTGAGTCTGATCGCGAAGAAATGGATTTCGATCGCATGGATTCAAAGATCGGATTTTGAGCTGCTACTTTAGAGTTAGGATAGATTGCTAAGAAATGTAATAGCATAGTTTTTCAATTGAGTTGCGTTGTAAGGACAAATTTTTCTGCAATAAAATAAATTTTGATTTTGTCTTATTTATTATCCTTGCAATGACATGTATGAAAAATTGATGTTTGTGTATTTCTATTATTAGCAATGTTGAAATGGATGTGATTCTTACTTATGTTATTTATGGTAGTGTCATAATTTTCTAAGTAAGGAAAGATTCCCATCGCCTAAGTTTCAATTGGACAGAAACTTGGAATCATACAACTTGTATTGTATGATGTATGGAAATCTTGGTACTTAAGTAATTAAGACTAATTCCTTGTTCACATAAGTATGTGAGTCAAGTGAAGGACTAAAGGAACTAGCACACAATGTTGTGCACTAGTCAAGTCCACCATAAATAATAACAATATTCGTCATGATTTACTAAAGTCCTAGTAAATGTGGTTATACTTACAAGATTAAGTGTAATTCTGAATCATTGAAAAAGTTTCAATGAATGGCAGAACGAATAAGTAGAATCAATGAAGGCAGAAAAATAAAAGGTTTCTCCAATCTAAGAAGAAGGGAGAGTACTTTTGTATCGTGTTTTGTGATCGTCTTGGTAATCGTAAGAACCATAACACAATTCATCCTCTAAAGGATACCTTAGCGCACTGGTTTGGCTAAGAAGAGGAATGGAGAATTGTTGAAATGGTTAAGTCAATAAGATGTATCGTACTTCGTTCCAAAATCAAGTCTTAGAGTCATACTCCAAGATTGTGACTTGAGTGAGATAATCTTAAGTAGGAATGTTCTTATACTTGCATATTTTGGTAAGTTGTGATGTCTTGAATAAGACAAAGACCAACTAGTACAAAATTGTGTGTAGGTTTTGTCTTGATATAGACACACACTAACTCTTGGATATTTGTTTGGTCAAGAAATGTTTCTTGATAAGAGAATATAATATGTCAAGAGGTCAGTTGGAGTCTAAAGATCTTGAAAAGTTTCAAGAACAAATCAAGAAGTAAACCTATTAAACACTAGCACACGACTTGATGTTTATAACCTATCGTGTTGAAAAAATTTTATTTCTATGCCATTCCAATAAAGTTACTTATGCATATGATTTTTACGAGTTCTCAATTGACTGTGTAAGGGCAAACACCTTGTTCAATGAAACTACATTGACTGGCATAGGTGAGCTGCTAAATAACTTGAAGCAATGGTGGGACCCTTGATGGCAAAGAATCAAGTATGAACAAGTTCTGTCTATAAGAGTTTGGATTTGTCACAAACATTATCTTATGATTATGGTTATGACAAATTCACATGGATAGGAACACATGCACCATAAAATCTAAGTGTCATAAGGTTTCTCTCCTTCATGAAAATGATTGTGAGGAAACGCTTTCACTAAGATAGATTTTAAGGAGATAACGATTATGCAAATTGCATTCTCAAATTCGATTATGATTACGACATCCCTCTTCATAGTTCGAATTGTGAGATTTGGCAATTGGTCTGAACATTTGGGACTTAGTAATATAAGTTCTGAATTAGTTTAGACATACATGTGAGCTGTCTAAGGAAAGGTGTGTGAGTTTGAGAAGGTTAGATAAAGGCTTATCGAAGCACATCCTATTGGAAATATGAACTTTGGAAGTCAATAAGTATTGTCTTTAGAAGTCCAAATGTTTTCTGAATACGTGTCAAAGCTAGTGGGAGTATAAATGTTATGCTGGAATGGATATAATAATAATGTTAGTGGGAGCATGATTATTATTGCAAGTTGGCAATATTAATTATAGAAAAACAAAAGTTTCACTTTGCAAAGTTACAGGGGTTGAAAAGTTGTTTTTTGCTATAATTAAGAGAGAGAATGTTATACTTCGTTTCCAATCTAAAAAGCTTAGATCGAGAAATTTTAATTGAATTAGTCAAGGATATATTTATTATTTGCATTCTCAAAGTTCGATTATGATTACGGCATCCCTCTTCATAGTTCGAATTTTGAGAACACGACAAATAGAAATATTATGACAATATTATAGCAAGAACCTGCTAAAGTATCACGTTTTATGACAATATTATACCCACACACTTCGGGTATAGGATCGATTGCATATGCTGTAATATTCGACCGTTCTAAAATTTTCCAAATGCCTAGGTTATTTAGAGGAAAAAAAAGGGAATAGAACCGGATTTGGCTAAAATAATTAAACAACTGTCAAGGACAATCTAAGGTTTTCCAAGGATTGGTTGCTTGCGGACAATTGGAAGTATAGTCATAGATGGACCATATTGGCATTATTATGAATAGATAAGATTCTATTTAGAATGAGTTGTCATATGGCAAATATGGAAATGTATCCATATTGGGAGTTGGATATCGAGAATCAATGTCTAGATTAGAAACTTTTATGCAAGAAGGATGTTCAAAGGAATGTACTTTGAATGTGAGACTTCACATCTATGGAATTGTCTTGTAACAATCTCCAACAGAGCATTTTGTAATTTTATTGGCATAGTCTTGGTGACTTTGGCGTTGTGATATTACGAAAGGACCGTTGCATAAAATGTTAGAATCTAACATATTCTAGTAGTGGTGAGAATTTTGTATTCTTACACTAATGGATTAGGAATTGTAAAATGAGCATCATTGGAAATGTGTTCATTTGATCTATTTCACAAAGTAAGGACCATAGGTAAACATAGTGTGCATGCTAAGAGCATGGGACAACTGTTGTTATAATTCAAGTAAGAAGTTGATTACCCGAAACAAGAAATAATGAGTAATCAATATGGTGATTAAATAAAATGTTTTATTTATACTTAAAGGTTTGGGACCATATAGGATTAGTATTATTCTTGTGTTTCACTTTGCATGTTTTGACTTCCCGAATAATAAGATTATTCAAACCCTCCACAGTCGCTCATACTTTGGAAGTAAGTATGAAAGAAGACTGTCATGAATCTGTCTGTAGATTGTCTAAAGCGTTTAGACATAGCACAAGTTTGCTGCAGAGTTCATGAGTGCTGCTATAGGATTAGAGTATTGGATTAAACCCACGCTCACTTGGATCGCTTCATGGATTTTATCACTAGTGATTGGTGAGACGATAATATCTTATATTCTTGAAACCGAGATGTGTGAGTTGTATCTTGCGAGTCGGTTACACTTTGATAATATGTAAACGCACCAGTAACTTGGTGTTATAAAACGTATTGTTGTGTGTGATTCCGTGAGTGAGTACAAGCGAGCATTGAGTCTAAGTTTATCCGTTCCTTTTACCCAAGGTGGGATAAAAACGATATCTGTAGGCCCCTCGATGATTTAGTGATGACACCCTAAGCGCTTGGCCAAGCCGGGACTAAGATGATGTGTTCAATTGTAGTCTTTTGTCAGTCGTCATAAATCGGAAATCAGGAAACAACACATAGACTGAGAGAATGATTTCAATCCATGTCTCACGTCTATACGATATCTAGAATGGAGGAATATATGATCCCTTATCTAAAGGACACGCTTCTGATAAGATCAGAGTTGACAGCGGCTTTTGAAAGCTACGATTGCTGATCAGGTTTAAAGTCATACGCAGAATAGTTATTAGACTTATCCAAGTAGGAGACTGTTGGATTAATGTCTAAGTCCATAACTATTTTGGTATATACTTGACCCGATTGTGAGCATGCTCCTTTTGGGTTGCCTTCACCAAAGCAACTTGATAGGATGATTTGTGGAGAAAGAGATTAATTATGATTTATTAATATATTATATGAATAATATATTAAAAGAGAAATCATATTGTTTAATTAATATTAGTCAAGAATTAATAAGAATTAATTTTGTGGCTAAAAGACATTAATTAAATAAAGGGGACTAGAACTGTCAATTGTGTGATAGTTAGATATTGGGCTAATGGACTCCATAGAGGTTGGAGTGGATGAAGTCTATGGGGAAACCCATGAGAATTCGTCCAAAGCTTCTAAGGAGGGAGTCCATGGGCTGCTTGGAGCCTAAGCAGTCAAATTAGGGTTTCCTTGTTTGATAACCCTAATAGCCTCACTATATAATGACCCCTTGGGCACCCAAAAACATGGCTAAGTGTTCCTTAGGGTTTCTTGGACATTTTGTGGTGCCTCCTTCTCCTCTCCCAAGTCATCCTCTTGCTCTTGGTGTTTGTGAGCCATTAGAGGAGTGACACTTGTGACTCTAAGCTTTCAGAAGCCAATTACAAGAAGGAATAGATTGTTATTGCTATATAACAATCAAAGGTAAGATCTAAAACCCTTTATTATAATAATATTGATTGTTGTATGCTAGATTAGGGTTCTTGAGTCTTGGATGAATTGCATGTACAATAGAGAAACCTAGATCCAAGCATTAGGGTTTGCACGAGCACATATGATGTTCTTTTGTATAAAACCCATCAATATTGTAGACCTGTTTAGGGTCAAGTTTTTCCAGACTTTATGTATTCAATATGCCAATATTATCGACATGCATTTTCATACTCTTTGAAAAATAACCACTCAATTTCATATCATCCTGTTGCAAGTTGTACTTGTTGTAGACTTCTATTTCCAATTCAATACAAGATTCATGTTGAACTAAATGTTTTAGTTCAGAGATATCAAAATTCATATTCACTCTTGATATCTTACCATCTTTTTATCTTTAAACTTTTATAGAAAAAGATGCCTCCTCGTAGAAATCCAAGACGTAACACTGTTAATGAAGCACCTCCGCCACCACCTCCTCAGTTTGACGCGTCTATGTTCCAAGCAGCGGTCACGACGGCTGTAGCGGCTACCATGTCTCAGATCAATACTCCTGGTGCTAGTGGGTCGGGAGCTGCTACACACCCTTCTAACCATGGAGAGAGTGATGGGAACTCACGAGAGTGCACTTATAAAGATTTTTCGAATGCCAAACCCAGGACCTTTAATGGGACTGGATGAGTTATGGCATTAAGACAGTCGATTGAGAAGACAGAAGCAATTTTAGAAATCTGCTCCTGTCCAGAGAGCAGCAAAGTCAAATTCGCTACTTGTACCTTTTCGGATAGAGCTTTAACGTGGTGGAATGGCCATGTTAAGTGACTGACTCTGGTAGTGGCTAACTCGATAAGCTAGGAGAACTTAAAATCCATGCTAATGCGGGAATACTGTCCGCGTGGGGAAATTCAGAAACTCGAGCAAGAGCTCTGCGGTCTTACAATAGTTGGCTCTGACATATCAACCTATACCAGTAGATTCTGTGATTTGGCAATTCTTTGTCCGGATATGGTTGCTCTGGAGAGCAAAAAGATCGAGAGATATATTTGGGGTCTGTCGCCCCAAATTCAGTCAAGTGTCTTAGCTTCGAGGCCTGTTACCTTTGACAGTGCCAAAGAGCTGGCACAATCTCTTATTGACCACGGAGCCCGTCAAAACTTAGTGGTTTCTACACCAAAACAACCGAAGGGAAACAACAACAACAACAACAACAAGAAGGGTTGGAGCAAGAGGAAGGGCAAGTCTTCACAGGAATCCTCAAAGAAGCAACAACTAGTTGCAGTCAATGTTGCTACTGTACATGCTGCTGTTCCTGCTAACCCTTCACCAGCTAAGCCTTATGCTGGTAACCTTCCCAAGTGCAACAAGTGCAATTTTCACCATAACGGAAATTACCGGGAAATGCAGTGTCGTAACGGCAACAGAAAAGGGCATACTGCCCGAATCTGTAGATCACCACCCCAACCACTTAACCAAGTACATGTCGTTGGAGTAGGTCAAGCATGATACCAATGTGGTGATGTGGGGCATTTCAAGAGAGATTGTCCAAAACCTGGAAATGCTGGTGGAGTTGGGAGAATTTTGGCTTTGGGTCATGAAGAAGCGGTAGCAGACCCTGCAGTGGTCACGGGTACGTTCCTTCTCAACAACACTTATGCATGCATTCTATTTGATTGTGGTGCTGAGAAGAGCTTTGTGAGCCATAATTTCAAACACTTGCTAAATCAAAACTCCCAACCACTAGAAGAAACATTCACAATCGAAATGGCTAACAGGAAATCCGAATCCACCAATGATATATTCATAGGATGTACTCTTACCTTGAATAACTTTTCATTCCCAATAGACCTTATGCCGGTCTCTATCAAAAGTTTTGACGTCATAATAGGTATGGATTGGTTGTGCCCTAACCATGCTGACATCCTATGCTATGAAAGAGCCATTCGTCTGAACTTGCTAACTAACGAAACTCTTGTTATTTACGGTGACAAACCCAGAACGAACCTCCAGATCATTTCTTGCATCAAGGCACATAAGTACCTTCGCAAAGAGTACTGTGCTTTCTTAGCTCACGTGGTAGAAAAAAAGCAAGAAGTGAAAGACATCGCGAGCATTCCTAAGGTTTGCAACTTTCCCGACATTTTTCCAGGATGATCTTCTAGGAGTACCTCCCGAACGACAAGTCGAATTCAGAATTGACTTAATCCCTGGGGCTACCCCTGTAGCCAAATCCCCCTATCGACTTGCACCTTCTGAGATGCATGAATTATCCAGCCAGCTTAACGAACTCCTTAACAAAGGTTTGATAAGACCAAGCTTCTCACCCTGGGGAGCACCGGTTTTGTTTGTGAAGAAGAAGGATGGATTATTCCATATGTGCATAGACTACCGCGAGCTGAATAAACTGACCATCAAGAATTGATATCCTCTGCCTCGCATTGACGATCTGTTTGACCAACTTCAAGGTGCGAGCTACTTCTCAAAAATAGACTTAAGATCCGGTATCACCAGTTATGGATTTTGGAGGATGACATTCCCAAAACTGTGTTTAGAACTTGTTATGTTCATTACGAGTTTGTAGTGATGCCATTCGGATTGATGAATGCACCTGCTGTGTTCATGGATCTAATGAACAAAGTGTGTCTTCCATTCCTGGACAAATTCGTCATAGTCTTCATTGACGACATCCTTATCTACTCAAGAAGTGAAGAGGAACATGGCCAACATCTTCGTCAAGTATTGCAAACTCTTAGATCAGTGAAACTCTATGCGAAGTTTTCAAAGTGTGAATTGTGGATCCGGAAGGTTGATTTCCTAGGTCACGTGGTCAGTTCAGAAGGAATACACGTCGACACTTCCAAAATAAAGGCAATTGAAAACTGGTCAGCACCCAAAACACCTACAGAAATCTGTCAATTCTTAGGTCTTGCTGGCTACTATCGCAGATTCATCCAGAATTTCTCTCGAATAACTAAGCCTCTTACCACCCTGACGCAAAAGGGTGTAACTTTTAGCTGGGGAGAAAAGCAAGAAAAAGCGTTCCAAACGCTGAAGCGAGCTTTGTGTAGTGTACCGACCCTGTCTCTTCCTGAAGGGACATAGGATTTCATAGTGTACTGTGATGCTTCTAATCAAGGGCTTGGATGTGTTCTTATGCAAAGAAGAAAGGTTATATCCTATGCCTCAAGACAGGTAAAGACACATGAAGTCAACTATACAACACATGACCTTCAACTAGGAGCAGTGGTATTTGCTCTGAAGATCTGGAGACATTACTTATAGGGCACGAAATGCACAGTATTCACTGACCATAAAAGTCTCCGGCATATCTTCGATCAGAAAGGGCTAAACATGAGACAACGACGGTGGGTGGAGCTACTGAACGACTACGATTGTGAGATTCTTTATCACCCTGGTAAAGCTAATGTAGTAGTTGATGCCCTTAGCAGAAAAGAATACTCGGGACGCTGAGTAAAGTCGTTGACCATGACAATCCATTCACATCTGTCCACACAGATCAGAGAGGCTCAACTCGAGGCCTTAAAACCTGAAAACGTGACAGGTGAAACCTTGAGAGGAATGGATAAAAACATCAAAGTCAGGGATGATGGAGTCTATTGTTTCATGAACCGGATCGGGACACCAAAGTTCGGTGGTTACAGAGACGTAGTTATGAATGAAGCACACAAAACCCGATACTCCATTCATCCAGGTTCAGACAAGATGTACCTGGACCTAAAGAAACTATACTGGTGGCCTAACATGAAGGCCGAAATTGCTACCTTTGTGGGCAAGTGCCTTACTTGTGCCAAAGTCAAGGTAGAATACCAGAAACCTTCAGGTTTATTGCAACAACCTGAAATCCCTGAATGGAAGTGGGAGCGGATTACAATGGATTTCATAACCAAGTTACCCAAGACATCGGGTGGTTATGATACTATTTGGGTAATCGTAGATAGATTAACCAAATCCGCACACTTCTTACCAATCAAAGAGACCGACAAGATGGAGAAGCTAACAAGAACTTACCTCAAGGAAATCGTTAGACTGCGTGGTGTGTCAATATCTATTATTTCTGACCGAGATAGTAGATTCACTTCTCCTTTCTGGCAGTCTTTACAAAAATCTTTGGGAATTAGGCTAGACATGAGTACAGCCTACCATCCACAAACTGACGGACAAAGTGAGAGAACGATTCAAACTCTAGAAGATATGTTGCGAGCTTGTGTGATAGAGTTTGGAAGGGAATGAGATACTCATTTACCCCTTGTCGAATTCTCTTACAACAACAATTATCACACTAGCATAAAGGCTGCTCCTTTCGAAGCTCTCTATGGCCGCAAGTGCAGATCACCTCTGTGCTGGACTGAAGTGGATGACACACAGCTAGCTAGAAGTCAAGTTCCTGACAGTGCTCTCACTGGTCCGGAAATCATTCGCGAAACTACAGAGAAAATCGTACAAATCCGGGACCGACTTAAAGCTTCCAGAGATAGACAGAAAAGCTATGTTGATAAAAGAATAAAACCTTTGGAATTCCAGGTTGGTGATCGCGTCATGTTGAAGGTCTCACCCTGGAAGGGCATGAAACGCTTTGGAAAGCGTGACAAGCTGAATCCAAGGTACATAGGACCATTGAAAACTCTTGCTAGAATCGGTACAGTAGCTTACAAACTCCGACTTCCTCAAGAACTAAGTAACATACATCCTGTGTTCCACGTCTCGAACTTGAAAATGTGTCTGTCCGACGAGACTCTTGTAATCCCACCCGACGAAATCGAGATCAACGAGAGCCTCAACTTTGTGGAAGAACCAGTAGAGATCATGGACCGAGAGGTTAAGCAAACGAAGCAAAGCCGTATTCCTATAGTGAAGGTTCGCTGGAACGCCAAGCGGGGACCTGAATTCACTTGGGAGCGCGATGATCAAATGAAACTGAAATATCCTCATCTTTTTCTTAATTATTTGTAATTGCTTAATTGCTTAAACTCTAATTTCGGGACGAAATTCTCTCTAACGGGGGGATGATGTGACAACCCGAAATTTCTATCTTGTACAGCCATTCAATTCAATCAAAGTCAGACTCGTTTCTGCTATCAAATTCAGACTCGTTTCTGCTATCTTTGAGTGTTCTAAGCCTAGTGCATTTCAAGGTTTGCGTTTAAGGATGAGTTATCTTATGCTCTTCGTATTGAATTCGAGCCAAACACTCCTTCAAGAGGAGTGTACGGCCGTACACACAAGGTGGCCTTGAACCCATGCCCATATATAAGCTATTCCTTCATTTTCATACTTTCTTACACATTCAAGTCAAGAAAATCGGTTCCCTCTCAAGTATCATCAAGATTCTTCATCCTAAATCCCCTAAAGTGTAAGTGATTCTTCATGTACCTTGTTATACTTGAAAGACCACTAGATTCAAGCCTTGATTCTTCATGATTCAACATCCTTTCATGATCTTGAAGGGAGTACGGCCGTGAACCCTTCATAGGTTCATTGGCTGTACACACCCCAAGACCTTCCAAAATGAAAGCTTTGTCCATCTTCTTGTTGTACATTTGACACACTAGTTTCTCCATGGATCAAACACCCACTTTTGCATGTTTCTTCCATGAGTGTACGGCCGTACACTCCATGACCGTACACCCAATGGCCGTACACCACATTGGCCGTATAGATCTTGGCCGTACACTCCCTTATGTTGCCGTAAACCCCTTTAATGCAATCACATGTGATTGTAACACTTCAATTCAAGTGTTTCCTAGTCCCTAAAGTGGTTTCCTATCATAATTAGTTGTTATATACACTAATATATCCATATATGTGTCAATATATGCTTAATAGGATCCGTTTGTGCTCAAGACTTCACTTGACACTTAGCATCCTATTTCGACCTTTCACTCGAATCACTCACTACAGGTGAGTTCATACCCCCGTATTTTCATAATTTTTACTGTTTTAAGGGGGGGGGGGGAGATATAAGTCTAACACAAAGATTTTGTGTTATAAACAAATGGTTTCAAATATCTTATCAAAATGGATTTCAGTTATCATCAAATCAAATAGTTTTCAATGATTGTATCAAAATGACATCAAGTCACCAAAATGTATTTCAAATTATTAAACTTCTTTTAAATGTTTTTATAAACTTATATTTCTCCCAGAAATCATACTTGTATATATATATATATATATATATATATATATATATATATATATATATATATATATATATATATATAAATAAGATTTAAAAGGCTTAGGACTGATAACCCACTTTGGTTCATTTTCCTTATTTGGATGTGGGATTATAAGCATCAGTTATTTGTCCAAGTGTCATTTAAATTTTACTTATATATATTTGTATATGTATACAAGTATGAAAGTTAGTTCATTAAGTTTCAATTACCCTTTGTAACATGTTGAGCAAGGGGTTGCATTCATGAATACTCATTATCAATTAAGAAAGTACATATAAATTATAATAGGTATAATTTATGATTCACAGAACATTAATTCATGATTCAAGTATACTAAAGTACATTGTTTTACAAGAACAAAGGTTTGATTCAAAACTAATCAACGATATACATCTTTCAGATACATGTTAAGAATATTAATTCAAGAACATACTGTCAATCATTTATTTCAGAATGATTGGGTTTTCATAACTATTATACATGTAACATTTATATGCTTTTTATGAGTCATTTGATACAGGTTGTTTAATTCATTTAAACAATATAGTTAAAGTCCTGACATTATAACCAGAATCTCCAGCCGGGGATCGAAACAATGTGTGTATAGATCTATATTGGGATTGACAACCCCGCACTCAGACTGCTAGCTACAATCTGGCATACACGCCTATGAGTGACAGTTGTTATCAACAGCTTTCAACGCTTTCAATGCGTTGGGTCAGGCCATCTAGTCTCAGTATGGTTATAATAACTCATATAAAAGATATTAACAATACGTTAGTGTATAATTAACTAAACATAAGTACGTTTTCAAAGTACTAGTTTACAAGATACAATTTACAGTATTACATTACAGTTTACAATAACAGTTAAAGAAACCAGGCACACTCTCAGATACAAGTGTACAAAAGGAATACAAATACAGAACATTGGTTTACAAATAGAACGGTTTTATGTAATTAAAACTAATTTTCATATACAGCAGAAAATATAGGATTTTCTGGAACAGTTTACATATTCAAGAAGAAGAAAACATTCATTCAAACATAAATACTTATGCGCTCACTGAACTTTATGTTGATACTCTCTTTTCAAATTACTTGTATTCTCAGGGAACCAGTAGACAGGTACTCCCCGAGCTTTTGAGAAGATGGAGCTATTTTTGTGTCTTATCTTCTTATTTTGTATAATTATTTAGTTTCGGTATACAATGATGAAACACATGTAAATACTTATACTTTTTAAATACAGTGGTTGTTTGTACTCTGATTACTATAATGCATGTGTTGTGATACTACAAATGAAGTCATCCACCCCCGGACGTTTCCGCCGTCTAGTTTGGGGTGGTGACAGGAAGCAACATAAATACCTGACAATCTCGGTCATCACAATATCATTTTAACATGTAAGCAATGTGAACTAACATCATAATCTAATGATGTAAGTTTACCGAGAGTACAAGTATTTATACTATTTCACACTTCATGTTTGATTCTATATTTGAATTTTGTTTTACCTACTTGGAGTTTGATATCATATATATTCTCTGGAGTTTGATTTCTTGTTTTTGTTATTTTATATTATGTTATATTCAAACCTTGCTTGTTATATGGATTATATGAGTACTATTTGTTATTCATGAAATCATTTTCCAAAATTCTAATTGTTTGATAAAAGCTAATTGATTATTTTGAAAATATATTTTTGAGCAACCTACTTGTTGCATATATGTTATTATGGTTGGCTAAGAGACCTTAGGTACCCAAATTGACGGTACATTGTATTTAGTTTTCTAGGTAGATTTCTAGATAATCATTATTACACAAGTAGATGCTAGCTACCCTTTGTGTAGGCTAAGGTGAATGGTTCCCTAGCTATAGTTAGATATTAGACAAAAGTTGTGTTGTAGTTCACCTGTTGTGAGTCTAACGCTTGAGATAAAAGTCAGATGGTAGTACACCATTCGTGAATCTCAACCTAAAACATCAATTTTTTTTTTGGAGTTTTGACTTTAGGATATTGACAAGGGTTCAGAATAGCCGAATGCATTGCATATTATTTATACATTATTTATTTACCCTTTTGGGATTCTGATAAAATTTGTCATTTGCTAATCAATGCTTAGCCTTTGGATATGTTTGGAACTATGGGTCATATAATACCTTTTTGTTTTGGTTTGGGTACTTTAGAACCCTAATTTGATTTAGTTTGGGGTGTTTATTAATTAACCCTTTGTTTTGTGTGACATCCCCATTTTCATGGCCAGAAAAGACCGATTTTGTTTATGCTTTATAAAAATCAGAGTACCTCTTTTAATAAAAATGTTGCGGAATTTGTTCCAAGAAAACATGATAAATAGGTTATCAAAGCATTTCCGAGGAAATGTATTTTTATTCATTTTCAAAACATTGGGATGTCATCGTCAATACAGAAACATAAGCATAAACAGAACTTACATTTATTTACACTAGTGATCTACATCTCTTTTAGATCTCTCAGTGTAAACTAGCTTCGTATCGACACCTGTGATACAAATAAGCTTGAGTGGGTCAGGTTGAGAAACCTGGTGAGTACATAGGGTTTTCAACCCACAATAATATAATTATTATGTTTAAACAACAAACAATCAATCTCATTTACCCATCCCCATTATCTTCCTTACTCTCAAGGGTCTACCATAAGAGTCATCTATTTGTTTATTCCGAAGTCCCTTGCTTCCGTGGTTATAAGACTGGCACTAAGTCCATAGCTGCCAATGTACTACTTCCATAGCTGCAAAAGTTCATTCATCGGGTACTAAATCCATAGCTACCAGTGTAGGTACTAAGTCCATAGCTACCAACGTTTATCTAACAGGTACTAAGTCCATAGCTACCAGGTACTAAGTCCATAGCTACCAACACCTAACAAGTACTAAGTCCATAGCTACCTACGTTTACCTAATAGGTACTAAGTCCATAACTACCATCGTTTGTCCAATAGGCACTAAGTCCATAGCTGCCGGTGTTTATTTATTGGGCACTAAGTTTATAGCTGCCAATGTTTACTCACATCATCTTTTATCTCTCATCATTCATCTACCCATGTTATACTCAACATATTTTTAGATATAAAATACGTATAAAGTTTAAATCGGTTAAAACATGTATAAAAACATTAATCCAACATAGATAGCAAATATACAGATAATATGCACACATAGCACGTAATTTATATTAAATACTTCATATCTATGTGTAAGATGAAAGTAACTATGCACTCACTTGATCAGGTGGTGACTCGGTACTCGGACAACACTTCGTTATCTCAAAACAATTTTCTCTTGACAAAACCTAGTATCAGTAGCACTAGGGTTTAGTCTAACGTTAACCGCGACTAATTAATAGTCTAGCTATTATTACTATTATATAAGCGTTAAGCAACACTCATATATAACTCATAATAATAGCACAAATAATTATTTTAAGGTCCTAATAATGTTACTATATTAAAACATAAGCTATACTAAAGATAGGGTAGGCATAGCTCACTTACAACAGGTTTTTCGCAAAACCGGGCTTCGCCGCAGCAGCGTTCTCGAGACGAAAGGCTCTTTTTCTCGGGACTCCGGGAGCCTCGGGGCTTCCTTCAGGTGCTAGGGGGTTTACCTAGACTTTAGGGGGGGGGGGTTTGGGGGCTAGAGAGAGTCTAGAGAGAGAAAGAATGGTTTGGAAAGGTGTGAAGAATGAGGGAACCCGACACCTCTATTTATAGGCTGGAAAACAGCTCTACTCGTCGAGTAGGTCCTCCTACTCGTTGAGTCCATGCCATATGTCACCTTCTGGTGGCTTGCCTTGGGGAGAAAGCCTTGGCCCATATTCAGCCACGTCACCCCTTTTGCAGCAGCACCCTGCCGACTTCTAAACCCCGTAATTTTTGCATACAAGCTCCGTTTTCGACGTTATTTTTTTCCACGCGTACGTAAAAACAAGATATACAACTTTCATTTAGACTCCGTCAGATAATTCTCGACCGATCTTAAATTTAACAGTAGGAGGAGATTAGACTGTTAAATGACCATGAAGAATTCGTAACTCCTTCATACGGACTCCGAAAGAATATGAGCCGATATTGGAACATTTGAAGAGGATGTTGGCCTCTTACATCCATGAGGTTGCTGTTATGGATCAGGAGATAGCGAAAGTGATGAACAAGAAACCGACTGTCAAGCCAACACCGAAACCAGGAGATGTGAACAAAATGAAGATGGGCCAAATCGATTCTACACATCTTACTATGATGTTCACTAGAGGCGAATCCAATCGTTTTCTGTTCGCTCTTGTTGACAAACATCTGTTCTCAACAGACTGCTTAGAGCACATTATCAATATCATCCATCGGTGCAAGCAGAACTCTGAGGCAGATAAGAAGAACTTCACGGACATGCTTCGTTGGTACATTACTTTTCGTCGTCATTTATTGGCCATTATACCGAAGGTGTTCAAGACAGTCAAGAAGTCTTCTGCAGCTCAGCCGAAGTGAGCTCTCGGCTCCAATGACGCAAAGGGGGAGATTGTTGGGTATTATTGTGTTGCTTCATGGGCTTGTTATATATATCTGGATTGGGCCTGTCCATCCGTGATTATCTAGTAGGGTTATACTATAAGTAGTGCATGCATGTATGCATTAGTTACGCTCTTGATTATCATTATTATTGTTTTGTAACCCTAAACACCTCTACAGTCGAAGTTCTTAATCGAGATCTTATGAGGTGTTAAAGTTTTAATCATCCGACATCTTTAAAGCCATTCTTGTGTTCATAATTACGTCCTTAATTGTTTGCATGCATAGAATCTATCAATCCTACTAGAACTTTGTTCTAACAATTGGTATCAGAGCAGGAGACTGTGTGATCAATACACATTCCTTCCGTGTTAAGAATTCTTTAGGGTTTCCGCTTTTATCGAATATAAAAGAAACCGTCTTCTTCCTGTCGACGGTAACTCTGTTTCTGATAAAACCCTAATCTCAAGTTTACAGGTCTGATTCTAGCTGCTCACCATGTCTCACGAAGATTCTCAAACAAATCCCATCAACATCTCTAACATCATTGGATCCACTACCAGGATTCCCATTCTTTACACTCAAGACTATGAAGTATGGGCGCATCACTTTGAAGATTATGTGGTCGGATCTGAAGATAATGGTTATCTCATATGGGAAGCCATCACGCTTGGGCCATTTGTTCATTCTGGAACGAACACGACTGTTAAGACCCAAAAAGAGTATAACAAGCTGGTGGCGGACGTAGACAAGATGCCACAAGATGAGAAGGACAAGTTGCTGTGTAATGTAAAGGCCATGAGAATGATCAGATTCGCCTTGCAATCTGACACCTTTCGGTTAGTTGGTTCATGAACGACGGCCAAAGAAATCTGGTATAGGTTGAAAGAACTTTACTCAACCGATGAAGATCTAGAACACTCTATTCAAACCTTGCTGCTCTCAGAATTTGGAGTTTTCGAACAGAAACCAGAAGAAAAACTGATACAAACTTTCGATCGGTTCAATCATCTCCTAAGTAAGATGATCAAACATGGAATAGAAAGAAAGCTGATCGAGCAGAAGGTAACCTTCATGAATGGTCTGAGACCAGAATGGATGGTTGTGGTTTCAACAGTGAAAGCACATGAACAGTTTAAATCTTACTCACTAGCGAAACTTGTGGGAATACTTAAGTCCCATGAGAATGTGGTAACCAAGGAGGCGAAGGTAGTTTTGGGTGTAGGATCGTTGGCCCTTGTCTCAAAAGGAAAAAGTATTGTAGAAGAAGAAGAGGAGTTAGATATGTCTGAGTGTGACCTTACAAGCGAAGAATATGCTATGATGGTCACCAATCCAAAGAAGTTTGCATGAGGAAATTTCCTGTTAATAAGAACCGAAACTGGCAGGGAAGTTACAGTTCTGAGAAGGTGAAGGATGAAGCGAAGAATTCTTCTCAAAAGGATGAAGAAAAGAAGGAGAGCAAGCTTGCAGGAGACTCAGGGTTCGACTACAATTATTGTCACGACAAGAACCACTTTCCAAAGATTGCATGCTGAGGAAGATGGCTGAGAAAAGAGACGGTGAAGATGATGAGGCGTACTACATGCGCAAGTTGGAAGAGATCAAGAAAAAGAAGGCAACTAACAGTTCTATGAATGCCTTGATTGTGCAGGAGAATGCAGATGAAGATGAGTTCGGTGGAGTTGAAGTTTGGTCAACCGATTCTGAGGATGAAGAGGTGAGAAAGCCAACTTATGGAAGAGCGTATGTGGCAAAGGAAGCAGATTCAGCTGGAAGATGTTTGATGGTCACAGCAAGTGGATCAACATAAAGTGTCAGTAAGGAACCGAACCTAATTTAAGCAAGGTTCGGTTGACCCAACCTTCTTCCGAAAGAAATAAGGCGAACATCTAATGATAGTTCAGATTTATGTCGATGATATCATCTTTGGCTCCACGAATCCTAGCTTAACGGCTGAATTCAGGAAGTTGATGGAGACTAAATTTGAAATGAGCGCAATGGGTCTGATTAATTTTTTCCTTGGTTTGAATATTAGACAGGGACCGGAAGGTATATTTATCAATCAGGAGGCCTACACAAAGAACTTGCTGGCAAAATTTGGTATGACGGGAGATTCGAAAGTGAAGGTTCCTATGGCATTTGGCATTAAGTTAACACCTTCTCTGGAAAAACCTGCTGTTGACATAACACTATATCGACAAATGATAGGGTCCCTTATATATCTAACAGCTAGTAGACCGGACATTATGTTTTTTGTTTGTTATTGTACCAGGTTTCAAGCTAATCCAAGAGAACCTCACATGGTGGCAGTGAAAAATATTTTCCGTTATCTGAAGCGAACCTCGTCTCTCAGTCTTTGGTACCCTGCTAGATCTGGATTCTTTATTCAAGCTTTTTCTGATGCTGATCTTGGAGAATGTCGTCTGGACCGAAAGAGCACTACAGTTGGATGCCAATTCCTTGACGGTAAACTTGTTAGCTGGCAGTCCAAGAAACAAACTTGTGCGTCACTTTCAACAGCCGAAGCTGAGTATATAGCTGCAGCATCCTGTACTTCTCAAGTAATATGGATACAAAGCCAACTAAGAGACTATGGGCTAAGTATGAAGAAAATACCTCTCTATTTTGACTCAGAAAGTGCGATAAGAATATGTCACAATCCAGTGCAACACTCAAAGACTAAGCATATTGCACTTAGATATCATTTCATCAAGGATCATGTAGAAGATGGGAACGTGGAAGTACATTTCGTTCGGTCCTCTGATCAACTGGCTGACATATTCACTAAAGCCTTACCTGAAGCGAGTTTCAATAAAATTTTACAAGGCTTGGGAATGATGGAAGCAGAGTCGGTACCAAATCCTCAAATCTCTCACTAAAAATTAGATAAGCGAAATAGAGCGAACGCTTGGTCTAGTTCGGTTCCAGATTTTTCTAGAACCGAAATGAACCGAACGCTCGGTCTATTTCGGCTCCATAATTTTCGGGAACCGAAATGAACCGAACGCTCGGTCTATTTCGGCTCTGGAATTTTAAGGAACCGAAATGAACCGAACGCTCGGCTTATTTCGCTTCATTCTTTTAAGATAAGGTTTCGGTTGTACATTTTGTTTATTCTTTTAATTCTATCTCTCTGTTTTTATTATTTTTCAGAAAATTTCAAAACTCCAAAAATATTTTTCTAATCATTTTTTTTTAATTTTTTTAATTTTGGTTTGTTTGTTTTGTTTGTGTGGTGTGTTTGTTTGCTTGTTCTTCTAATTAGGTCCCAAGTATACCAGTACAACAGAATTTGAAGCTTAGGCAGGTATGATTCTTTCAATCTGAACTAGCTAAGGGTCCCTAGAAGCATGCTGCTGCATGTTGACCGAAGCCTCTTCGACTAAGACCAAGGCCTTAATGATTCGATCTATACCTATCGTTTCTTCCCAATCAGGCTGTTAAAATCTACTCAAGTCAAGAGCTACCTTACTCTTCTCTAATGAGTTAAGAGTTTTTCTGCTTTGTCATGTCTTTACAGCAGAAGGTACTTTCGATTCTTTAACCCCCTCCTTACGTTCTCCATCAACTTTCGGTTCACCACTGTAACCCTTGAGACTCTCGGTCTTTACCACTGAGGTTTATGGTTGCATAAAATATGTGTGTGTGATCTTAGATACGTACACCACGTGCTGAGTGAAACCCAAAAACCAACACCTACAATGTATTGACGGTGAATCATTATATTCAAGGTCTTACTTGTTACCTAATGAAATCTCATTTTTTTAGTGGTCTTTTATGAAATTGTCTAACACCAAGGCTTTTCTTCCCTAAAAGATCCAGTTCGTTTTTGTTTTTGAGATTTCTATCACATCTTAAGTCACTATAAATTATATCCAACCTACTTGTTCAACAGACCACAATGGTCTCACAAGTACTTCTTCCAACGTTCGGTCTTATGTTAAGAATCGACGTTCGGTTGAAGATAAGCTACCCTTAGCCTATAATTTAAAAGAAGCCTTTCAATGTTTCTCTACAAACACTTGATCGTATCTTCTCGGGAATCCACACAAGCACTTCAAGTCTCTCTTGACCTTGAAGGAAGCGATTATTGCCCGGAATCATTTGCTTTATGTCTTCTAATAGACATCACTCACATCCTATACACATTTTTCTTTATTTCTTTATCTTTTGACACACTATTGCACGAAAATTCTTTGTGATTTTCCAACATTCTGGTTGCTGTTGGTTAGTTTACATTGTGAAGCAACCGGGGTTATCCTAATTTTTGGAGCGCAACTGAATTTCAAACGACGAATTGAGGATAAGCTTTTGGGCGCGTGAATTTGAACGGTTCCGAAACCCACGCGTGATGACGTATACCTGGGAGAAACCACCCTTTCACATTGCGCTTTTCCAGGCGACGTTTCAGTGATCTCATCATTATCATGACGATTCATTCTCTCTCCTGGCAACGGTATATAAAGGGTTTATAATTACATTTGTTTTTATCTACAACAAACTCTCTCTATATACACGGCAAATTACAACTGTTCATCTTCTTCCTTAACTCAACAATGGCGACTTCTTCATCGGCTCATGATCAAACTGCAACGTCTACATTGCTCTCGATCAAGCCAAACCAGAACTTGATCATTGAACTCAACCCTTTTCTGTACGATTCGTATATGCTACAAGTGGTTGAGTGTTTGAAGTATTCACCTCTGGTTTTAGCCCTAACACAGGTAGAATCCGTCCCAATGTCCCTCCTATCGCAAGTCTACACTACCGCTTCGTATGATAAGAACAAGGAGAGGATCTACTGTCACAACTAGGAATTTTGATGCTTGTAACTACAATAATTATATCAATTATGAACCAACAATGTGAAAACATGTATGATGCTTATTCAATAACAACAAAACTTCAATCCAACACTGTATTCAAGCACTGCAAATAGTTAACAAAGAATTGGAAACCCTAGAAATCCCGGTTTAAGTCCTTTTTGGACTAGGATTCCTTATTGGGCCTAATGGACCAATAAGCTTCCAATTTAACTATCATGAACAGAGAACCCTCAAATGGACCCTAATTGGGCCCATATACATGAAACATAATATTTTGGGCCTTATAAGCCTAAAATGAACTAGGTTGTCTTTAATGGGCCTTATTGGACCACAACAAATTTATGTAGCCCTAATAGATCATAAAAATCATTCCTTGATTTATTTTGGGTCGAAAATCACCTAATGGAATTATGATATGGGCTTAAGCATTAAAGGGCCCAAATCTTCTTTTTCCTTCTCCTCTTCTCGGCCCAACAACACAAAAGAGGAAGAGTTGACTTTAGGATTGCCACCTCCCTATTACATCTTGGTTCTCCATGCAAATTCCCATGTTTCCATACATGTCAACTCACAAGTCTCTCTCTTCTCCTCTCTCTTTTCTACCCTCGGCCGAGAACCACAAAGAAACACACACACCTCACAAAAATTCTCTCTAAACTACTCTCAAGATCATCCTCTTCTCCTTTGAAGATCTCGAAACTTTGGCTAGAAATCTAAGGATTTTCATCAAGTAGTTCACATCCTTGGTAAGTTATTTCTTTGATGCATAACATATCTTCTTCATTTCATCAACAATCTCCCTTATCTTATACAAAATTCGTGATCTTACCTCTTAGAACACATCTAAGTCAAAAATCTTCCAAGAAGGCTTGCTAGGATCGAAACTTCTTCATTTCTCTCTTCAAAAACCGAACCCACAACTCAAGGTGAGCTTCATACCCCTCTCTTTTCGGTTTTTATATGTTTTATGGGGGAGAATACAAGAAAATTGTGTAGATCTATGTGTATGTGTACGCTATGTGTGATTTTATGCATGTATGTATGATTTTATGTGTTGTTGTGATGAACATGTAACCAAAAAGGGATGATAACTCGAGATCTATGACATGAGAAAGGAAACAAACATGATCTAAGTTATTTTACACTAAACAAGTCAAGAATAATAACTTATAAGATTATGATAAACATATTTCAACATAAAACCCATTTTTGGGCTTAAATTGTCAAATATACAAAATTTGGATACAAGGTTGCCAATCCACAGTTTCTTAATAGCCAAAGAGTCAAAACAGTTTCAATAATTGTTTTTATGTATATTATAATTTTCAAAGGACTTGAAATGTAAATTTTTAGCTTAATGGGCCAATCTTGGGCTTTTCGGCCCAATAAGCCCAAAATTGCGAAAAATGACAATTAAAGGGGCTGAAATGAAAATTTCTTCAAAACAGGGGATAAAAAGTGTAACAAAACTATTTCAAGGGTCAAAAATGCCTTTCATTTCCAAAAAGGATCAAAAATGTAAAGTTTTTGGATTTTGGGCCAAAACTGTAAAAATTGCAAATAGTTGGGTTTTAACCGGAAAAAACTATTCTGAAAGGGCTGAAACTGTCAATAAAATAATTTTTGAGTTAAAAATATCATTCAACAAAACTATGGTGCAAAAGTGTCAAGAAAATGTTTTAAGGGTTTAAAATGTCTTTTCTTTTATATAAAGGACTAAAATTGTTATTTTTGTAAAAAGAAAAGGGTTGAAAAGGCCAAACCACTATTCTTAAGTAAATTATTTTATTAAGTCAAAAATACTAAACTGCGACTTACGAAAAATTGAAAGAGGAATACCCGCACAACTCCAAATATCGTTATAAGCAAATCGATCGGTCTCGAATCGATACAAATACAACGATCGTTCAATCGAACCCTCCAATAGATATGTGATACCTAAGACGAGTAAACATTCAAACTTTGGGCTTGAAAGTTTCAAATCATGCTTGTTGGACCTTGCAAGTCCATTTACATGATCTTTGGGCCCAAAGGGTTAACGCTTATGTGTTATTGGGCCTCCTATGACCCAATTCCATATAAAAGGACTTTCAATGGCTTTTATGTGCTATTGGGCCCTAGGGGTCCATTATTATTGCTAGTAAGGTCAGAGTAATCAAATACGAGATGGGCCAACGTGTCCTTCGCATCCCCGACAGCCTAAAGTACTTACGATAGTAGCAGGACTTCGTACTCCTCTTCTCTCTTCGTTTGCTAAGGCTTATGAGTAATCAAAGTAGACGGACTTAGGACGTTATTCAACAGTAATCAAGGTGGTTTGGATTACGTGAGTAACAACGGACGGCACCTCTATGGGTCGTTCGTAGTTGACAGTTATAACCAGCCTTTACCGGACCTCGTTATAACGACTCACTAGTAATGATAATATCCGACACCACCCGAGAAATCAAGGAAGAGTAATCAATATTCATTCGACGTTATGGTATAACAATTAGTAATCAAGTATATCTTTCGACATCGGAAAACATCGGGTTTTCCGGGGAAATCAACACCACTCGCTCGTAATTTCTATAACTACAATACAAAACACCCTTTTTATATATATGCTTTGAAATCATTCATGCATTAACTTATGGATCTTCACACTTTGATAAACTATTGTCTTTTCAGAAAATATCAGATTTTCTGGGTTTTACAAACTATACAAATCATTTTTATCACAACTTTGCTTATGAACTCACCAACATTCCATATGTTGACGTTTTCCAAAATAACTTGTATTCTCAGGTAACAGGTAAGCGGAAGGGTAATACCAAGTATGTTAGGATGTTTTGTTTTGAAAACTCTGAAACATTTTGTGTTATGAATGTGTAATATTTAAAACAATGTACTGGATGTAAACAAAATCAGTTGTAATGTATTGATGCATGGTGATGTTTATGTTATGATTCATGTATATTCATTGTGATGGTATTCAATTTAAGTCACGCGAGCCCCCGGACGTTTCCGCCGTCTGGTTTCGGGGGTGTGACAGGTTGGTATCAGAGCTCTGTTTATAGTGAACTGGCATATCTAACCACACATTGATATGCAACTATAAACCAAAGAGGGACTAACACAACTCTGAACAAAACAAATAAAACACAATGATAAAACATCTTTACATGTGTGATATAGGAGAAAGAATATGATACCAAATCAAATAAGATAACATAGACATCTCGGTTAAGTCGGGACTGTTCATAGTTGTAGTAAGGGGTGAGTGTAGCCTGATCAACTACATTTCCTCCGAAGTGCAACTATCACATGCTCAGGGAAAAACCACGATGATCAGTAAACCTAAAAACACACCCCTTAATACCAAGGAAACGAACATCAAATTGCATCATAACTAAAACATATAAGTAGCAATAATAGTTTACTCGTTCACCTCCTCTCAGCCACCATGGAAGGAGAACACCAGGGCATTCAGTTTCATCAAGTCCTAGTGGCTCACGGGATGATCGAGGATGAGCCTGAGGGAGATCAGGGAGGAGCACACGGCGTGGGTCCCGACGAGTACACATACACAGACTACGAGTTTGATGGTACCGACGATGACATGGATGAAGAACAAGACTCATGCAAGGATTCTACCACATCGCCTACCAGCGAGATGCAGCAGGACCACCCCGCACCACCAGGGAATCCCGCAAGGGAGAATCGCTCTCCGGAAGCTGAGATTGCTGCTCTGCGGCAACAGCTATTCGCCATGGAAGCACGAGCGGTGCAAGCTGGACAGGAAAGAGATGAAGTCATTGGAGAAATGACTGAGATGGCCCAGTTGTTGGCACAACACTTCGGCATATGACCTCACTACCGCCGTCGAGCGTACCTTAGAGTGCTAGGGCTAGTCATATCTATCTTTAGTATTATGCTTAGGTGATCTATGCTATGTACCATCGACTCTATGTTTAAGTGATTACACTACTCATAGAGCCATTACGCTGCCGAACTTGCAAAACTTATGTATGCTCTTCTGAGCAAAATTTTCATGTATCAAAAATTCGGATAATATTAATGAAAAGTTTTATGTGTTCTATTGTGATGTCGTGATCTGCTATGTGCTGTATATACATGATTGTATGCTAATTTGTGAAACCACTTAAGTTCATGCAAAACACTTAGTTGTAGGGCCACAATCTCACAAAAATCATAGGCACTCAACATCTTTCCGTTCCATGACAGAAAGATGCCCCAACGACCAACCCGTGGAAACCCTGGACCAACCCCACCTGAAGTCAACTCAGCTGCATTCCAAGCAGCTGTATCTGCTGCAGTTACTGCAGCCATGGCACAAATCCAGCAAGGGAACAAGGGTGGAGTCAATGGACAAGGGGCTAGTTACTTTTCAAAGATAGATCTGCGATCTGGATACCACCAACTCAAGGTCCGGGAGGAGGATATTCCTAAAACCGCCTTCCGAACTCGTTATGGACATTATGAATTTGTCGTAATTCCCTTCGGTCTAACGAATGCTCCTGCCGCATTCATGGACTTAATGAATCGAATCTGCCGACCATTCCTCGATAACTTTGTCATCGTTTTCATCGACGACATCCTCGTCTATTCTCAAAGCGAGGAAGAACACGGCTGACATCTCCGACAAATCCTGGAAACCCTGCGAACCGAAAAGTTATACGCAAAACTCTCTAAGTGCGAGTTTTGGCTCCGTAGTGTGAACTTTTTGGGACATGTTGTTAGTCAGGAAGGAATTCATGTGGATCCTTCTAAAATCCAAGCCATCGAAGGATGGGCAATTCCGACAACACCCATGGAAATTCGCCAATTTCTAGGCCTCGCAGGTTGCTACAGGAGATTCATTCAAAACTTCTCCAAAACAGCAAAGCCACTCACCTCGCTTACACAAAAGGGCGTACCCTTCGAATGGACGGACAAACAAGAAGCTGCATTTCGAACTCTGAAGCAAGCACTCTGCAGTGCGCCGGTGCTATCGCTACCCGAAGGAACAGAAGACTTTATAGTTTACTGCGATGCGTCAAATCAGGGTTTAGGCTGTGTACTCATGCAGCGTGGAAGGGTGATAGCTTACGCGTCCCGGCAACTAAAGACGCACGAGGTGAATTACACCACTCACGATATGGAACTGGGAGCTGTGGTCTTCGCCCTGAAGATTTGGAGGCACTACCTTTATGGTACCAAGTGCACCATCTTCACCGACCACAAGAGTCTCCAACATATTTTGAACCAAAAGGAGTTGAACATGAGACAACGAAGATGGGTCGAACTGCTGAACGACTACGAGTGTGAAATCAAGTACCACCCAGGCAAGGCTAACGTGGTAGCCGATGTCTTGAGTCGGAAAGAATACTCGAATCGTCGTTTGAAGACTCTTTCCATAACCATTCGATCCCACCTAACCTCTCAAATCAGGGCATCCCAGTTCGATACCATGAAGGCAGAAAACAAAACAAGCGAAGCGTTGCGTGGAATGGAGAAGAACTTTGAAGTGAAGGAAGACGGAACAAATCACTTCATGAACCGCATTTGGGTCCCTAAACTTGGAGGATTCAGAGAAGTGGTCATGAACGAAGCCCACAAGACGCGATACTCCATCCATCCAGGCTCAGACAAAATGTACTTGGATGTTAAGCAACATTATTGGTGGCCTAACATGAAGGCAGAGATTGCCACTTACGTTAGCAAGTGCCTCACATGTGCTAAAGTAAAGGTGGAATACCATAAGCCCTCCGGATTACTACAGCAACCAGTAATTCCCGAGTGGAAATGGGAAAGGATTACCATGGATTTTGTGACCAAACTACCCAAGTCGACGGATGGTTTGGATACCATCTGGGTAATAGTTGATAGATTAACAAAATCCGCTCATTTCCTACCAATAAAAGAATCATACAAGATGGAGCGCTTGACAAGAATCTACATCAAAGAAATCGTGAGACTCCACGGAGTTCCCGTATCTATCATCTCAGATAGAGATAGTAGATTTACTTCATGCTTTTGGCAATCGCTTCAGAAAGCCATGGGAACACAACTTGACATGAGCACTGCCTACCACCCACAAATGGATGGTCAAAGCGAGCGAACCATTCAAACGCTAGAAGATATGCTTCGCGCGTGTGTGATAGACTTTGGAAAATCATGGGATACCCACTTGCCTTTGATCGAGTTCTCATACAACAACAGTTATCACTCGAGTATCAAAGTTGCTCCTTTCGAAGCATTGTACGGGCGTAAATATAGATCACCGTTGTGTTGGGCTGAGGTAGGAGACACCCAGCTTGCAAGAGGGCAAACGCCAAACAATTCCTTAATGGGACCGGAAATCATACGCGAGAAGACCGAAAAGATAATTCAGATCAGAGCTCGACTGCAATCATCACGAGACAGACAAAAGAACTATGCCGATAAACGACGAAAGCCCTTGGAATTCAAAGTCGGAGATAGGGTGTTACTAAAAGTCTCTCCTTGGAAAGGAGTGATTCGTCTTGGAAAGCGGGGAAAACTGAACCCTCGATACATTGGACCCTTCGAGATTCATGCCCGAATCGGTCCAGTGGCTTATAGACTGCAGCTACCTGCTGAGCTCAGCAGTGTACACCCCGTGTTCCACGTTTCCAATTTGAAAAAGTGCTTATCCGACGAGACTCTCGTCATTCCATTAGAGGAAATTGAAATTAACGAGAATCTTCTGTTCATCGAGGAACCAGTCGAAATCATGGACAGAGAGGTGAAGCGTACTAAGCAGAGCCGCATTCCGACTGTGAAGGTTCGATGGAACGCGAGACACGGACCAGAATTCACATGGGAACACGAGGATCAAATGAAGCAGAAGTACCCTCACCTATTCTCGCATTCTCAAATCTAGCTTTCAAAAGAATTTCGGGACGAAATTCCCTCTAACGGGGGAATGATGTCACAACTAGGAATTTTGATGCTTGTAACTACAACAATTATATCAATTATGAACCAACAATGTGAAAATATGTATGATGCTTATTCAATAACAACAAAACTTCAATCCAACACTGTATTCAAGCACTGCAAATAGTTAACAAAGAATTAGAAACCCTAGAAATCCCGGTTTAAGTCCTTTTTGGACTAGGATTTCCTTATTGGGCCTAATGGACCAATAAGCTTCCAATTTAACTATCATGAACATAGAACCCTCAAATGGACCCTAATTGGGCCCATATACATGAAACATAATATTTTGGGCCTTATAAGCCTAAAATGAACTAGGTTGTCTTTAATGGGCTTTATTGGACCACAACAAATTTATGTAGCCCTAATAGATCATAAAAATCATTCCTTGATTTATTTTGGGTCGAAAATCACCTAATGGAATTATGATATGGGCTTAAGCATTAAAGGGCCCAAATCTTTTTTTTCCTTCTCCTCTTCTCGGCCCAACAACACAAAAGAGGAAGAGTTGACTTTAGGATTGCCACCTCCCTATTACATCTTGATTATCCATGCAAATTCCCATGTTTCCATGCATGTCAACTCACAAGTCTCTCTCTTCTCCTCTCTCTTTTCTACCCTCGGCCGAGAACCACAAAGAAACACACACACCTCACAAACATTCTCTCTAAACCACTCTCAAGATCATCCTCTTCTCCTTTGAAGATCTCGAAACTTTGGCTAGAAATCTAAGGATTTTCATCAAGTAGTTCACATCCTTGGTAAGTTATTTCTTTGATGCATAACATATCTTCTTCATTTCATCAACAATCTCCCTTATCTCATACAAAATTCATGATCTTACCTCTTAGAACACATCTAAGTCAAAAATCTTCCAAGAAGGCTTGCTAGGATCGAAACTTCTTCATTTCTCTCTTCAAAAACCGAACCCACAACTCAAGGTGAGCTTCATACCCCTCTCTTTTCGGTTTTTATATGTTTTATGGGGGAGAATACAAGAAAAATGTGTAGATCTATGTGTATGTGTACGCTATGTGTGATTTTATGCATGTATGTATGATTTTATGTGTTGTTGTGATGAACATGTAACCAAAAAGGGATGATAACTCGAGATCTATGACATGAGAAAGGAAACAAACATGATCTAAGTTATTTTACACTAAACAAGTCAAGAATAATAACTTATAAGATTATGATAAACATATTTCAACATAAAACCCATTTTTGGGCTTAAATTGTCAAATATACAAAATTTGGATACAAGGTTGCCAATCCACAGTTTCTTAATAGCCAAAGAGTCAAAACAGTTTCAATAATTGTTTTTATGTATATTATAATTTTCAAAGGACTTGAAATGTAAATTTTTAGCTTAATGGGCCAATCTTGGGCTTTTCGGCCCAATAAGCCCAAAATTGCGAAAAATGACAATTAAAGGGGCTGAAATGAAAATTTCTTCAAAACAGGGGATAAAAAGTGTAACAAAACTATTTCAAGGGTCAAAAATGCCTTTCATTTCCAAAAAGGATCAAAAATGTAAAGTTTTTGGATTCTGGGCCAAAACTGTAAAAATTGCAAATAGTTGGGTTTTATCCGGAAAAAACTATTCTGAAAGGGCTGAAACTATCAATAAAATAAGTTTTGAGTTAAAAATATCATTTCAACAAAACTATGGTGCAAAAGTGTCAAGAAAATGTTTTAAGGGTTTAAAATGTCTTTTCTTTTATATAAAGGACTAAATTTGTTATTTTTGTAAAAAGAAAAGGGTTGAAAAGGCCAAACCATTATTCTTAAGTAAATTATTTTATTAAGTCAAAAATACTAAACTGCGACTTATGAAAAATTGAAAGAGGAATACCCGCACAACTCCAAATATCGTTATAAGCAAATCGATCGGTCTCGAATCGATACAAATACAACGATCGTTCAATCGAACCCTCCAATAGATATGCGATACCTAAGATGAGTAAACATTCAAACTTTGGTCTTGAAAGTTTCAAATCATGCTTGTTGGACCTTGCAAGTCCATTTACATGATCTTTGGGCCCAAAGGGTTAACGCTTCTGTGTTATTGGGCCTCCTATGACCCAATTCCATATAAAGGACTTTCAATGGCTTTTATGTGCTATTGGGCCCTAGGGGTCCATTAGTATTGCTAGTAAGGTCAGAGTAATCAAATACGAGATGGGCCAACGTGTCCTTTGCATCCCCGACAGCCTAAAGTACTTACGATAGTAGCAGGACTTCGTACTCCTCTTCTCTCTTCGTTTGCTAAGGCTTATGAGTAATCAAAGTAGACGGACTTAGGACGTTATTCAACAGTAATCAAGGTGGTTTAGATTACGTGAGTAACAACAGACGGCACCTCTATGGGTCATTCGTAGTTGACAGTTATAACCAGCCTTTACTGGACCTCGTTATAACGACTCACTAGTAATGATAATATCCGACACCACCCGAGAAATCAAGGAAGAGTAATCAATATTCATTCGACGTGACGGTATAACAATTAGTAATCAAGTATATCTTTCGACATCGGAAAACATCGGGTTTTCCGGGGAAATCAACACCACTCGCTCGTAATTTTTATAACTACAATACAAAACACCCTTTTTATATATATGCTTTGAAATCATTCATGCATTAACTTATGGATCTTCACACTTTGATAAACTATTGTCTTTTCAGAAAATTTCGGATTTTCTGGGTTTTACAAACTATACAAATCATTTTTATCACAACTTTGCTTATGAACTCACCAACATTCCATATGTTGATGTTTCCAAAATAACTTGTATTCTCAGGTAACAGGTAAGCGGAAGGGTAATACCAAGTATGTTAGGATGTTTTGTTTTGAAAACTCTGAAACATTTTGTGTTATGAATGTGTAATATTTAAAACAATGTACTGGATGTAAAAACAAAATCAGTTGTAATGTATTGATGCATGGTGATGTTTATGTTATGATTCATGTATATTCATTGTGATGGTATTCAATTTAAGTCACGCGAGCCCCCGTACGTTTCCGCCGTCTGGTTTCGGGGGTGTGACATCTACTTCCAAATCTTCTCTCACAAGGCTTCGATTTCAAAAGGGAGATTTTGTTCATCATTGCAACTTGCTGTGGATTCGTCTGTGATCTCACCGGACTTCATCACCACTACTCGACTGTTCTCGATGCTTTACGAGATGGTCTACACTGATGTGCTTACCACGGTTACGAAGGTTAAGAAGTCATGCTTACCGCCCCAATGAAATGGGTTGCTTACTCTTCTCATCAAGAGTTTGGCGGAGAGGAGTGGTGGGTCTGATGGTACCAGTAAGGGTTTCCTGACCCTTCTATACGGTCTTTACAATGGTATAAATCTCGACTATGGGTCGATTATCTGGTCACAAGTGGTGCAAAGCCTCAACACTTCAACGAGGCACTCTGAAATTTCGTGTGGTCGATTCTGGACTCTCATTACACGAAGGGCGATTGATACTTTGCAGATTCCGGTAATGAAGGATGCCCTAGTCGCATCTGTGGCTACGTTTCACACCAAGAAAATCATCATTTCTGATCCTACAAAGTTCCCTCACAATGGCTCTATACCTGAAACAATGTACAGGTGTGTCTCAGCCGAGAGTAAGGTCATGGCTGAATATCACAAGATTCCTCCCAAAGAACCGAGAGTTTTGTCTCCTGAACAGCAAACTGCCTTGGATGCTGTGGAGAAGCCTGGAAACCGAGGAAAAAGGGCTACTACCAAGAAAGGGACAACCGAGGATGATAAGTCTAAGTCTGCTAAGTCAAAGAAGCGAAAGTCTGAGAAAAGGGATTCTTCTAAGCCAAAGAAGATTAAGAAAATGGCGAAGAAATCCAAAGAAGAAGATGAGGAAGATGAAGAAGAGGAAATGCATCATGAATCACCGAGAGGTAACACCCCTCCCCGATCCCCCACTCCAACCGAACCTCTTCATGACAAACTTCCAACACCACCTCCATCACCGAAACAGACAGTTCCTATTTCGGTTGCTCCTGTTCCCCCACCTACCACATCTCAAACAACAACTTCTACACCACCACTACCAGTTACTACCATTCCTATTTCTACAACTCCAATCCCTCCTCCTATTATTTCTCAATCAACTTCCACCACTATCCCAGAACAAAAAGTACGAGTCAACGTATCTGATACGGGGGCGACTACTGAAACCGAACCTCCAGTTACTTCCAAACCACTTTCACCCTCACCTTCAACCGATTCAGGTGCTACTCTCGGTGGTGCTAATGATGAGTTTGATTCAACATACTACAGTCCCTATCGGCTTCCTACGGATGATGATGATGAAGCTCCAGTCACACGCCAACAATTGTTGAGCATTCATGAGAAACTTGATAAATTGCTTGATGCCAACAACTCCTACAATGATGTTGTGCTCAAAGCTTTCATGGATACTGCTCTTGAGCAATATACTGAGTCAATTGACAAATCCACAAAGGATGTTCATGAGTCTACTTCTTCTTGCAAGAAGGCCACTACTAATGTTGCTGAAATTGTTCACCGTACTCAGATCTTTCTCGAGTCACTCAAAGGGCATGCTGATACCAATGCATCCAAGGTGAATGCTTCTGTGGATTCCTTATCCAAGTCACTTCAAGAGGAGCAAACAAAGTTTGAGGCTGTTCGTTCTTCTATACAAGTAGAGAACACTTCACTTATCAGTTCTGTGAATTCTCGGCTTGAATCTCTTCATGCTGATTTAGCAAAAGAGAGCGCTCTGAAGGAAAATCTTGCCCGCCAAGCCTCAACTATTGAAGTTCAGAAGGTGCAGCTCGCTCAAGCTGAAAGGGAAATTTCTTTTTTGAAGACTGAAAGAGCTGTTTTTCGAAGCTATGCTGGGGATGTCAATGATATGCTTACCAATCTTCTTGGTGCTCATGATCCTATCCTTACTCTTACTATCAGAAATCATCTGACATCAAAACTTCTTCCTGCCCTTGCACTGTTACATGAGATGAAGGGTGTTTCGGAGAGATTCATACCTCCAAAACAAGGGGGAGAAGGTGCTCAACCGAAGGTCACTGTGAAAACTGAAACCGAATCTGCCCAACCGAAAGTCAAAGTTACAACCGAACCGAAGGGTAATGAAGCTTCGGGTTCTGGTTCTCAAGATAAGAAGAAGGGGATTGATGATGACAGTGATAATGAAGAAGAAGAGACTATTGCTGAGGCCCTTAAACGAAAGAAGAGGGACAGAGAGTTGGATGAAACCCTGAGGGTTGCGAGGGAAGCTGAGGAAAGGGAAAGGAGGAACAAGGAAGAAGAAGAAGAAGCCTTAAACTGCAGGAAGGCCTTGTTTCCCTTCTGGATAAAAGAGACACTTATCAATGAGGCAATAGAGTTTCCAAGCATCTACTGGCTGGAACCTGTCGCTTCTTTTGATTGTGATAATTCAAAGGATTCACAGTTCGATATGCCGATAACACGGAAGGCGTTCACGTTTCATTGTTTTGATTCGACTGTTGAAGTTCCTTTCCCTCATCCAAAAGTTGATCGTGAGCTTATCGACTTTTATCTGAAGTATGGTCAACCACAGTACTTGACATGGAGCACACAGAAGATAGTTACTGTCAAGGTACTAAAACCTTCGCCTGCTGGGAAGTTTATAAATGTTAATTTTAAAATCACAGGAGGATCAGCAAACTCGGTGTCGATTATTTCCCTGGCAGACCTTCCGAATTTAAATCCTCATGACTGGATCCTATTGTTTAACATTCTGCTCACCAATCCGAAAGAATATGAGCCGATATTGGAACATTTGAAGAGGATGTTGGCCTCTTACATCCATGAGGTTGCTGCTATGGATCAGGAGATAGCGAAAGTGATGAACAAGAAACCGACTGTTAAGCCAACACCGAAACCAGGATATGTGAACAAAATGAAAATGGGCCAAATCGATTCTAAACATCTTACTGTGATGTTCACAAGAGGCGAATCCAATCGTTTTTTGTTCGCTCTTGTTGACAAACATCTGTTCTCAACAGACTGCTTAGAGCACATTATCAATATCATCCATCGGTGCAAGCAGAACTCTGAGGCAGATAAGAAGAACTTCACGGACATGCTTCGTTGGTACATTACTTTTCGTCGTCATCTATTGGCCATTATACCGAAGGTGTTCAAGACAGTCAAGAAGTCTTCTGCAGCTCAACCGAAGTGAGCTCTCGGCTCCAATGACGCAAAGGGGGAGATTGTTGGGTATTATTGTGTTGCGTCATGGGCTTGTTATATATATCTGGATTGGGCCTGTCCATCCGTGATTATCTAGTAGGGTTATACTATAAGTAGTTCATGCATGTATGCATTAGTTACGCTCTTGATTATCATTATTATTGTTTTGTAACCCTAAACACCTCTACAGTCGAAGTTCTTAATCGAGCTCTTCTGACGTGTTAAAGTTTTAATCATCCGACATCTTTAAAGCCATTCTTGTGTTCATAATTACGTCCTTAATTGTTTGCCTGCATAGAATCTATCGATCCTAATAGAACTTTGTTCTAACAGGAATCATCAACGAAACAGGACAGCATAATGACTCCATACGCTATCTCTTCATCCTAGGTAATAATCGTAACTTCTTTGTTCCTTCGAATGAGTATCTAACTCTTGGACTCCTTGATTGCAGGCGGCGCTCGATCTCACTCCCGCTCTCTGTCTCATGTTAGACCCTTAATCATGACCTTTGATTCACACTCCCGATCCTTATTGGAGACTCCTTCTTCTTCTTAAGAAACTTAAGATAAGTTTTTTTATTACTACAATGGAACGATGTGTCATATTCTAATGACCTACCATCGTATGTTGCAACGCTTAGACTCAGGTCTCTTAGAGTCTTCCAGAATAGACTATACTTTCCTTCATGTTCTAATCTCATCTTAAAAGGTAGCATTTCTAGCTACAAGCAACTGTCGCGATACCTGTATTGATCGCTTTGATTAATTCTTCCGGCTTAAGTCAGGTGCTATATCGAACTTGGTTCTCTGAACCACTTAACATACTCATCGGAGTCGGACTCAATTTGATATGACCACTAGGGTCGGAATAACAATCATCTTCTTAGTCATTACCGAAACAATGGTAACGACATACTTGAATAAAATGGTATCAATTACTAGCTTCTTGGTAACCTTGTGACTTTCCCTGATCCAAGTGCGAGTCCTGTGCTTCCGGTAGTATAGACCTCTACTACCATTCACACCTACTCAATACTTGTCCCAAGTATTGTCTCGCAGTTTATCCAAGTTACCATACAAGAAAATCAGATAATCATTTAACACATCAGATAACAAAACGAAGGTTTATATTATTTCTTGAAACGATTACATAGGCGTTCCAGTTCACCCTAGACTATGCCTCTAATAGGCTACACCTCCTGATACAATCCACATAGCTACTTCATAACTCGATCTTCGGACACAAAGTCCTCATCCTTGATTCCTCGCGTTGTTTTCTACTTCGTCAAGGATCATGTGAAATGCCCTTGGTTTTGGTGGCGTTTCTGGCCTTGCTGCTTTATTTTTCCTCGGGCAGTTTCTGGACATGTGCCCATTGCCTCCACATCCGTAGCATACCTTATCATTATGTGTACAGTCCTTGGAATAGTGACCGGACCTCCCATACTTGTAACAAGTCACTTCTTCGTTGCATCTCCCACTATGCTTCTTCTTGCACTTATCACACCATCTCGGATCACCTTTCTCTCCTTCTCCGAGCTTCGAGAATTTTCTCTCCTTGTTGGACCTTGAAGATCCTTCAAACTTCCTCTTTTCTCCTGCCTTATCTTTTTCCAGACCATTTTCTCTTATTTGGGTCTCTACGTTCTTAGCTGCTCTAACGGCTGTTTTCAAAGTAGTTCCCATTTTGACCGTTGGGCCAAAGTCTGTCGGCAGTCCGTTAGCAAACCTATCAATCTTGGAGAGTTCAGTAGGAACCAAGTAGGGAAATAGCTTCATTCTCTCGGTGAATACGGTGACATACTCATCAACACTCATCTTCCCTTTCTTCAGGTTCCGAAACTCGTTGTTTAGGTCTATCAGATCTATCTCTGAGCAGTACTGCATTTTCAACTCTTCCAAGAACTCTTTCCATGACATTCTTAGGGCTTCTCCTCGTGGCATCGTATCTGCCAATAGCTTCCACCAGCTCAAGACTCCAGTTTTCAGTTGTCTTACTACGAAGACAGTCTTCTGTTTCTCGCTACAGTTGTAGCTCTCAAACACCATCTCCATCTCAGAGATCCAATCCATAATCTCAACCGGCTTTGCGCTTTCAGAAAGACTTGGTGGCTTGGCACCCAAGAAATTCTTATACATCCGCCCATCCTGGTCATTTCCCCTCTCTAGGCCATTCCTCCTTGCCCCTTGGGTTTCAACTTGACTTACAGTGCGGCTATAATTTCCCTCCTCCGATTGTTCAGCGATCAACTCAGGTTGCACAATGGGCACAGTAGGTTCATCCCTATTTTCGTGCAACATCTGCCTCATCTCTTCTCTCTGCTCAGCCATCATAGCCTGAATCATAGCTTGTACTCTAGCCATTGTGATTTGCTCCGGAGCGGTTGCTACAACAAGTATTTGCTCAATCACTGGCAGTTGATTTCTATTTCCATTCGCGTTTCCACTTTGGGTTCTTGCCATCTTGATCTATACACCAAATCAGACGTTCGGTGCGAAATTACAAGAATTAAGATAGGAAAGATTTTATTTACGATCGACGTGTAAATCTCCTTATCACTCCGAAAAATTACATGCCAGTTCTAATACCGTATTTAAACATTTAGAAATCTGAACACATAAAATTTCCAGATCCGGTCGGCAACAGACCGTAGATCCGATCAAACGATAGCATAAAGCATCACAAATCTTTTAGCACATAAAAGCATGTTAAGCATTTTCCTTAAATTAGCTAGTGCTTGTGTCTATTCAGGTGCATTACCTAAATTTTATTAGACACACTCCTCACAATCATTGCTTAGTATTCTAAGTTTAAGTCTAGAAATAAATCCATATTCCTAGTTCGCTTAAACTAATGCTCTGATACAAACTGTGACATCCCCATTTTCATGGCCAGAAAAGACTGATTTTGTTTATGCTTTATAAAAATCAGAGTACCTCTTTTAATAAAAATGTTGCGGAATTTGTTTCAAGAAAACATGATAAATAGGTTATAAAAAGCATTTCCGAGGAAATGTATTTTTATTCATTTTCAAAACATTGGGATGTCATCGTCAATACAGAAACATAAGCATAAACAGAACTTACATTTATTTACACTAGTGATCTACATCTCTTTTAAATCTCTCAGTGTAAACTAGCTTCGTATCGACACCTGTGATACAAATAAGCTTGAGTGGGTCAGGTTGGGAAACCTGGTGAGTACATAGGGTTTTCAACCCACAATAATATAATTATTATGTTTTAACAACAAACAATCAATCCCATTTACCTATCCCCATTATCTTCCTTACTCTCAAGGGTCTACCCTAAGAGTCATCTATTCGTTTATTCCGAAGTCCCTTGCTTCCATGGTTATAAGACCGACAATAAGTCCATAGCTGCCAATGCACTAATTCTATAGCTGCAAAAGTTCATTCATCGGGTACTAAATCCATAGCTACCAGTGTAGGTACTAAGTCCATAGCTACCAACGTTTATCTAACAGGTACTAAGTCTATAGCTACCAACACCTAACAAGTACTAAGTCCATAGCTACCTACGTTTACCTAATAGGTACTAAGTCCATAGCTACCATCGTTTGTCCAATAGGCACTAAGTCCATAGTTGCCGGTGTTTATTTATTGGGCACTAAGTTTATAGCTGCCAATGTTTACTCACATCATCTTTTATCTCTCATCATTCATCTACCCATGTTATACGCAACATATTTTTAGATATAAAATACGTATACAGTTTAAATCAGTTAAAACATGTATAAAAACGTTCATCCAGCATAGATAGCAAGTATACAGATAATATGCACACATAGCACGTAATTTATATTAAATACTTCATATATATGTGTAAGATAAAAGTAACTATGCACTCACTTGATTAGGTGGTGACTCGGTACTCGGACAGCACTTCGTTATCTCAAAACAATTTTCTCTTGACAAAACCTAGTATCAATAGCACTAGGGTTTAGTCTAACGTTAACCGCGACTAATTAATAGTCTAGCTATTATTACTATTATATAAGCGTTAAGCAACACTCTTATATAACTCATAATAATAGCCCAAATAATTATTTTAAGGTCCTAATAATGTTACTATATTAAAACATAAGCTATACTAATGATAGGGTAGGCATAACTCACTTACAGCGGGTTTTTCGCAAAACCGGGCTTCGCCGGAGCAGCGTTCCAGAGCCGAAAGCTCCTTTTCTCGGGACTCCGGGAGCCTCGGGGATTCCTTCAGGTGCTAGGGGTTTACCTAGACTTTAGGGGGGGGGGTTTGGGGGCTAGAGAGAGAGTCTAGAGAGAGAAAGAATGGTTTGGAAAGGTGTGAAGAATGAGGGAACCCGACACCTCTATTTATAGGCTAGAAAACAGCTCTACTCATCGAGTAGGTCCTCCTACTCGTCGAGTCCATGCCACATGTCACCTTCTGGTGGCTTGCCTTGGGGAGAAAGCCTTGGCCCATATTCAGCCACGTCACCCCTTTCACGCGTAGGTAAAAACAAGATCTACAACTTTCATTTAGACTCCGTCGGCTAATTCTCGACCGATCTTAAATTTAACAGTAGGAGGAGATTAAACTGTTAAATGACCATGAAGAATTCGTAACTCCTTCATACGGACTCCGTTTTCGTCTGTCTTTTTACTGTTGAGTTCCTATTAATGAGATCTTCAACTCTCATTAAGTTTGCGTAAGCCAAAAACCGCTCGAACTAAAATTCGAGTTTCGTGTCGTGCACTGCTATGCCAAATCTTAGAAAAATCATAACTTCCTCATACAAAGTCAGATTTGGGCGTTCTTTTTTTGTATGTTCTCGGTTTAACATATACTACAACTTTTGTTTAGATCACTAAGGCTAAAAAGTCATCTATCGTAAATTCACTATTTACGTCTCCCGGTGTCGTGCCGGTTTTGACGTAAAATTTCGACGGACCATAACTTCTTCGTTATAACTCGGATTTCGGCGTTCTTTATATGTACGGAACCCTTGAGACATATTCTACAACTTGGTTAAGATTATTTATTCTAAATAATATTTTGTCAAAAAAAGTCATTTTCGACCCTTATTATCTCTAAATTGACTAGCCCGGATATGCGGGCGTTACATTTTGGATTGTAGAATAATAATTCCCTTGTTATAGATCGTGGGTTAGTAAACCCTTGATATTGGATTTGGTTATTACCTTCTTTGGATAGAAATTTTGAATTATTCAACTTTTTGGGTTCAGGTTCATGGGTTTTATATCCTTGTTTTTTTAAATCGGTTTATATATCCTTTGCACTTTATTATTTGAATCTTAGTACTCTACCATATGGTTTATTAATATTTATGGCATTTGATGGTTTTGCATTTGTTTTAGAGGTTTTGATTTGAATATGTTAGATTGATATAGGGACATGATTTTGGACATATTTCTCATTTTGTTTGGGATGTATGGGGACATGGAAAATGTATAGTAATACAATTTGAGTCAGTGAGGGTGTGAAAAAAGCATTATTATCCAACTCACTTCCATTTTCACATCAGAATGTCTTGATGTTACAATGAAATTGGTCTTTAATTTATGCATGAGAATGGAGAAACTGGGAAAATACACCATACTTTTGTTTAAGAGAATACTCCTGAACATAAAGAGAATATTGATCAAGAAATATGACATAGTATTTTAAAACACCAAAACTAATTGTATGAGATGTCCAAGCATCTGTGTGTATTATATCAAAATGAAATGAAACTAGAGTGCTAGACAAAACAAACTAAATGGGAGCAACACATGTTTACCGGTTTGATATGCCAAACAAATCATCAATCATTTATTTTATTACATGAAATTGACGAACTAGTAAATGTTGAAAGACACAATTACTAGGATGTCCAAGATGTTGATGACATACAAACTGACTATGATAAATGTGTAACGAGACGGAATTGTGATAGGGTATAAGTTTCTAAAGGCATTGCATTAGAGTAAGGTTTGACGAGTCCGATAATCCTTTATATAGAAACCAAATTAATCAAATTCAATAGATCTTTAGCTTATATTTAGGGGTCGTTTGATAGTCACTAACTAGGTTAGAAGCTGACTGAGTTGGAAGTTCTGACTGAGTTAACTTATGAGTGAAACTTTCTGTTTGATTTTTGCATCTAACTGATTGTGCGAAATGACTATTTTACCCTTGTTGCATCTGAAACACATTGCATATTGGAATTAACATCAAACTCCATAACCAGTATTAATAGCAACATAGTATCATTTATTTGAGAATTGTAACAATAAATACAAAATTAAACATAAAAGTGGAATCTAATGATAAAAACATCAAAATCTACCTTATCATATGTACTAAAGTGGAGATCAGGGTGGACAGATTAATTGATCAAAGTTGTGGAGTTGTAAAATGACGAACAAGAAAACAAGAATTGGAGATGGTATCTTTCTGAGAAACAAATCTAGGCATTGAACCGCCAACACTTGTATTAGCTTTTCTTAGCTAAAATTTGACTATCAAATTTCAATACTTCAAAATACTCATGTAATCATACAATTGAAACAAAACTGGAAATAATGAACAATAGTATGTTGCAAGTTAAAACCTCTGAAAATGAAAACCATAATCATTTAAAAGCAATCAAAATTTCATATGTATAAACAATATACAATAATCAATCACAGAAGAAATGTTAGGTGATATAATTTTTATCTTTTCCTTTTCCTTTAAATGAAATAAAATATTATTAAGATCTATTAAATCATCTATGTAGTCAATTGTTCTTGTCTATGCAGAACATGCCAACAATTTGTCTTCATTATAGACCATCAAAATTGTTCCATCCTTTAAACCCCCAAGTAGATAAACAAGCAGATAAACAGGTTCCTTAATCAACCAATCTAGACCAGCTTTAATGATTCGCTTGATAATGATCTCTTCCCATATTCCTTTACTCACGTATATGAAACATGATCAAACAATCAAAATCGAATAATAGGGCTGATTAAACGCTACCTTGAACGAAGAAGAGACGCCTTTAAGTTGAAATTGATGAGGCGAACCGATTTGGGAGAGAGTTGAAGCCACGTGAGAAAAGAGAGAGGGCTTCTTGAGTGATATGTCGAGGGAAGATGGAAACGGCAAAGAGCATAAAGGAGATAGACCCAGTCATGAGAGTTTCAATGAAGGACTGAATCAACACAAAATTGGGGACCGAGTTCTTCATTTGGACCGAGTCCAAGGGTGGAGAAGGGAAAACAAACAAGCTATTTTGACCGGGTCCTAACTTTGGATCCAGTTAGAAAGGAAATCAAACGACCCCTTAGTAAATTTGCGAACATAGACAAGACTAAGACTCTTTGTGATTTTAGAAGTAATAAGGATGTTATAAAGGTGTAAGGGACGATACAAATTGATATTAGGAAGCTTAGAATGACCAATTTTCGTTACCGTAATAGAGGATATGTACACAACAATAACCGAATGAAAATTAAAATGATAAGAATACATTGTATCATTGTGTAAGTAGACATTGCTCTAGAGTCCATAAACGGACCAACATTTCATGATTACTAAGGATCATGCTACTGTCGTTGGGTTTATTATGAGATTACTCAGACTAAGTCCATGGATGTTGTGGTCCAACACAAGTACCAACGTGAGCTTAGGCGCTGTGTGATTGGACAACAACGTTGTTGGGCTGATTTGGCCAAACATTGACAGGTGAATTGGGCCTACTTAGCGGACTGGTCTGGTACCCAATCAACCTACAAGATGGTGACTATGGCATACATCGGAGCAGGGACCAGGCTACATGATGCCAACCGTAGCCCATGAGGCGCCATAAAAATTGTGGCATTAGATGTGGTTGGTGCCGACTGAGGCTGTCGACCGCCGTTGTTTTGAGATCGACAACCACCACAACCATTACTGTTGTGTCCATGATATTCCCACCCTACGACTTTGATTTTGAGTTTTCCCTAGATTTTCAGAAAGAAGTATCGTGTGAGAGCATGAGTTGTCAGCATGTGAAGCTTCTATTCCTCGAGGAGCAACATGGATCTATTCTCGAGAAAATTAGAAAGATGAGAACAATAACGAATTAAACTAGCAAACATAGTCATATTTCGTGGACAAACCATTAGTAGTATACATTAACAAGTTCTTTTCTTGCATTGGTAGTGGCTGGATGGTTTCCTTTGGACTAGTCAAGATGATCAGCCACACCAAACCGAATATGGTTTTTCTGAAAAGTTGTTAGTAAATGTGGAGCTTGACTTTGTCGGATATGAGAATAAGAAGAAAGAAGGTCAGCGGCTTTAGTATTAGGGTTTACACTAAGAAAAAGAATAGGAAGAAGATTTAAGAAGATCGTTCTAATACCAAGATAAGGGATTAAGTCTCATAAAAGTTTCCATCCACCATATCACAATATATTATTATATATATATATATATATATATATATATATATATATATATATATATATATATATATATATATATATATATATATATATATATATATATATATACAGCAACGTCACGCGCTAAAGACCATATCATTCTCTTTTCATTATTAAACTTTGGGTTTGTATTGTTATTAAGTAAATGAACATTTTCATATTATGCATTGCCTAGGTAAATCATTATCATTCCATTTTACCTACAACCGTAAAACAAAACATTTTATATATTAAATTAATTTTAATCGTTACATTATGCATAAAAATACATGGATATGATTACAAATATTGCTTATTTGATATGAAAAACTGAGTACAAGAGTAAAAAAAATTAAGAACGTCGAATAAGAGTGAATGATGGAGTATATACTAATATACAAATTGACTGAATGAGACCAAGTCATTGTTCGTATTAGCAGTCATTAGATTTTTAAAATATGAATTAAAACGAAATTTGAACAAATTGTTCTTGTTCAATGGATTAAACGTATGGATCAGATAGCATAGAAACATGAGATTACGAAAGATTTAACTTCAGAATCTCTAATCTACTCCAATTAAAATTATTTTGCATTAAAACGAACTTGCTTTTTGAAGCATTGTTTGTTGGATAACTTGCAGCAAAAGCAGAAGAACAACTCAGAAGACAGAAATGTTCAACGATTAACATCGTGAAGAAAGCAATATACAACTATACAAGCCCTAATTTATGTCTTAATTAAATTAACACTAGTAGTTACTTATCTCGTAGATTTCAACGACAGATCGGAGCTTCTTCCTCTTCCTTCTGCTTCCGGCGACATCGTCGGCCTCGTCTTCGTCGTGAAACAACGGAGTAAGGAATCGCATCGCGGAGGTCATATCGGAGGTACTACTCCCTTCGCTTTCACCGTCATCACCAACCTCTTTTCTCCTCCTTCGGTTCGTCGTCGTCCGGACGTCTCCGGTGGAATCATGAAGCTCGTGACCGTGGATATCGACATCGGCGTCACCGCTGAGCTGGATCAGCTGCAAAGCCGCCATCATCTCCGGCGTCATGAACGGAGATCGTTGTTCCGGCTTTGCAAGTTTCGATTTTTCCATGACAGAAAGCGAGAGGATGTTAATGGGAGAAATATTGAAAATCAACGGGTCTTCACATTTTAAACCGTTGGGTCCGGTTTTAGACACGTGTCATTCCTTGATTTGCGTGAATAAAAATAGATTTAAAAATTGGTAAGTCGGTTATGCGAAAGCCTTTTCCAACATATCTAGTGAATGGTCTACTTTATAATATATTGAAAGATAGATCGCATTTAAAATAATTTATTCATAATAGCTTTTTCGTTTTAAAAATAAACGTTTTAGATCAACTTAATATATATACTTTTTAATATTTATTTTTTTATTATCGTCATTCTAATATATATATATATATATATATATATATATATATATATATATATATATATATATATATACCTTAATAAGCATTAAACTTCAAATGCTGAATTTTAAGAGGTACAAGGTTGGATTGCAATATATACAAACGGTTTATGCAGCTAAAAAACTTAATCATATTTAGTCATCAAAATAGAAAATTCAGATAGGAAGGGCGAGATTCAATACGATGGTTTCCTTATTTCTCTCAAGCTTTTGACATAGCCCTTTAATACCTGATCGATCGAGTCTTCTTGATTGAGTTTAATCCTGCTATCTCGACAAAAATCAGTCGATTATGGACCATCTTCCCAGGCGTTGATTAAGGTGGCATAGTTACATTCAACCTTAAACCCCAAAATTCCCAAATATCTCGGGCCCATCTCCTTATATGATTCCAATACACTCTCTCATTTTATTCTCTTGAAAAATGAAAGATTTCGCCCCTGTGATCTCCATCATCAGTTAACACAACCACCACCACCACTCTTTCATTCTCTTTTCTTTTTCTTCGTTTGTTTTTAGGTGTATGAACTGGGATATATATAATCTGGTTTCGTTTTATCTTTTGTGTGTCTTGACTACAGGTTCTCTCAAACATACTTGATCTAGGAAATTAATGGCTAAATGACCTCATTTATGTTGGATTAGTGTCTAAGCCCATAACTATTTTGGTATGTACTTGACCCGATTGCGAGCATGGTCCTTTTGGGTTGCCTTCACCAAAGCAACTTGATAGGATGATTTGTGGAGAAAGAGATTAATTATGATTTATTAATATAGTATATAAATAATATATTAAAAGAGAAATCATATTGTTTAATTAATATTATTGGTCAAGAATTAATGAGAATTAATTTTGTGGCTAAAAGACATTAATTAAATAAAGGGGACTAGAACTGTCAATTGTGTGATAGTTAAATATTGGGCTAATGGACTCCATAGAGGATGGAGTGGACGAAATCTATGGGGAAACCCATAAGAATTCGTCCAAGGCTTCTAAGGAGGGAGTCCATGGGCTGCTTAGGGCCTAAGCAGTCAAATTAGGGTTTCCTAGTTCAAAACCCTAATAGTCTCACATATATAAGGACCCCTAGGGCACCAAAAACATGGCTAAGCATTCCTTAGGATTCTTGGACGTTTTTTGGTGCCTCCTCCTCTTCTCCTAAGTCATCCTCTTGCTCTTGGTGTTTGTGAGCCATTAGAGGTGTGACACTTGTGACACTAAGCTTTCAGAAGCCAATTACAAGAAGGAATTAAGATTGTTATTGCTACATAACAATCAAGGTAAGATCTAAACCCTAATTACATATGATGTATTCGAAATTGGTATGCTAGATTTAGGGTTTTCAAGTCTTGGAAGTTTATTGCATGTACAATTAGAAAAACTAGATCCAAGCATTAGGGTTTGCATGTACACCATATGATTGATGTATTGATCAAAACCCATCAGTGGTATCAGAGCCTAGGGTGTTCTTCTATTGTATTTGATGCAAAATTAAGTTTTCAAAGCCGAAAATTTGCAAATTTCGAATCTGACCTGATTCACATCGTGAACACAGTGTTCACCTCGTGAGTTCAGTCTGACAGCAGATTTTCGAATTAAACCAGACTCATGTCGTGAACACAGTGTGTTCACCTCGTGAATTCAGTCTGACAGCACAATTTTGAAATTTTTGCCTTAATTTGCTTTGGATAATTACCATAAATTGTTTTTTCAAATTAAAATCAGATTTTTCCTATTATGGTATTTGATATCCTAATCAAATTAATGGATAATTGTCAATTTAAGATAATTACTTGTTTTATAAGATAAATTTAATTATTTGTATTTTTGATTTGAATTATCTTCAAAGGAAATTGAATTAGGTCAAATTTAGATAATCACCTTTTATTTGATTAATTGTATTATTTGTAATTTGATCTATAAGGTGTTGAAAAGTTTCAAAACTTGCCCTCAAGTTTTGGAATTTAAATTTTGATTAAAAGTTTTAATTTTGAAATGTTAAATTCTAAAACCCTAGTATTTGAATAGTTCAAATTGCACCCGTATGGTTTTATTAAATTAATTAAGTGTATAATTAAAAGAGAGTTAATAAATCCATAATTATATGGTTTAAGTTTAATTAAATTAAAAGTATAATTTATTGAATTAGACCACCTAGTATTTTAAAAGTATAAAATACACCTTATACTATATAACATTTAAAAGTTTAACATATTATATATGTATGAGTAAAGAGTCAGTCTTACCGTTAGTAGGCCTCATTCACGAAGCTGGTCTCTAAGGGGTGTTTAAGGAAATTGCCTATAAAATGGCGATTGAATGGGTATTCACTCTTACCCACCGCACTTTTGACTAGTGGAGGGTCGTTAGCCGAACAGGTAGGATAGGACACAACCTTCCATTATATATAATGAAATACGAAGTAACTAAACGCTTTTATAAATTCTCAAATCTTAGTTACTTTAGGAAAAAGTGAATTTGATGCAATTCCATGGAATTACACTTTGTACCCTTGCTGAGACAATTAGTGGAGCGTGTGTGGTTAACCGGCACACTAAGTTAGGATTGGCATTGGTGGCAAAGGGTGACTCGATGTTTGTCATAGATCGATGGAGCGTGTGTGGTTAACCGGCACGTCGATTAGGTGACTGTAACATTGATGGCACCACGTACATTCGCATGGTTATTCACACCTTATTTGTGATCCTCAGCATCCCAGTCACAAATGAAGGGCATAATCGAGATTAAACATGCCATTGAAAAGTTCAATGAATCTCAAAGGATCTAGGAGTTTCAATTCATTTAAAACTTAAACCTGCGTTTTTCATGGTGGAAATTGGTAAATCGTCATTTACCTACCTTCAAATGTTCTGCAATTTGGATTACGGCATCCCTCTTCCAAGTTGTAGAATATTGTGTTGGGTCCTAGCCTTAATATCTCATTTGGGTGTTTTATTAAGGACCGAATCAACTAACTTGAATTTCTCCAGTTTTGTAGGTGTCAAAGTCTGACAACTATGGTCTTCCTGAATCTGTTGGAAAAAGTTTTCAATATGAAGATGATGTTCCATGATTGGATTGTGGAAATGGAAATCATGCTTCACTTCCTCCACCTCCTCCAATAATTCTCCCTGCCCCACGTGTTCGAAGACTTGAAAAGTTTAAGGTCACTCAAGCCCTATTGGCAAAAAGACACAAAGATGGAAAGTCTGAAGTTGCATATTGATAGATTGGGAATGTTGGGTGTCGATGTCTCAAGGAAGTTGGATGTTGACTTGGTTCTTCAGTCACTTCCCGAATCATATGGTGAGTTCATTAGAGAGTACTATATGATGGACCACGACGTGACCCTCATTGATTTGACTTATTTGCTTATTGCTACTGAATCAGAAATGATTTGGCGCACTGGTCGAGCAAATTTGTCTGGTAAATCAATATCCCATCCTTCTATGGGAAATGGCAACATTGAAAGTCCAGGAAAGTTTTCTCAACGCAAGAGAAAGGCTGAATCTGAGATAGTCCTGTGTACCATTCCAGAAGAATCCATATGTTTCTACTGCCAAGAGAATGGGCATTTGTTGCGAAGCTGCCCTGACTACCTGAGAGATCTAAGAGATGGGAGAGTCAAGATGTATGACTTTACTTCAGGTAAAATCCACTAACTAACTCTGTTAAGTTCCTTTTTAGATTCTTAATACATGATGTGATAAGATTACATTTGGTGTTTTGTAGGATCGAAGAAAAAGGAAGCTTAAAAAGAAAGAAGTGAGCTGAATCTGGTCATGAAGAAATGGATTTCGATCGCATGATTCAAAGATCGGATTCTTTAGCTGCTACTTTAGAGTTAGGACAGATTGCTAAATAATATTTACATAGTTTTCATTTGTAATCGCATTGTAAGGACACGATTTTTCCGCAATAAAATAAATTTTGATTTGTCTTATTTATGTTTCCTTGCGATGGATTTTATGAAAATTGGTGTTTTAATGTTTGTATTGTTAGCAATATTGTGAATGGATTTGATTCTTAGTTATGTTATTTGTAGTAATGTCAGAAATTTACCAAATAAGGAAAGATTCTCATCGCCCAAGTTTCAATTGGACAGAAACTTGGAATCATGCAACTGGTATTGTATGATGAATGAGAAACTTCGTATTTGGGAAATTAAGACTAATTCCTTGTTCACATAAGTATGTGATTCAAGTGATGGACTAGGATATCTAGTACGCATTGTTGTGCACTAGGTCAAGTCCGCCACAAATAACGATAAAATATTCGTCATGATTTGCTAAAAGATTAGTAAATATGGTTATACTTAAAAGTTTAAGTATGATTCTGAATCGTTGAAAAGGTTTCAATAAATAGCAGAACGAATAAGAAGAATCAATTAGGCACAAAGATAAAAGTTTTTCAATCTAAAAAGATGGGAGAGTAATTAAGTATCTATTTTATGATTAACTTACTGATTTGAAACCGTATCACAAATGATCCTCTAAGGACACCTTAGTGCACTAGTATGGATAAGAAGAGGAGTCGAGAATTGTCAAAATGGGTTAAGTCAATAAGATAAATCGTACTTCGTTCCAAAATCAAGTCTTAGAGTCAAACTCAAAGATTGTGACTTGAGTGACATAATCTTAAGTAGGAATATTCTTACATTTGCACATTTTGGTAAGTTATGATGTCTTGAATAAGACAAAGACTAGCTAGTACCAAATTGTGTGTAGGTTTGTCTTGATAAAGACACACTAACTCTTGAGTATTTGTTTGTCAAGAAATGTTTCTTGACAAGAGAATCTTATATGTCAAGAGGTCAGTAGGAGTCTAATTATCTTGAAAAGGTTCAAGAACTAATCAAGAGTAAACCTATGGTTAAACACTAGCACACGACTTGAGGTTTGTAACCTATCGTGTTGACATATTCTTGTTTCTATGCCATTCCAGGTTGGTCAACTATGCATGTGAGTTCTATGAGTTCTCAATGGGTTGAATAGGGGCAAGGCACCTTGATCAATGGAAAGTACATTGAAAGGTAGTGGTGAGCTGCTAAATAACTTGGAAGCAATGGTGGGACCCTTGATGGCAAGAAATTAAGATTAGATAAGTTCGGTCCATATGAGTTGGTTTTGTCACAAACATTATCTTGTGATTGTGGTTATGAAAAATTCACATGGATAGGAAACATACACCACAAAATCTAAGTGTCATAAGGTTTCTCTCCTTCATGAAAATGATTGTGAGGAAACGCTTTCACTAAGAAAGATTTTGGAGATAGCATTGTGTAATTTGCATTTCTCGAATTCGATTATGACTACGGCATCCCTCTTCATAGTTCGAATTGTGAGATTTGGCAATTAGTTAAAACATTTAAGACTTATTGCTATAAGTGTTGAAATTGTTTAGACACACATATAAGCTATCTAAGGAAAGGTGTATGAGTTTGAGAAGCTTAGATAAAGTCTTATCGAAGCATCTAGTATTAGAAATATGAACTTAAGAAACTCAATAAGCATTGTTTTCTAGAAGTTCAGCTGATTTCTGAATACATGTCAAAGCTAGTGGGAGCATAAGTGTTATGCTAGTAAGGAGATAATCATCATGTTAGTGGGAGCATGATTATTATTTTAAGTGTTGCAAGTTAGCAATATTAATTATAGAAAATAAAAGTTTCAATTTGCAAAATTGTAAAAAGTTGAAAAGTTGTTTTGCTATAACTAAGGGAGAGAATATTATACTTCGTTTCGAAATCTAAGAGCTTAGATCGAGAGATTTTAATAAAATCTAGTCAAATATATGAATTGTGTTCTCAAAATTTGATTATGATTACGGCATCCCTTTTCATAGTTCGAATTGTGAGAACATGGCAAATAGAAATATTATGGAAAAAGACTGGTAAAGTATCACGTCTTTATGTAAGACATTATGCGTCGTGTTCCATACGCTTCGGGTATAGGATCGATCGCATATGCTATATTATTTGGCCGTTCTAAAATTTTCCAAATGCCTAGGGCATTAAGAGGGAAAAAGGACTAGAACCTGACATGACTAAATTAATTAAACAACTGTCAAGAGGACAATCTAAGGTTCGCCAAGGATTGGTCGCTTATGAGCAGTTGGAAGTATAGTAACAAATGGACCATGCTGACATTATTATTATGATTAATAATGAGTTGTCATATGGAAAATATAGAAGTGTTTCCATATTGGGAGTTGGACGTTAAGAATCTATATGTCTAGATTAGAAACTTTTATGCAAGAAGGATGTTCAAAGGAATGTACTTTGAATGTGAGACTTCGTGTCTATGGAATTATCTTGCAACAATCTCCAATAGAGGACTTTGTAATTTCATTGGCAATAGTCTTTGTGACTTTGGTGCTGCGACATTACGAAAGGATCATTGCATAAAATGTTAGAATCTAACATATTCTATAAGTGGCAAGAATTTGGTATTCTTACACTTGTGGTAAGGATTGGGAATTGTGAAATGAGTGTGATTGAAAATGTTATTCAATTATACTATTTCACAAAGTAAGGACCATAGGAAAACATAGTGTGCATGCTAAGAACATGGGACAATTGTTGTTATAATTCAAGTAATAAGTTGATTAGTCGAAACATTATACAATGAATAATGTGTAATCAATATGGTGACTAAATAAGAGGAGTTTTATTTATACTCAAAAGTTTGGGGCCATATTGGATTCGATTATTATTGTGTTTCACTTTGCATGTTTTGACTTCCTGAATAATAAGATTATTCGAACGTTCCACAATCGCTCATACTTCGGGAAGTAGGTATGAAAGAAGATTGTCATGAATTGGTTGTAGATTGTCTAAAGTGTATTAGACATATCAAAGGTTTGCTGCAACGATCATGAGTGCTTACGAATATAATTTGAGCATTGGATTAAACCCACACTCACTTGGATCGCTTCATGGATTTTATCACGAGTGATTGGTGAGACGATAATATCTTATATTTGATGGGTTTTATACAAACAATCCTATGTGTGCATGCAACCCTAGAGTTGGATCTATGTTTTCACTATTAGTTATACAACTTTATGAACACAAAAGAACCCTAGCATGCATCTACTATTTTCGAAATTGACATAGGAGAATAGAATACATACCTTTTGTTGTTATGTAGTAATAACAACTAGTTCCTTGAATTTCCTTAGCTCTTGAAAGCAAGTACCACAAGTGTAGTACCTCTAATGGCTCACAAACACACTAGGTGAAAGGATGAATATGGGAGAGAGGAGAGAAGGATATCTTGCCCTAAAATTCGTCCCTTTTAGGGTTTCCCAAGGCTTGGACGAATTCTAGTGCCTTAGGGTGCTATTTACACTTGAGGCTAGCTAGGGTTTCAAGGTGGAAACCCTAATCCCTTAGCTTAGGGCCTAAGCAAGTCCATGGACTCCTTTCCTTAAGCCCTTGGACGAAAACTCCTAGATCCTTCTAGGATTTTCGTTCAAGCCTTAATAAAAGTGATCCAATAGCCCAAAGTCTCAACTATCAAATAATTACAAAACAGCCCCTGTACTTTTAATTAATTCCTTTAATCCCGAAATTAATTCCTAATTAATTTCTGATTAAATACTAATTAATAATATGATTCCAAATTATTATATTAATCATATAATATAATAAATAAATCATATTTATGCCCTAATCAACCTCTCTCCTCAACTGTCATCCTGTCTAGTCACCAGTGTGAAGGCAACCCAAAAGGACCATGCTCACAATCGGGTCAAGTAAATACCAAAATAGTTATGGACTTAGACACTAATCCAACAGTCTCCCACTTGGATAAGTCTAATAACTATTCTGCGTATGACTTCAGAACCTGATCAGCAATCGTAGCTTCCAAAAGCGCTGTCAACTCTGATCTTATCAGATACGCGTGTCCTTTAGATAAGGGATCATATATTCCTCCATTTTACAAGATATCGTATAGACATGAGACATGGATTGAAATCATTCTCTCAGTCTATGTGTCGTTTCCCGATTTCCGATTTATGACGACTGACTAATTGAACAAATCAAATCAGTCCTGGCCCGGCCGAGCACTTTCCTTTGTCATCACTAAATCATCGAGGGGCCCACAGATATCGCTTTTATCCCACCTTGGGTAAAAGGAATGGATAAACTTCGACTCAAATGCTTGCTTGCACCTACTAATCGAATCACACACAACAATAAGTTTTATAACACCAAGTTACTGGTACGTTTACTTATTGTCAATGTGCAACCGACCAGCAAATAACAACTCACACGTCTCGGTTTCAAGAATATACAATGTTATCGTCTCACCAATCACTCGTGATAAAACCATGAAGTGATTCAAATGAGCGTGGGTTTAATCCAATACTCTAATCTTATCAAAGCACTCATGAACTCTGCAGCAAACTTGTGCTATGTCTAAACATTTTAGACAATCTACAGACAGATTCATGACAGTCTTCCTTCATACCTACTTCCAACGTATGACCGACTGTGGATGTTTGAATAACCTAGTTATTCTGGAAGTCAAAACATGCAAAGTGAAACGCAATAATAATATTAATCCTATATGGCCCCAAAACTTTTGAGCGTAAATAAAAACACTTTTATTTAAACACCATATTGATTACTCATTATTCATTGTTTACTGTTTCAGACAATCAACTTATTACTCGAATTATAACCACAATTGTCCCATGCTCCAAACATGCACACTTTGGTTTCTATGGTCCATACTTTGTGAAATAGATCAATTGAAAAACTTTCCCAATGAAACTCATTTCACAATCTCCAATTTTTTTTATTATTAGTATAAGAATACCAAATTCTTGCCACTTTTAGAATATGTCAGATTCTAACACTTTATGCAATGATTCTTTCGTAATGTCATAGCACAAAAGTCACCAAGACCCGGCTAATGAAATTACTAAGTTCTCTATCAGAAATTGTTACAAAACAATTTTATAGATGTGATGTCTCTCACTCAAAGTACATTCCTTTGAACATCCTTTTGCATAAAAGTTTCTAATCTACATAGAGTCTTAATATCCAACTCCCATTAATGGAAACATTTCCATATTTGCTATATGACAACTTATTCTTAATAGAATCTTATCTATTCATAATAATGTCAATATAGTCCATCCAGTACTATACTTCCAACTACTCACAAGCGACAAATCCTCAGTGAACCTCAGACCGTCCTTTGATAGTTGTTTAATTATTTTAGTCAAAACCGATTCTAGTCCTTTTTCCCTCTTAATGCCCTAGGCATTTGGAAAATTTAGAATGGTCAAATATTATAACATATGCAATCGGTCCCATACCCGAAGCGTATTAGACACGATGCATAATGTCTCATATAAAGACGTGATACTTTATCAGCCTTCTGCCATAATATTTTATGTGCCATGTTCCCGCAATTCGAACTATGAAGAGGGATGCCGTAATCATAATCGAATTTTGAGAATGCACTATGTATCCTTGACTAAATTTATTAACATTTCTCGATCTAAGCTTTAGAATTTTGAAACGAAGTATAATATTCTCTCCCTTAATTATAGCAAAACAACTTTTCAACCCTTGCAACTTTGCAAAGTGAATCTTTGTTTTCTATAATTAATATTGCTAACTTGCAATACTTACCATAATAATCATGCTCCCACTAACATGATGATTATTTTCTTACCAGCATAACACTTATGCTCCCACTAGCTTTGACATGTATTCAGAAAACAATTGGACTTCTAGAAAACAATGCTTATTGAATTCCTTAAGTTCATATTTCTAATACCTAATGCTTTGATAAGCCTTTATCTAAGCTTTTTAAGCTCATACACCTTTGCCTTAGATAGCTCACATGTGTGTCTAAACAATTCAGAATTTATGTTACTAAGTCCCAAATGTTCAGATCAATTGCCAAATCTCACAATTCGAATTATGAAAAGGGATGCCGTAATCATAATCGAATTTGAGAATACAATTTTCACAATTGCTATCTTCTTAAAATCTCTCTTAGTGAAAGCATTTCCTCACAATCATTTTCATGAAGGAGGAAAACCTTATGACACTTAGATTTTATGATGTATGTGTTCCTATCCATGTGAATTTGTCAAAACGAAAGTTTGCGACAAATCCAAAACATTATGGACTGAACTTGTTCAATCTTGATTTCTTGCCTCATGGTAACATGAATGCCCACCATGTCTTCCAAGCAACTCACCCTTTCATATCAATGTACTTTCCATTGATCGAGGTGCTTTGTCTTTATGCATTCAAATGAGAACTCATAGAACTCACACGCATAATTAACTCAATTGGAATGGCACAGAAAAAGAGTATGTCATCCACGATAGGCTTTAAACCTCAAGTCGTGTGCTAGTGATGATCAACTAGGTTTACTCTTGATTTGTTCTTGAAACTTTTCAAGACCATTAAGACTCCCACTGACTCCTTGACATATAAGATTCTCTTGTCAAGAACCATTTCTTGACAAACAAATATTCAAGAGTTAGTGTAGCCTTTTGTCAAGTTCAACACTTCACACAATTGGTCCTGGTTGGTCTTTGTCTTATCCAAGACATCACAACTTACCAATTTCAAATGTGCAAGAATAAGAAAACTTTTCCAAATTCCACATTTGTCGAGTGTTATAAACCTACTTAAGACTTGTCACTCATGTCAGAATCTTGACTCTAAGACTTGATATTGGAACGAAGTATGATTGACTTCTTGATTTAACCATTTCTACAATTCTTGATTCCTCTTCTTAGACATGCAATTGCACTAAGACTCACTTAGAGGATCAATTGAGATATGGTTCTTAATCATTAAGACTTATCATAAAACACAATAAAAGGTACTCTCCCTTCTTCTTAGAATAGAGAAACTTTTATCTTTCTGCCTACTTGATTCTTCTTATTCGTTCTGCTATTGATTTAAACTCTTTCAATCAACTCAGAATTATACTTAATCTTATAAGTATAATCATATTTACTACCTTTAGTAAATCATGACGAATATCTTTATCACTCTTGTGGTGGACTTGATCAACGCACAACCTAGTGTACTCGATCTCCTGGTCCTTCTCTTGACACTTTGCCAAAGAATTAGTCTAATTTCCAAAATATGAAGTTTCTCATTCATCACGCAACCAAGTTGTATGATTCCAAGTTTTTGTCCAATTGAAACTTGGGTGATGAGAATCTTCCTTTATTTGGCAAATCCTCGACATTTCACAAATAACATAATCAAGAATCACATCCAATTCAACATTGCTAAAATTAGAAATACATAAACATCCATTTTCACATATGCCATTGCAAGGATAAATAAATAGGACGAAATCAAAATTCATTCTATTGCGGAAAAACTTGTCCTTACAATGCAATTCAAATGAAAACTATGCTATTTCAATTTCTAAGCAATCTATTCTAACTCTAAAGTAGTAGCTCAAAAATCCGATCTTCAAGCAATGCGATCGAAATCCATTTCTTCACGATCAGATTCAGCTTACTTCTTCCCTTAAGCTTCCTCTCTTTTCTTCGATCCTACAAAACATCAAAATGTAATCTTATCACATCATGTATTGAAAATCAAAGAATAGGAACTTATAGAGTTAGTTATTGGATTTTACCTGAAGTAGAGCCATACGTCTTGACTCTCCCATCTCTTAGATCTCTCAGGTAAAAAAAAAAAAAAGGGCAGCTTTGTCTCCAATGCCCCTTCTCTTGGCAGTAGAAGCAGATGGACTCTTTTGAAATGGCACAAGGAACTATCTCAGAATTTACCTTTTCTGGATTTCCAATGTCACTATTTTCAATTTCCATTGAAGTTTGAGAGTTTGATTTGCCAGACAAATTTACTCGATTAGCACGCCAAATCATTTCTGATTCAGCAGCTATAAGCAAATAGGTCAAATCAATGAGGGTCACGTCATGGTCCATCATATAGTACTCTCTAACGAACTCACTATATGATTCAGGAAGTGACTGAAGAACCCAGTCAACAGCCAACATTTCTGAGATATCGACACCCATCATCCTTAACCTATCAATGTGTGACTTCATCTCTAAGATGTGTGCACACACAGGTTTCCCATCTTCGTGTTTACTTGCCAATAAGGGCTTGAGTGAGCTTGAACTTTTCAAGCCTTTGAACTTGTGGGTTAGGGAGAATAATTGGAGGAGGTGGAGGAAGTGAAGCATGACTCTCATTTCCTTGATCGTATCGTGGAACGTCATCTTCATTTGGAAAGCTTGTTCCAAGGGATTTGGGAAGACCATAGTTGTCATACTTTGACATCTACAAAACGGGAGAAAATCCAAGTTAAGTTGATTAGAATCCTTGATGTGACACCCAAATGAAACATCAAGGCTAGGATCCAACACAATACTCTACAACCTAGAAGAGGGATGCCGTAATCTAGTTGCAGAATATTTGAAGGTAGGTAAATGACGATTTACCAATTCCCACCATGAAAAACGAAAAAGAAATTTAAGTTTTAAATGAATTGAAAACTCCTAGATCTTTTGAGATTCATTGAACCTTTCAATGGCATGTTTAAATCTCGATATGCACTTCAAATTTTGCGACTGGGATGCCGAGGATCGCAAACAAGTTTGTGAATAACCATGCGAACCAACATGGTGCACTCAATGTCTTCATCACCTAATCAATGTGCCGGTTAGCCACACACGCTCCATTGATCTATGATAAAACATCGAGCCACCCTTTGTCGCCAATGTCAATCCCAAATTAGTGTGCCGGTTAACCACACGCGCTCCACCAACGATTGACAGGGGCACAAAGTGTAATTCCATGGATTAGCATCACTTTCACATTTTATCCTAGAGTAACTAAGATTTGGGAATTTGTAAAAGCATTTAGTTACTTTGTACTTCATTATACTTATAATGGAAGGTTTCTGTCCTATCCTACCTGTTCGGCTAACGACCCTCCACTAGTCAAGAGTGCGGTGGGTAAGAGTGGATACCCATTCAATCGCCATTTTATAGGCAATTTCCTTAAACACCCCTTATAGACCAGCTTCGTGAATGAGGCCTACTAACGGTAAGACTGACTTTTACTCATATATATAATATTAGACTTTTAATGTTACATATATAGTATAGGGTGTATTTTATACTTTTAAAATACTAGGTGGTTTTATTAACTTTCCAAAACCATAAGGGTGTAATTTGAACTTATTCAAAATACGAGGGTTTTAGAATTTAACATTTCAAAATTAAACTTTTAATCAACTTTTAAATTCCAAAACTTGAGGGCAAGTTTTGAAACTTTTCAAAACATAAGCAAGAACATTCTAGATCAAATTATTAATAATAATTAACCAATTAATTAGTAATTATCTTAATATGACCTAATTCAATTTCTTGCAAGATAATCTATCAAATAATTCAAATAAATCAAGTTTATCACATAAAGAAATGATTATCTAATTAATTTGACAATTATCTTTTACTTTGGTAAGGATATCTCTTAAATTAAACAATTAATTTAACCTAATCCCTTAAATCCCCTAGAATTCGAAATTATGGGATGGGATATTCAAAATCTTTAATTACCAAATTTAAACATTTAAAGGATAATTACAAGATATGGCAATATCCAAATCCCTAAAATTTAGGATTCTAATCATGGGGAAAGAGGCAATTTCGAAATTCTAGGGTTAGACAACCCTAAAATCGAAATCTTGGGGCCAAAGAAAAAAGGTTTAGGAAATCTTACCAAAAATTTCGAAATCTAGGGTTTAGAAACCCTAATTTCGAAAATCAAGCCTCCAAGGTTTATTAGCCATAAACCCTAATATGTCAAGTTCATACATTTGAATAAAGCTAATTGAAAACAAAAACCAATGGCTCTGATACCACTGATGGGTTTTATACAAACAATCCTATGTGTGCATGCAACCCTAGAGTTGGATCTATGTTTTCACTATTAGTTATACAACTTTATGAACACAAAAGAACCCTAGCATGCATCTACTATTTTCGAAATTGACATAGGAGAATAGAATACATACCTTTTGTTGTTATGTAGTAATAACAACTAGTTCCTTGAATTTCCTTAGCTCTTGAAAGCAAGTACCACAAGTGTAGTACCTCTAATGGCTCACAAACACACTAGGTGAAAGGATGAATATGGGAGAGAGGAGAGAAGGATATCTTGCCCTAAAATTCGTCCCTTTTAGGGTTTCCCAAGGCTTGGACGAATTCTAGTGCCTTAGGGTGCTATTTATACTTGAGGCTAGCTAGGGTTTCAAGGTGGAAACCCTAATCCCTTAGCTTAGGGCCTAAGCAAGTCCATGGACTCCTTTCCTTAAGCCCTTGGACGAAAACTCCTAGATCCTTCTAGGATTTTCGTTCAAGCCTTAATAAAAGTGATCCAATAGCCCAAAGTCTCAACTATCAAATAATTACAAAACAGCCCCTGTACTTTTAATTAATTCCTTTAATCCCGAAATTAATTCCTAATTAATTTCTGATTAAATACTAATTAATAATATGATTCCAAATTATTATATTAATCATATAATATAATAAATAAATCATATTTATGCCCTAATCAACCTCTCTCCTCAACTGTCATCCTGTCTAGTCACCAGTGTGAAGGCAACCCAAAAGGACCATGCTCACAATCGGGTCAAGTAAATACCAAAATAGTTATGGACTTAGACACTAATCCAACAATATTCTTGAAACCGAGATGTGTGAGTTGTATCTTGCGAGTCAGTTACACATTGATAATATGTAAACGCACCAGTAACTTGGTGTTATAAAACGTATTGTTGTATGTGATTCGGTGAGTAAGTACAAGCGAGCATTGAGTCGAAGTTTATCCGTTCCTTTGACCCAGAGTAGGATAAAAGCGATATCTGTGGGCCCCTCGATGTTTTAGTGATGACAAACGAAAGTGCTCGGCCGGGCCATGACTAATTTGATTTGTTCAATTAGTCAGTCGTCGTAAATCGGAAATCGGGAAACAACACATAGACTGAGAGAATGATTTCAATCCATGTCTCACGTCTATTCGATATCTAGAATGGAGGAATATATGATCCCTTATCTAAAGGACGCGTATCTGATAAGATTAGAGTTGACAGCGGCTTTTGAAAGCTACGATTGCTGATCAGGATCTGAAGTCATATGTAGAATAGTTATTAGACTTATCCAAGTGGGAGACTGTTGGATTAGTGTCTAAGCCCATAACTATTTTGGTATGTACTTGACCCGATTGCGAGCATGGTCCTTTTGGGTTGCCTTCACCAAAGCAACTTGATAGGATGATTTGTGGAGAAAGAGATTAATTATGATTTATTAATATATTATATGAATAATATATTAAAAGAGAAATCATATTGTTTAATTAGTATTATTGGTCAAGAATTAATGAGAATTAATTTTGTGGCTAAAAGACATTAATTAAATAAAGGGGACTAGAACTGTCAATTGTGTGATAGTTAAATATTGGGCTAATGGACTCCATAGAGGATGGAGTGGACGCAATCTATGGGGAAACCCATAAGAATTCGTCCAAGACTTCTAAGGAGGGAGTCCATGGGCTGCTTAGGGCCTAGGCAGTGAAATTAGGGTTTCCTAGTTCAAAACCCTAATAGCCTCACATATATAAGGACCCCTAGGGCACCAAAAACGTGGCTAAGCATTCCTTAGCGTTCTTGGACGTTTTTTGGTGCCTCCTTCTCTTCTCATAAGTCATCCTCTTGCTCTTGGTGTTTGTGAGCCATTAGAGGTGTGACACTTGTGACACTAAGCTTTCAGAACCCAATTACAAGAAGGAATTGAGATTGTTATTGCTACATAACAATCAAGGTAAGATCTAAACCCTAATTTCATATGATGTATTCGAAATTGGTATGCTAGATTTAGGGTTTTCAAGTCTTGGAAGTTTATTGCATGTACAATTAGAAAAACTAGATCCAAGCATTAGGGTTTGCATGTACACCATATGATTGATGTATTGATCAAAACCCATCAATTTAATCAGGTAATTTCTATATTTACCCCTTTTTGTTCATCGACAATCACGATACATGGTTTTTATGGTTTATTTCTTTGATGTATTGTATTTGAAAATTCTAATGAAGGTGGTGTCACACCCCCGATCCAGACGGCGGAAACGTCCGAGGGCTCGTGTGACTATCAATTGAAATATCATCACAATGAATATACATGAAACTTAACACATTCATCACCAAACATTACATATTACAACTGGTATTGTTCACATCAAGTACATTGTCTTAGGTTACATAATTCCAAAATATTAATAGTACGATGAGTGACATTACACAAAATAAATCCACACACACTTGAAAGTCCTTCTACTTAACGGTTACCTGAGAATACAAGTTATTTTGAAAACGGTCAACATATATAATGTTGGTGAGTTCATAAGCATGTTTGAATGAAAGTCTTTGTATTGTTTGTAAAACCCAGAAAATCCGATATTTTCTGTAAAAAGTCCGAAAAATGATGTGAAAATCGAGTATAAATGCATGTGTGAATTTCATAGTAGTAACATGTAAGTAAGCTGTAACATCCCAAATTTCGAGGCCAAAAATTTCGTTTTTGAATTAATATTTTGTAAAACATTTTACCAAAACATTACATCAAGTTATAAAAACCACAATGTCGTGTCCCAAACCATAGCATCAGAAGTAATGAAAATCAGAGTACAATCCCAGAATCTCAACGCGGAAACCATGTGTGTGTGATGCGCTGCTACACTGCCGGCTCCTTCCCCTTAGACGAAGAGGTACCTGAAACCAAAACTAAAACTGTAAGCACGAAGCTTAGTGAGTTCCCCCATCATACCACATACCATATAATATCATCGGTATCTTTCAACCGGTAACTGCCATCAGTATCTTTCAACCGGTATCTGCCATCGGTATCTTTCAACCGGTAACCTCCATCGGTATCTTTCAACCGGTATCTGCCATCGGTATCTTTCAACCGGTAACCGGGGACTATTTCACCCCTATCACTATCATGCAATAACAAGATATAATCATACAGTCAGGCATATCTGGGTACTGACCTACCCTTCGATCCTAACGACCGATGTCAGGGAAAAACTATTCCCTGCCACTACCACTAACACACATAGCATATCATGCAGGCATATCTCATGACCGTATCACATAAACATACCAAGATAATTATCACAAAGACATTTATCTACTAAAAATAAATACCCCTGTTGGTGGGCCGGCATTGTGGCCTTAGACCCACATCTACTGGAAGGTAACTCACCTCGATGTCGTGCAGTGTCTGAACTATCTTCGGCGTACAAGTCGACTACCCTCGACCCCTCGATCCCTACACGACAATGCTTCAAAGTTATTCATTTGAGTATGCAACCCTAACTGGGGTCATACCAAACCAGACAAAGTCAACACTGGTCAAAGTCAACACCCAGTTGACCTGACTCGCTGAGTTGTTCTACCAACTCTTCGAGTCCATACTCCACTAACCCGATCCAACCCCGACTTCACTCGTCGAGTCTAGCAAGAACTCGGTGGGTTCTCCTTCATCCAAACCATCGGGACCATCTTCATCCGACTCGCCGAGTTCTTCCTTGAACTCGGCGAGTTCATCTCCTTCAAGAATGTGTCCAGTCTACGACTCGCCGAGTTGTATGAACAACTCGTCGAGTCCATCTTCAAAGATTGGGAGATTGCCTTGGACTCGCCGAGCCTGCTCATACACTCGTCGAGTCCCATGATTCCCAGGTCCCTTTTCGTGTCTAAACATCCACGGGACTTCCTCCCTAACAACTGGTCCATCCACAGAAAGGATTTGGTGGTCATTACACCGCGACTCGCCGAGTCCCTAGAACAACTCTTCGAGTCCATCCTTGACCAACACTATTCAGTCGATTTAAATGGATCTTAACACACCAAATCCATAGATATGGCCTCCTAATGTCCATTTTACACATAAAGTTCCAAACTTGGTACACATGCAAGGTGTCTTTGGCCCAAAAAGCCATAAAAGATGGCCTCCAAGGTGCATGGGGTGTTCATGGCAACAAAATGGGCACCTTTGTGCCATAAAACCCCCCAATAGACCTGGATCTAAAGCATACACTGACTTCCAACACTAAATCCCGAATACAACCTCTCTAGGGCTTAGAAAGATGAAGGAAAAAGGCCCAAAAATCAAGATCTATAGACAAAGGTTCAAGTTCATACCTCCAATAAGCTGAAAATGAGCTCCAAACTCTGGATCTTCTTGTTTCCCCTTGGTCTCACAAGCTCCTTTCCTCTTCTCAAGCTTCACAACCCACCAAAAAGCACCAAAATGGCCTTAGAACACACAAAACGGCTAGGGTTTCGATATGATGTCTTCTGGGAGCATAAGGACGATGGAGGCTGAGATGAAATGTTTAAATAGGGTGCAAACCCTCGAATTTAGGGTTTCACTCAAACAACACCTACTCGCCGAGTCAGTCTCCCGACTCGTCGAGTAGGTCACTTAAACTTCCCGCGGATCCCGACTCTACTCGACGAGTTGGGCCACCAACTCGTCAAGTCCCAGAGAAAAATACATGAAATTCTTGAATTAAATACGTACCAGGAATCAGTTGTTACAAATCTCCCCCACTTATTTTAGACTTCGTCCTCGAAGTCTGCTGCTGAGTCCGGAAAAAGCTCGGGGTAGTGCTCCCTCATCTCTTCCTCCGGATCCCAGGTCCATTCCGAGCCCTTGCGGTGCTGCCACTTCACCTTTACCAGCCCCACTGTCTTGTTCCTCAGATCCTTTGACTTCCTGTCAATGATCGCCACTGGCCGCTCGATATAGTTCAGGCTATCATCCACTTGAATATCCTCTAAAGGTACCACTGCCGAATCGTCCACCAGACACTTCCGCAACTGGGAGACGTGAAAAGTGCTATGAATCTGACTGATTTCGGCTGGCAGGTCCAACCTATATGCCACCTTGCCCACCCGGGCTACAACCCTGAAAGGTCCAATATACCTGGGGCCCAGCTTGCCCTGCTTCGTGAATCGGATGACGGCATTCCAAGGCGACACCTTTAGGAGTACCATATCCCCGACCTGGAACTCCAGGTCCGATCGACGCTTGTCGGCTTAACTTTTCTGCCGACTCTGATTAGTCTGAAGCCTGCTCCGAACATGTTGGATCCTCTCTGTAGTCTTGAGTACCATTTCGGTACTCCCCATGACCCTCTGTCCAACCTCACCCCAACATATCGGGGTCCTGCACTTCCTCCCGTACAACATCTCGAAAGGAGGACAGTCAATACTCGCATGATAGCTGTTATTGTAGGAGAACTCGGCCAAAGGAAGGTAAGTATCCCAACTACCTCCGAAGTCTAAGACACATGACCGTAGCATGTCCTCCAAATTCTAGATGGTCCGCTCACTCTGACCATCTGTCTGCGGGTGAAAAGCAGTGCTAAAATACAGATGAGTACCCAACTCGTCGTGAAACTTCTTCCAGAATCTGGAAGTAAACCGCACGTCCCTATCGGAAATCACCGAGACAGGCACCCCGTGCCGCGCCACAGCCTCCCTGATATAGATATCGGCCAGCATTTCGGCCGAAATGCTCTCCTGAATCAGAATAAAATGGGCGCTCTTGGTCAATCGTTCAACGATGACCCAAATCGAATCCACCCCTCGCGCGGGCCTGGGAAGCTTCGTGATAAAATCCATAGTAATATCTTCCCATTTCCACATGGGAATGTCCAACGGCTGTGTCTTGCCGTGCGGCCTCTGGTGCTCGGCCTTAACCTTCCTGCAGGTCAGGCATCTCTTAACAAACCAGGCTACATCCCTCTTCATGCAGGGCCACCAATAATCAGGACGAAGATCGCTGTACATCTTCGTCGCCCCGGGATGAATAGAAAACCTGGATTTGTACACCTCCTCCATCAATACCTGGCGTACACCCCCATGATATGGGACCCACACTCTATGGTGTAGTGTTAACAATCCACGACTGTCATAATCAAAGGAGGAAACCTGACCCACAATACACTCGCTCTTACGATGTTCCTCCTTCATGGCCTCCTTTTGGGCCTCCCGAATCCTCTCCAACAACGGAGTCACAACCGTCATCCTCATATAGATATCTCTGATCGGCGCTGCCTTGTGGCTAAGCGCGTCGGCCACGACATTGGCCTTCCCCGGGTGGTAGAGGATCTCGCAATCACAATCCTTCACCACATCGAGCCACCGACGCTGCCTCATATTCAGATTTGGCTGATCCATGAGATACCTCAGGCTCTTGTGGTCCGTGTAAATGGTACAACGAACCCCGTAGAGGTAATGACGCCAAATCTTGAGGGCGAAAACAACAGCCCCCAGCTCCAAATCATGCGTCAGATAATTCGCCTCGTGAGGCTTCAGCTGCCTCAAAGCGTAAGCAATAACATGCCCCCTCTGCATCAATATCGCGCCCAAGCCAGAGATGGACGCATCACAATATACCACAAAGTCCTCCATGCCCTCTGGCAGGGATAAGATTGGCGCCTCGCACAATCTCTGTCTCAACGTCTGAAATGCGGCCTGTTGCTCAGACCCCCAGCGAAAGACCATGACTTTCCTTGTCAACCGGGTCAGGGGCACGAATATCTTGGAGAAGTCCTGAATGAATCTCCGATAGTAGCCCGCCAGTCCCAGAAAGCTCCGAATCTTAGATGGAGACATCGGAACCTCCCATCTCATCACGGCCTCCACTTTGGCCGGATCAACCGAAATCCCGTCCTGGTTGACAAGGTGCCCAAGAAACTGCACCTCGCGCAACCAGAATTCACACTTGGAGAACTTAGCATACAAGCTCTCCCTCCTCAAAGTATCCAACACCTCTTGCAAGTGCTCCTCATGCTGCTCTCGTGTCTTGGAATAAACCAAGATGTCATCGATGAAAACTATCACGGACCGATCCAACATCGGTCTGCACACGCGGTTCATGAGGTCCATGAACGCGGCAGGAGCATTGGTGAGCCCGAAGGGCATCACCACGAACTCATAATGACCATAACGCGTCCGAAACGCAGTCTTCTGCATATCCTCCTCTCTGACCCTCATCTGATGATATCCTGAACGCAGATCAATCTTGGAGAACCAAGACGCTCCCTGTAGTTGGTCAAAGAGGTCATCAATCCTCGGGAGTGGGTAACGGTTCTTCACCGTTACCTTATTCAGCTCCCTATAGTCTATACACATTTGATGCGACCCGTCCTTCTTTTTCACGAACATAATCGGGGCTCCCCAGGGTGAACTTCTCGGTCTAATGAATCCCTTGTCTAACAGCTCCTGCAGCTGTGTAGACAACTCCTGCATCTCAGGAGGAGCCAACCGATACAGTGCTTTGGCTATCGGAGCCACACTAGGGACTAGGTCGATCCTGAACTCTACCTGCCTCTCTGGAGGTATCCCAGGCAACTCCTCGGGGAACACATCCACAAACTCTCGTACCACTGGCACATCGCCCACCGTCGCCTTACCCGCCTCACGAGTATCCATAACATAGGCGACAAATCCTGCGCAACCCTGCTGAAGGTAGCGCCTAGCTCTTGCTGCTGAACATAAGGCTGGTCATCGATGTGGCCTCTCGCCCTGAATCACCAGCTCTCCCCCACTTGGGGTCCTGATCCTCACCAACTGCTGCGCGCAGTCGATCACTGCCCCATTGGGGCTTAGCCAATCCATACCGATAATAACCTTGTTCCCCCGCAAAGGTATGGGAACCAAGTCTACCAGGTAACGCTCCTCGAACAATCTCAAAACACAGTCCCTGAAGACCTCTGATGCTCGCACTGACCGGTCGTCCGTGATCTCGACCTCTAGAGGGCAATCCAACATGCCCGAGGACTCAGGAAACTTCTTGATAAGCGCAAGAGAGACAAACGATCGGGTAGCACCCGAATCAGACAACACCTGAACTGGATACCGTTCACATGGAACGATCCTAAACAGAGCATACATATATCATATCAAAATCACAGCGACATAACATAAAATAGCTAATAGAGGAAATCATACCCGTCACCACATCGGGTGCGGTGCGTGCCTCCTCGGCTGTTAACTGAAACGCTCGGCTCCGCACCACTGGAGCCTCTGACTTGACCTTCCGGCCATCCATAACCCGTGTAGTCACCAGAGTTGGCGCCACTGCCGGCGCCGCTGCTGCTATCGTCAATCTGGGGCAGTTGGCCTTTTTATGGCCCCTCTGATTGCAATGAAAGCAAATCAGGTCTGATGTCTGAACTGTAGGAGAATGGGCAGTATAATCCCTGCCAAAATGCCCAGTATTGCTGCACTTATAGCAGCCGGAACCCGACCCAGTGTGGCAAACTCCTTCATGTGACCGACCGCACTTCCCACAACGGTCCCGACCCTCCTGGCCCTTCGACCAAGCGTCGAATCCCTTGGGTTTCTTCCCCGAAACCCCTATAACCTGCTCAGTCTCTGCCTTCCTCTTCCTGAGGTGCTCCAAATCAATCTCCCTCTCCCGCGCCCTGGCAATCATGGACTCCAAGGTCGGGCAGGCCGAATAGCTGACATGCTCCCGAATGTTGGCTCTCAACATATCATGATAGCGGGTCTTCCGTATCTCCTCATCCCCTGCATACTGAGGCACCAAAAAAGCCCTCTCCCGGAACTTGGCGGTGATCTCTGCCACAGTCTCCGTAGTCTGTCTCATATCCAGAAACTCCCTGGCCAGCTGCTGAAGCTCCACAGCTGGCACAAACTCGGCCCTGAACCTGGTCACAAAATCTGACCAAGTCATAGCCTCAATGGCTGGGGCCCCCAACGAATCCCCAACTAACTCCCACCAATCTCTGGCTCGATCCCTCAAACAACCTGCAGCAAAACGGACCTTCGACCCTTCCGGACAGAAGCTCGTCAACTGCGCAGACTCGATGTCTGTGATCCATCTCCTGGCAGTAATGGGGTCCTTCACCCCATGAAAGTCCGGCGCACCACTCCCTCTAAAGTCCTTGAAGGACATTGTGCGCATACCCGACTGGCTGGACGCCGCGTCCCTCCTGAATGCCTGGAGGTGATCCTCCATCAACTCAATAATCCCCTTCTTGATCGACCCGAAGATGATAGGGGTCGACTCAAGGATACCTCTAGTGATCTCAGACGCGATGAACTCGCGTAACCCGTCATCAACCTGCTTGGATCCCGAGCCCGAGCCTGACCCTGATCCTGACCCAGATCCTGCTCCATGTCGTGTAATCGCCATACTGAAAATAAACACATAAACGTCAGGATCATACATATCCCTGAGAGGTCTCACACACTCCCCCGGTTTCCTGGTTCCATCTCGACCCTCCTTGACTCGAGTACGGATCCTCTGCTTTCAGTAGTACGGGCCCATACTACCTTCCACATCTATCCGTACTTTCCTCAAGGATTGCCTTAACTTCACCAAGTCCCCTTGCCGATATCCCTTTCCAACTGATCTCATCCTAGGCTTTCCTAGGGCACCCTCCGACCTACTCTCCGCCATCAGCTGCACTAGGAGTCCCTACTTCCTTTCCCTAACTAGCTTGCGAATACTGTTACATATCCGCTCACTAGTTAGTTAAAGTTAGCCAAGACCCCTATAGCACAAAGCAAGCAGCATTCGTGCATTGAGTAACCACATCAAGCATAACCTAATCAGGCTATCCTACTGCTGACTAGACAGCCCTAGCATGCAGCTCATACAATCAGGCATAAAAGGCATCCTCCTAGATCCTTAGCCCTAATCTAGCATGCAGTTCTCAAAATCATAAATCATGTAACGTAACATAACAAGTATGGGTATCTTGGGGAAAACTTACTTGAGCTCGGCCGGTCGCACACATCACACACCTCGTTCTTTCTCAAAACTCTTTAGTTTAGATTTTAGAAAAACCATTTCCTTGTAAAAATCTTTCAAGCCCTCAGTTTGAGTTCAGACACCCCCGAGGGTGTGTCCGAATCCCTCAAACCAAGGCTCTGATACCAACTTGTAACATCCCAAATTTCGAGGCCAAAAATTTCGTTTTTGAATTAATATTTTGTAAAACATTTTACCAAAACATTACATCAAGTTATAAAAACCACAATGTCGTGTCCCAAACAAGAGCATCAAAAGTAATGAAAATCAGAGTACAATCCCAGAAACTCAATGTGGAAACCATGTGTGTGTGATGCGTTGTACACTGCCGAATCCTTCCCCTTAGACGAAGAGGTACCTGAAACCAAAACTAAAACTGTAAGCACGAAGCTTAGTGAGTTCCCCCATCATACCACATACCATATAATATCATCGGTATCTTTCAACCGGTAACTTCCATCGGTATCTTTCAACCAGTATCTGCCATCGGTATCTTTCAACCGGTAACCTCCATCGGTATCTTTCAACCAGTATCTGCCATCGGTATCTTTCAACCGGTAACCGGGGACTATTTCACCCCTATCACTATCATGCAATAACAATATATAATCATACATTCAGGCATACCTGGGTACTGACCTACCCTTCGATCCTAACGAACGATGTCATGGAAAAACTATTCCCTACCACTACCACTAACACACATAGCATATCATGCAGGCATATCTCATGACCGTATCACATAAACATACCAAGATAATTATCACAATTACAATTATCTACTAAATACCCCTGTTGGTGGCCCGCATTGTGGCCTTAGACCCACCTCTACTGGAAGGTAACTCACCTCCATGTCGTGCAGTGTCTGAACTATATTCGGCGTACAAGTCGACTACCCTCGACCCCTCGATCCCTACACGACAATGCTTTAAAGTTATTCATTTGAGTATGCAACCCTAACCGGGGTCATACCAAACTAGACAAAGTCAATACTGGTTAAAGTTAACATCCGGTTGACCTGACTCGCCGAGTTGTTCTACCAACTCGTCGAGTCCATACTCCACTAACCCGATCCAACCCTGACTTCACTCGTCGAGTCTAGCAAGAACTCGACGGGTTCTCCTTCATCCAAACCATCGGGACCATCTTCATCCGACTCGCCGAGTTCTTCCTTGAACTCGGCGAGTTCATTTCCTTCAAGAATGTGTCCGGTCTACGACTCGCCGAGTTGTATGAACAACTCGTCGAGTCCATCTTCAAAGATTGGGAGATTGCCTTGGACTCGCCGAGCCTGCTCATACACTCGTCGAGTCCCATGATTCCCAGGTCCCTTTTCGTGTCTAAACATCCACGAGACTTCCTCCCTAATAACTGGTCCATCCACAGAAAGGATTTGGTGGTCAATACATCGCGACTCGCCGAGTCCCAAGAACAACTCGTCGAATCCATCCTTGACCAACACAATGCAGTTGATTTAAATGGGTCTTAACACACCAAAACCATAGATCTGGCCTCCAAATGTCCATTTTACACGTAAAGTACCAAACTTGGTACACATGCAGGGGGTCTTTGGCCCAAAAAGCCATAAAAGATGGCCTCCAAGGTGCATGGGGTGTTCATGGCAACAAAATGGGCACCTTTGTGCCATAAAACCCCCCAATAGACCTGGATCTAAAGCATACACTGACTTCCAACACTAAATCCCGAATACAAACTCTCTAGGTGTAACATCCGGTTTTTCAAGGGTATTATTGTGTATGCTAATCTTGAGATTGAAGGAGAGGCTCGACGAGTTGAGGGTCCAACTCGCCGAGTTGAGTCGAGTTGCTAGCGTGGATTTAATGAATGGACTCGACGAGTCAAAGGAGGGACTCGTCGAGCAGGTGATGGGCAGAGAAACCCTAATTTCCCGGGTTTGGGACCTATTTAAAGGAACTTATAGCCTCATTTGCGGCTACCCTTCCTTGAGAGCAAACCCTAAACGTGTATAGAGAGCCATGAGAGTCTTAGAAGCTAAAACTTAGAGAAGATTAGTGCATCTCTTGAGGAGAAGAGGAGATCACCCATCAAGGGAGCTAGAGAATCAGTGGATCTGGTGTAACTTCGTGCAAGGGCTTGAGTAAGAGGTAAAAGCTTGCACCTTCCTTGTTATTTTGCTTAGATCTTGTAAATATGGAAGATTAGGGTTTCTTCCACCATTGTTGGGACTTTGTATGCATAAGGTCTCTCTTGAGGCCTAGACTTAAGATCTGGACCTTGTGAGGTCCAGAGAGTCCAAAGATTATAGCTTTATACAACCATAGAAGAGTTATTGTGGTTAATCATCCTTGTTAGAGTTATATTGGCATTATGAGCTTTATATGCCATGTTTAAACGTAAAGCTTGCAGCTTTACGTGACAATCGACCCTTAGGATGGTAGATCTAGTGTTTGGGGTGATGGATCTGCCTTAAATCGTTTGAATGAGGAAGCTGATCGAAGGGACTCGCCGAGTCCATGGCCTGACTCGACGAGTCGGTGAGGGTTTGTCCCGATGGGATGATTGAGTGATAACTCGGCGAGTTGGGTGTCAACTCGACGAGTTGAGCTAGACTTCTGAGACTTATGAGGATACGAGGGGACTCGACGAGTCGCAAGAGTGCACTCGACGAGTCGGGTCAAACTTGGACTGTTGACTCGAGTGTTGACTTCTGTTGACTCTGGGGTTCTGGTCAACATGAGTAATAGGGACCATGGAGGGGTAAAATGGTCTTTTATCCACTTCAAAGAGTTAGAAAGAGAATGAATAGTCTTCGGTTGTTTGAATTGTGAAAAGAGTATTAATTAGTGATATTCATCCCTTGTGTTAGGCGGAGGCCAGTTCGAGATTCGGGTGCGAAGTTATTTACTGGTTGCTTGTCAGGTGAGTCTTCTCAATATACATTACCTAGAGTGGTATCTGTGTGCAGATCGGAGGGTCTTATGTGTTATGTGTATGTTTGAGATTATGTGCATTGCGATATATGTATGCTATGTGTTATATAGACCGGACCGGAGGGTCCAACGACATACGAGGCCAGAGGGTGCTCGAGTAGACCGGACCGGAGGGTCCAACGAGCTAGACCGGACTGGAGGGTCCAACGAGCTACAGGACTGGAGGGTCCCGCTGAGACACATTGACCGGAGGGTCATACCGAGTTATAGCCTCGAGTGGCTTATGTGTTGTATGTGGTATTTTGGGGAACTCACTAAGCTTTGTGTTTACCGTGTTACGTGATATGTGTTTCAGGTTTCCTCAGGATCGCGGGGAGGCACCGGCTTGATTGTACACACCAAAGAAAGAGTTATGTTTTGAGGATCCTGGATTATTAATGGAGTTGTGTTCTGTAATTTGAATAAACGAGATTTCTATACAATATGTTATGAAAAGTATACGATTTTAAAATGAAAAATTTGTTTGAAAATTTACGTCGTTATAAGTTGGTATCAGAGCCTTGGTTTGAGGGATTCGGATGCACCTTCGGGTAAATCTGGACTCAAACTGAGGATTTGAGAAAAAAATTTCAAAGAAACGATTTTTCTAAAAACAAGCAAGAGTTTCTGAGAGAAAACGAGAAGAAGCAGTGTGTACAATCAGCCAGAGCCCGATCGGTGATTTCCCAAAATACCCTTACTTATGTATTATGTGATATTTATGAGATATTATGCATGCTAGAGATAGGCTAGGTATTCCATATTTTAGGACTAGAGTGGCCTGATTTATGATGCCTTAGCCTAGGAGTTACTGTTATCTGTAATATGCTTTCGAGTATGTGCTGAGTAAGAGTATTCAATAGGAATCCTTTTTAGAGAGGGATTTGAGTAGAGGGGTAATCTAGGAGGGATACCTAGACGAGCATTTGTGGAGTCTACTGAGAGGGTAGTCTCATGCCCACATGAGGTGAAGTTGCTTGAGTTCGGTGATATCCTACGGGTATGAGGAGAGCAAGTAGGATAATAGCCTAGAGGGGTTTTACGTGCTAGTGGAGATTATTCAATGCCTGAATGCTGCTTGCTTCGTGCTTTGTGGAACTCTCGATGACGGGAGTCAGCTACTAAGTGAATATGACGATATTCCGGAGGTAGATGGCTGGCATCATTAGGAGTTCTTCAGCAGCTGATGGCAGAGAAGTGTGAACACCTAGGAAGAGCCTAGGGGGTGACCGTGGTCAGATGAGTGCGCTGACAGGGTAGGGTATTTCGCTGGGGAGCGAACACGAGTAACGGGATGGATGAGCGGGAAGGTTGAGCAGCTACTTAGGAAATCTGGGATGGTCCGTGTGGAAGGTATGGGTAGATGTGGCAGGTAGTATGGGCCCGTACTACTGAAAGCAGAGGACCCATACTTGATGCGTGGAACATTCTGGAGATTCTAAGTAGCAGATTGAGGGGTGATGTCATGGTTCGAGTACCATGATTGGTAGCAGATTAAGAGGTGATATCATGGTTCGAGTACCGTTATTGGTAGCAGATTGAGGGGTGATGTCATGGTTCGAGTACCATGATTGGTAGCAGATTAAGAGGTGATGTCATGGTTCGAGTACCATGATTGGTAGCAGATTGAGAGGTGATGTCATGGTTCGAGTACCATAATTGGTAGCAGATTGAGAGGTGATGTCATGGTTCGAGTACCATGATTGGTAGCAGATTGAGAGGTGATGTCATGGATCGAGTACCATGATTGGTAGCAGATTGAGAGGTGATGTCATGGTTCGAGTATAATGATTGGTAGCAGATTAAGAGGAGATAACATGGTTCGAGTACCATGGTTTATAGCAGATCGAGAAGTGGCCACAAGGTTCGAGTACCATGACCCGTGGGGGTTAGTGTTACTGGTTCTACCAGTTATTCCGTTGTGATTGGTTAGACCGAGATCGGATACCATAGAGTATGAGGTCAGAGGGCCATGTGGAACAAGTTCCAGCGAAGCATCCCTTGTGAGGGAAGTCGAGATGACTCCAAGGTATTTTTGGTGAGATGTCAGATGAAGTCGCAAGACTCAAGGATGAGTAGAGATGGCGTTATGGAGGATTGCGACATGAGTTGAGCAATCAACCGATAGTCGAGATGTCACCTTCTGTGACCTGGGTGGTGTTATTTCCGTTTCCTGTGGGAAACATAAGAGGTGTCGAGATTTCGGTTTCTGAGCTTGGGGGAAAACCCTGCGGGTTAGCATTGATGGTGACCTTCCATCAGAGTATATAGGCAGTATGTCTGCCGATAGGTAATGATAGGGCATGAGCAGGTTATCAGTGGGGACTGAGATGGTCAAGGACAAGGATACACCCTATTTGAGTATAGTAGGGCATGTATTAGCTGCTGCGTCGGACAATCAAGAAGAGGATATTGGGGCGGTGGCTCTTATTGTCTATGATGAGTATCGAGTGTGGTAATGAGGTCTCCGCTCTTATTACAACCCACGTGATGGAACGTTGGTTGAGGATTCGAGGATGAGGAGTATGATAGTTCATTATTTTTCAGATTAATAGTCAGAGTTACTACTGGACAGTTGAGACGTCCGGTAATGGGATGGCATGAGATTTTGTATGATTAGAGGTAATCATGATGAGAAGTTTCTGAGGATATCATCTGAGATTCGGGGTAATTAGAGTTGCGGGGTCTCTATTGGGGAGACCATCGAGCATTGCGTAGTACATTCCAAGAGTAAGTGTGATGTTCCTGGTGGAAACAGTCAGTGGGATAGATTATTGGTGCGCCAATTGGTGATGGTTCGAACCCCGAGTGGGGGAGAACTGAGTATTTTATTGAGAGGATTAGAGATTTGTTCAAGGGCGGTTAGGGAGCTGGATAGAGACATGCACTATGGATTCATGACACCAGGGTTATTGGTGGTCGAGGTGAGTTAAAGAGGGAGTTAATGCATGATGTACGCGTTCAAGAAAGGATGAGTGTCTGCACGGTAGGTGGCCGTTAGTCAGAGGCCTTGTGGTAGATAAGAATTTTTCGAGGTGGTTGGTTCGATGAATGGATTGTTCTATGCTCTTTGGAAAGGGTAAGAGATGACCGTGAAGCCAGCTTCAGAGTCGGTATGAATTTTCTTGCAGAGGTTTGAGCAACAGAGGAGGGAGTTTAGGATTGTCGACATCGTGTTCTGAATCATCGACGATTTCTTTGTGTTTCAAGTTGAGGATTGGGATTTTCGAAGTTATAAGATGCGTGAGAGGAAGATCAGTTGTGAGATTCTGATAGAGTACATTGCGGTATCTGAGTATGATGTCGTGAGTAGGAGATCAGTGGTGGGGGCAAGACATCATGAGATTATGTGATGGTGTGCCGAGGCATCCGGGTATGATGTCCTAAATTTCGGTTTATTTCGAGTCTTGAGTTATGAGATGACGAGTGGTGTATCAAGTGTCTATGGTTCCGGTGGGGGCCCTTCAGCTAATTGACATCAAACGGATTTATCTGAGAATGTGAATTGCAGCGAGAAAAAAAAGGTTTTGTCACGACGGTGGTCGTCCGAAGTAGTGATGCTTAGCCTGGATGGGTGTGTGTGTACCTATCTATGTTGGGCCGCATAGCATGAGTTAATGATCACAGTGTGGTGTCAACCTGAGGATGATATTGTGAAGTGGTAAGAGTAAGTGCGGTAAGATTGCGGGGAGATGCAGTTTCAATGAGTTAGTGCAGAGAGGTTGTGGTGATGCTACGGGGAGCCGTAGTACTCACTATTCAGTGAGAGGTTGTGGTGATGCTACGGGGAGCCATAGTACTCACTATTCAGTGAGAGGATGTGGTGATGCTACGGGGATCCGTAGTACTCACTATTCAGTGAGAGGTTGTGGTGATGCTACGGGGAGCCGTAGTACTCACTATTCAGTGAGAGGTCGTTGTGATACTGCGGGGAGCCGTAGTACCCACTAGTCAGCGAGAGAATGTTGTGATGAAGTGCTCTCTGATCAGAGCTTGACGCAGAAGAGTTTTAGGCTTGGGTAGCCCTAATATTTGAGTTTGTGTGAACCTGGTGGTCGAACCAGGGGCGAGACTGGGGTCTCCATGTTTGTCGGGAGTCGTTATATTCTGAATTGGGTAGTGGTTTTCGTGACCAAAGGGAAGTGGACCGGTGAGGAACACATGGGTTGCGGGTCATGAGTCATGAGTTGAGTGGTTCATTGGGATGAGTGGTTCCAGCTCTGGGTCAGATCAAACTCTCGAGTTCGAGTTTGGCTCTGGTAGTGCGTTGAGTAGGCAGAATGAGATTCCGGATTCAGAGTTGAATTTCATTTGGAAGGGGGTATTGTTTCCATCTGGTGTCTTAGACCTGAGTGGGTCAATTCGTTGGTGTGGGAAAACCACGAAACGCATGGAACAAATGAGTAGTAGACGACAGAGGTCGAGGGTGAGACGAATTTCGTATTCGCTTGAGGTAAAGCGAACTTCGTGACTTGTGTGTCACACTGGGCCGAGATAGCTAGTGTGGGAAGGAAGTCAGTGAGACATGTTGGGGTATGCAATGGGTAACCCTTGGAGGTTCAACTGCTAGGTCGGGAGATGACCTGGTGCTCAGTGTTGAAAAGGATATTGGAGAAGGGAGGTGGGGTTTGATTGCAATACAGTGGATGGGTCCCTGGTGTGATGTGACCCTTTCATTCTTTGGAGTATGATCTAAATTGTTTAACATGTCTAGTTTGAGTGATCGGTAGTCAATTTTTGGGCATTGACTTGTTTTATCAGTCGCAACAAGGGAGTCAGAGCGGCAATGAGTTGTTAGGGTTGTTATTCGAGGAGCGAATAGCATGGTGATATCTTGTGAAGGCGGTCTGGAAGTGATACAGGCCACTAGAGTTTCCAGATTCTGGAGAGTCAGAAGGGTTATCGTAGCAGCAGAAGGGTCTGTCCTTTTTCTGGGTGGGAGTTCCTGTTCTGATTTAGGTGTCCGGGGAGGGAGATAGTTGTGTGGTATGAGATCCTCTCGGTGGTGCTTTTCGGTTATTGGGTTCGATCTATGTGTTGTTGAGGAGCGATTTCGAGGGAGAAATATAATTCAAGTGGGGGAGAATTGTAACATCCGGTTTTTCAAGGATATTATTGTGTATGCTAATCTTGAGATTGAAGGAGAGGCTCGACGAGTTGAGGATCCAACTCGCCGAGTCGAGTCGAGTTGCTCGCGTTGATTTAATGAATGGACTCGACGAGTCAAAGGAGGGACTCGCCGAGCAGTTGCTGGGCAGAGAAACCCTAATTTCCCGGGTTTGGGGCCTATTTAAAGGAACTTATAGCCTCATTTGCGGCTACCCTTCCTTGAGAGCAAACCCTAAACGTGTATAGAGAGCCATGAGAGTCTTAGAAGCTAAAACTTGGAGAAGATTAGTGCATCTCTTGAGGAGAAGAGGAGATCACCCATCAAGGGAGCTAGAGAATCAGTGGATCTGGTGTAACTTCATGCAAGGGCTTGAGTAAGAGGTAAAAGCTTGCACCTTTCTTGTTATTTTGCTTAGATCTTGTAAATATGGAAGATTAGGGTTTCTTCCATACACTGACTTCCAACACTAAATCCCGAATACAAACTCTCTAGGTGTAACATCCGGTTTTTCAAGGGTATTATTGTGTATGCTAATCTTGAGATTGAAGGAGAGGCTCGACGAGTTGAGGGTCCAACTCGCCGAGTTGAGTCGAGTTGCTAGCGTGGATTTAATGAATGGACTCGACGAGTCAAAGGAGGGACTCGTCGAGCAGGTGATGGGCAGAGAAACCCTAATTTCCCGGGTTTGGGACCTATTTAAAGGAACTTATAGCCTCATTTGCGGCTACCCTTCCTTGAGAGCAAACCCTAAACGTGTATAGAGAGCCATGAGAGTCTTAGAAGCTAAAACTTAGAGAAGATTAGTGCATCTCTTGAGGAGAAGAGGAGATCACCCATCAAGGGAGCTAGAGAATCAGTGGATCTGGTGTAACTTCGTGCAAGGGCTTGAGTAAGAGGTAAAAGCTTGCACCTTCCTTGTTATTTTGCTTAGATCTTGTAAATATGGAAGATTAGGGTTTCTTCCACCATTGTTGGGACTTTGTATGCATAAGGTCTCTCTTGAGGCCTAGACTTAAGATCTGGACCTTGTGAGGTCCAGAGAGTCCAAAGATTATAGCTTTATACAACCATAGAAGAGTTATTGTGGTTAATCATCCTTGTTAGAGTTATATTGGCATTATGAGCTTTATATGCCATGTTTAAACATAAAGCTTGCAGCTTTACGTGACAATCGACCCTTAGGATGGTAGATCTACTGTTTGGGGTGATGGATCTGCCTTAAATCGTTTGAATGAGGAAGCTGATCGAAGGGACTCGCCGAGTCCATGGCCTGACTCGACGAGTCGGTGAGGGTTTGTCCCGATGGGATGATTGAGTGATAACTCGGCGAGTTGGGTGTCAACTCGATGAGTTGAGCTAGACTTCTGAGACTTATGAGGATACGAGGGGACTCGACGAGTCGCAAGAGTGCACTCGACGAGTCGGGTCAAACTTGGACTGTTGACTCGAGTGTTGACTTCTGTTGACTCTAGGGTTCTGGTGAACATGAGTAATAGGGACCATGGAGGGGTAAAATGGTCTTTTATCCACTTCAAAGAGTTAGAAAGAGAATGAATAGTCTTCGGTTGTTTGAATTGTGAAAAGAGTATTAATTAGTGATATTCATCCCTTGTGTTAGGCGGAGGCCAGTTCGAGATTCGGGTGCGAGGTTATTTACTGGTTGCTTGTCAGGTGAGTCTTCTCACTATACATTACCTAGAGTGGTATCTGTGTGCAGATCGGAGGGTCTTATGTGTTATGTGTATGTTTGAGATTATGTGCATTGCGATATATGTATGCTATGTGTTATATAGACCGGACCAGAGGGTCCAACGACTTACGAGGCCAGAGGGTGCTCGAGTAGACCGGACCGGAGGGTCCAACGATTTAGACCGGACCGGAGGGTCCAACGAGCTAGACCGGACTGGAGGGTCCAACGAGCTACGGGACTGGAGGGTCCCGCTGAGACAAATTGACCGGAGGGTCATACTGAGTTATAGCCTCGAGTGGCTTATGTGCTGTATGTGGTATTTTGGGGAACTCACTAAGCTTTGTGTTTACCGTGTTACGTGATATGTGTTTCAGGTTTCCTCTGGATCGCGGGGAGGCACCGGCTTGATTGTACACACCAGAGAAAGAGTTATGTTTTGAGGATCCTGGATTATTAATGGAGTTGTGTTCTGTAATTTGAATAAACGAGATTTCTATATAATATGTTATGAAAAGTATACGATTTTAAAATGAAATTTTTTTTTGAAAATTTACGTCGTTACACTAGGGCTTAGAAAGATGAAGGAAAAAGGCCCAAAAATCAAGATCTATAGACAAAGGTTCAACTTCATACCTCCAATAAGCTGAAAATGAGCTCCAAACTCTGGATCTTCTTGTTTCCCCTTGGTCTCACAAGCTCCTTTCCTCTTCTCAAGCTTCACAACCCACCAAAAAGCACCAAAATGGCCTTAGAACACACAAAACGGCTAGGGTTTCGATATGATGTCTTCTGGGAGCATAAGGACGATGGAGGCTGAGATGAAATGTTTAAATAGGATGCAAACCCTCAAATTTAGGGATTCACTCAAACAGCACCTACTCGCCGAGTCAGTCTCCCGACTCGTCGAGTAGGTCACTTAAACTTCCCGCGGATCCCGACTCTACTCGACGAGTTGGGCCACCAACTCGTCGAGTCCCAGAGAAAAATACATGAAATTCTTGAATTAAATACGTACCAGGAATCAGGTGTTACATAAGCGGTTCAAATTTCTTTGTATTCTTTCTGTTGTAAGTAGATGGTATTTGAATAATAATATTTTCCCAAAAAAACCGATATTTTCTGATTTATAAAAATGTTGCGATCTTTGCACTATCGTATGATTTGTTTTGTATCAATATGACTTACGAGTTTTTTTCCGTAATGTCGTGATGGGAATGGATCTCTATATGAGTCGTTATAACCATGCATGATAGTGACTAATTTTCCTGTCTTGGCATTTTTCCAAACGCCGGATTTTCAATCAAGGTTTTGTCACCCTAGACTGGCCTAGTCTAGTTGTAGCGAACAGCTCAGGTGTGGGGGAGTCACCCCCGTATAGATCTATACACAAACTCTCACTCTCCGTTCAGGAGACTCTGATTATAACTACAGGCTACGGCCATACACTCAATAGAGTCGACCGACAAGTCTCACTAGATTCCAATTATTGCCTCATGAATATGTATATGTTATATGTATTTATAATTTCGAACGCTAGCTGATACATGAATATGAAAGGATAAGGCTCAACAAACATGAAGAAAAGACAACTATGGCCCATTAGACATGTAAGTTATTTCCAGGCTTGTTAAGTATGCCATGGACACATTAAAGCTCATTAAGCACATGATGAATTATTCCAGGCTAAATTAGCATGTAAATGGGCCACTAAGGCCCAATAACATGTAAATGCTAATTTAGGCCCATTAAGCATGTAATTGGGTCACTGAGGCCCAATAGACATGTGATGAATATATTGGGCCCAATAAACATGTAAATGGATCACAAAGGCCTAATAAGCATGTATAGTAAATACTAGGCCCAATAATTGTACCGTTGTTGTATTTCGTTTATTGGTTATAGTATAGTTCATTTAGTCGAAACATTTATCCATAGCGTTATAAAAAGTCAAGTGTCTTGTTATAATGATATATTTTGGTTTGATACGTCAAAATCCTATAATTTGAACCCGTATTTATTAAAAATTACACTTTAGGTCCCTTAAGAACTAATTTGAACATTTAAAGACTTATTTTTACATAAAATGTCGTTTTGGTCTATTTTAAATTAAAATAACATTTTAATCCATAAATTTATAAAAATTTATATTTTCGCCCCAAATGTTTAGTAATTGACGGGTTTGGCCCAAAAATACATGTAATGACATTTTCAGCCCATTTTTGCAGAAAATTACAATTTCAGCCCTTATTTGAATAAAATGACATTTTCGGCCCAAATTTTATAAAATTAACATTTTTGGCCCAATTTTGAAATAAGTGTCATTTTCAGCCCTTATTTTCGTTTATTCTCATTTTTTGCTCAAGTTTTGATTAAATAACATTTTAATCCCCAAAAAGTGATTTTTTGCAATTTGGGCCCAAAAAGCCGTAAGGCCCAAGTTGAGGTCCATAATGCAAAATATTACACTTATGGTCCTTTGAAAAGTATCGTTGTTATAAAAACTCATTTTTTATACAAATGTGACCCTTTTGATCCTTACAAAAACCATGAGTGGTAAAAATTATCCCAATTTTTTATTTTCTTGTCAAAAATGGTCCTTATACAAGATTTTGTTTTGCTTTTCACATCTAAAGCATGTATATCACTTTTATCCTTGTAGTATGATGTTTAGAGTGTTTTAGTTGATGAATCTCACCCATTTTTGTTGGATTATTCGAGATTCATCAAGATTTATCACAAAATCAGAACATAAACCAAGAAAATCACACACAACATGCAATAATACATAGATCTACACATGAACACTTGTATTCTCCCCCAAAAACATGTAAAAACCGAAAACAAGGGGGTATGAACTCAACTTTGCTTGTTGTTCTCGGTTTTGAAGAAGAGATGGAGAGATCTTGGCCTTTAGCAAGCCTTCTTGAGTGATTTTCGAACTTAGGAAGTTTCTAAGAGTATGATCACAAGCATTTGTTTAGAAGGAGTATTCTAACATAAAAATGAAGTCATAGAACTTGGATATGTAAGGACTTACCAAGGAATGATGATTTTTGGTGAAAACCTTCTTGAAACAACACTAAATCTCGAAATTTTGATGGAAGAAGGAAGAGTTTTTTAAGAGTGTTTGAGAGAGAGTTTTGAAAGTGTGTGTGTGTTTGTTTCTTGCTCTCGGCCGAATGGAAGAAAAGAGAGAGAGAAGAGAGAGGTGAAGATAAGATGGATACCTAGATGCATGAGATTTATGGATTACTTAGTGGTTAATTTGCATGGAAGTCCATCATGCAATAATGATGTGTCTAATGCTAGTTAATCCTCTTATTTCCTTTTCTTTACATGGGCCGAGAATTGGGCTAGGAGAAAGAAAATGGATTACTTTGGGCCATTCCTTGACTTAGCTTGAAATCATGAGGCCCGAATGAGTATTTTTCGGTCCATTGGGCCCCTTTGGACATTCACGGCCCAATTGAAGTCTATTAGGATGAATGGAATCATTTATAGCCCATTAGGATTAACATGAACCATTTTAGGCCCACATGGCCCAAAATGTTAAGTTTTTTGAATGTGGGTCCAATTAGAACTCAATTAGGGTATTTAGGCCCAAAATAGTCGAATTGAAGGCTTATTGGCCCATTAGGCCCAATAGGAAAATCCTAGTCCATAATAAACTTGAACCGGGATTTTTAGGGTTTTTCAACTCATTATTGAATATTTGAATACTTTGTATAGAGTTTTGAACTTCACTTGTGAATCTTGATTAAGTTTGTTGTCACAAAATGAACAGGGTGCGTAATATCAAGTTAGAGTTACAAGTATTATCATAGATGACGTTTACATGATCACAGAATTTCCTGGCGAAAATGCCGGTTGTGACATCATCCCCCTGTTAGAGGGAATTTCGTCCCGAAATTCTTTTGAAAACTAGGATTATGAAGGAGAGAATAAGTGAAGGTACTTCTGCTTCATTTGGTCTTCGCGTTCCCATGTGAATTCCGGTCCACACTTAGCGTTCCACCGAACCTTCACAATTGGAATGCGACTCTGCTTTGTACGCTTCACTTCCCTGTCTAATATCTCGACTGGTTCTTCGACGAACAGAAGATTCTCGTTAATCTCGATCTCTTCCAAAGGAATGACAAGAGTTTCATCTGATAGGCACTTTTTCAGATTCGAGACGTGGAACACGGGGTGTACGTTGCTGAGCTCGGCAGGGAGCTGCAGCTTGTAAGCCACTGGACCAATCCGGGCAAGAATCTCGAATGGTCCAATGTATCGCAGGTTCAGTTTTCCCCGTTTCCCAAAGCGGATCATTCCTTTCCAAGGAGAGACCTTTAATAACACGCGATCCCCGACTTGAAATTCTAATGGCTTTCGTCGCTTGTCATCATAGCTCTTCTGTCGGTCTCGCGGTGCTTGGAGTCGAGCTTTGATTTGGATTATCTTCTCTTTCGTCTCACGAATAATTTCTGGCCCGGTTAAAGTACTGTTCGATGATTGCCCTTTTGCTAGTTGGGTGTCACCCACCTCGGCCCAGCATAGAGGCAATCTGCATTTACGACCATAAAGAGCCTCGAAAGGAGCAACCTTAATGCTCATGTAATAACTGTTGTTGTATGAAAATTTGATCAGAGGCAAGTGAGCATCCCATGACTTGCCGAAGTCAATCACGCAAGCTCGGAGCATGTCCTCAAGTGTCTGGATGGTACGCTCGCTCTGACCATCCGTCTGTGGGTGATAGGCAGTGCTCATATCTAGCTGTGTTCCCATTGCCTTCTGAAAAGATTGCCAGAATCTTGAAGTAAACCTACTATCTCGATCCGAGAAAATAGACACTGGCACTCCATGGAGTCTCACGATCTCTTTGATGTATGTTCGGGTCAACTTTTCCATTTTGTAGGATTCTTTTATTGGTAGGAAATGAGTGGATTTTGTTAACCTATCAACGATTACCCAGATAACATCCAATCCGTCTGCTGTCTTTGGTAATTTGGTCACGAAGTCCATGGTTATCCTTTCCCATTTCCACTCGGGTATCGCTGGCTGTTGCAATAATCCTGAGGGCTTTTGGTATTCCACTTTCACCTTGGCGCAAGTAAGACACTTTCCCACGTAAGTGGCTATCTCAGCCTTCATATTTGGCCACCAATAATATTGCTTGATATCCAGATACATCTTATCTGACCCCGGATGAATAGAATATCACGTCTTGTGGGCTTCATGCATGACTACTTCTCTGAATCCCCCAATCCTGGGAACCCAGATTCTATTCATGAAGTAGTGAGTTCCGTCCTCTTTAACTTCAAATCCCTTATCCATTCCACGCAGTGATTCACTAGCGACATTCTCCGGTTTCAATGCGTCCAATTGGGCTTCCTTGATCTGTGAGGTTAGATGAGATTGGATGGTGATTGATAGAGTTTTCACGCGACGACTTGAATACTCCTTTCGGCTCAGGGCATCGGCTACCACGTTAGCCTTGCCTGGATGGTACTTGATCTCACACTCATGATCATTTAGCAGATCAACACATCTCCGCTGCCTCATGTTTAGTTCCTTTTGATTTAAAATGTGCTGGAGGCTTTTATGATCGGTGAAAATGGTGCATTTGGTACCATAAAGGTAGTGCCTCCAAATCTTCAAGGCGAAGACCACCGCTCCCAGCTCGAGATCATGGGTGGTGTAATTCACTTCATGAGTTTTTAGTTGCCTGGACGCATACACAATTACCTTCCCGCGTTGCATAAGGATACAACCTAAACCTTGATTTGAAGCATCATAGTAGACTACGAAGTCTTTGGTTCCCTCTGGTAAGAATAGCATTGGTGCACTACAAAGGGCTTGCTTCAAGGTTTGGAAGGCAATCTCTTGCTTCTCAGTCCAGTTGAAAGGTACGCCTTTTTGTGTCAATGTGGTGAGAGGTTTGGCTATCTTGGAAAAGTTCTGAATGAACCTTCGGTAGTAGCCTGCAAGACCCAAGAATTGGTGAATTTCCGTTGGTGTTGTCGGATTTGCCCAGCCTTTAATGGCTTTGACCTTGGAAGGATCTACATGAATTCCTTCCTTGCTGACAACATGACCCAAGAAATTTACACTGCGGATCCAAAACTCACATTTGGAGAGTTTCACATACAACTTTTCAGCCCGCAGGGTCTCTAAGATCTGTCGGAGATGTTGGCTATGCTCTTCTTCGCTTCGCGAGTATACGAGAATATCATCGATGAAAACAATCACGAAATTGTCAAGGAATGGGCGGAAGACTCGATTCATGAGGTCCATAAATGCACCGGGGGCATTTGTTAGACCGAAGGGCATCACGACGAATTCGTAATGACCGAAGCGAGTTCGGAAAGTAGTCTTAGGAATGTCCTCATCTCGGACTTTGAGTTGATGATAACCGGATCTCGGATCTATCTTCGAAAAGTAACTAGCCCCTTGAAGCTGGTCAAATAGATCATCGATTCGTGGAAGTGGATACCGGTTTTTGATGGTGAGCTTATTCAGTTCCCTATAGTCAATGCACATCCTGAAGGATCCGTCTTTCTTTTTAACAAAAAGAACCGGAGCTCCCCATGGAGAGAAGCTTGGTCTTATGAATCCTTTATCCTAGAGTTCACTCAGCTGGCTTGATAATTCTTGCATTTCAGCGGGAGCCAACCTATAGGGTGATTTGGCGATCGGAGTGGCTCCAGGCACGAGGTCGATTCGGAATTCGACTTGCCATTCTGGAGGTATTCCTGGAGGATCTTCAGGTAATACATATGGAAAGTCGCACGCCACTGGGATGTTATGAATGTTTATCTCTTCCTTGGTTTTATCTACGACGTGAGCGAGGAATGCGTAGTTCTTCTTGTGTAGACACCTTTGTGCCTTGATACACGAGATAAGGCGAAGATTTGTGCCGGGTTTATCTCCGTATATTATAAGGGTTTCGTGATTAGGAAGATGAAGGCGAACGGGCTTCTCATGACACATAATATCAGCATGATGGGGGCTTAACCAATCCATGCCAATTATCACATCAAAACTCCTAACATTTACAGGCATCAAATCTATTTGGAAAGAGTGGTTGTTTAGTGTTAACATGCATCCTATGTAGATATCTTTAGTTGATTTAGTCTTCCCATTAGCCATTTCCACCGTGAAGGTTTCATTGAGCTTTTGGGGTCGTTGTTTTAGTAAATGTTTAAACTTGATACTAACGAAACTTCGCTCTGCTCCACTGTCGAATAAGATGCATGCATATGTGTTGTTAAATAGGAACGTACCGGTGACAACGGTAGGGTCCTGGACTGCTTCACCTTGTCCCAAAGTCAAAACTCTTCCCGATCCTCCAGCCCTTTGATTGTTAACATTGGGGAAATTACGCCTGAAATGCCCGGTTCTCCCACATCCGTAAAAGGTATGACTGGCCCCATCATTGGTGTTGTTGTTGTTGTTGTGGTTCTTATTGTTGTTGCTGTTGTTGTTTGGCGTCTGGTTTTGTTGAAGCTGAGTCCTACAGTACTTTGATGTATGGCCTTTCCGGTTGCACCTTGTGCACATCATCTCTCTGCATTCCCCCTGATGGTGGAAGTTGCATTTGTTACATTTGGGGAGATTTCCTGAGTACTACTTTGGAGCATTTGGCGTGGATGAGATTGGAGCATGGGGTGTGGTGGTAGCTTGAGTTGCAGCATGGACAGTCACAGTTTGTTGTTTCTTTGATGATTTGGAGTTCTGTTTCCCCTTTCTCTTGTTGTTTTTCCCTTTCTTGCTCTCACCTTCTTTCTTAACCTCCGCTTCTCCTGTTTTGGCACCCTTTTTGTTGCCATGATCATACAATTTATTAGCTAGCCTCTTGGCACTATCAAATGTCTCAGGGTTTGCCGCAATGACATTCCCTTGGATAGGTGCAGTCAATCCCCAGATAAACCTATCAATCCTTTTCCCTTCTGAGGTGACCATTTCGGGACACAAGAGAGATAGCTCACTAAACTTGGATATGTGCGCATCGATATCGGATTTTTGAACCGTGAGGTTCCACAACTCTTGTTCCATCTTCTGAATTTCGCCTCTTGGACAGTATTCAGCCAACATCATTTCTTTAAGCTCTTCCCATGGCATCGCGTTCGCCACCGGTAGTGTCATGGCCTCTACGTGGCCATTCCACCAGGAGAGAGCTTGGTCAGTGAATGTGCAGGCCGCAAACTTGACCTTGCACCCATCCGGACACCCACAAATTTCAAAAACTGATTCCACCTTCTCAATCCATCGCTTCATGGCTATTACGCCTCCCGTTCCATTGAAGGTTCGAGGTTTGGCGTTGGTGAAGTCCTTGTAGGTGCATGCTTGTGTGGCTCCGTGGTTTGTTCCTTGATTTGTGCTTCCGGTTCCATGTCCGTTGCCTTCTCCGTTGTTTCCATTGCGAATCTGCGCAAGTGCTGCAGTGACCGCAACGGACACTGCTGCTTGGAATGCAACTGAGTTTATTTCCGGCGGGGTCGGTGTTGCGTTGTTTCCACGGTTGGGTCTTTGAGGCATCTTTCTGTCAAAGAACGAAAAGATGTTGAGTACATATCGTATCCTTAGTTTAGAATTCTATAGACTCGGCGTATCGAGTGTGTATTTAGGTGATTCCATGTATTAAGATAAAACAAGGAAATAAACACATAGCAGATAACAACATCACGATAAAAACATAAAGCATTTCCATTAATATTAATTGTTTTTAATACATGAAAATTTGCCAGAAGGCATACAGTACATAGGAATAAATATAATCTGACAACATGACGACCCTATGAGTAGTGTAATCACTTAAACATAAGGTCGATAGTACATAAAGTAGCATACATATAAAAGGAAACATAACGATACTAGTAAGTGAGGGAGCGAATCCTTGTCATGACGAGATGCGTCTAACAGTAATAGCGATATCGTATTCCAAAATGTTGCGCTACTAAAGTAGCCATCTCGGTCATTTCTCTAATGACCTCATCCCTTTCCTGTTCCGCTCGCACGACTCGCGTCTCCATTGCCAACAGCTGCTGTCGAAGTGTGGCAATTTCTTCTTCCGAAGAGCGGGTTCCACCAATGGAGTCCCTTGGCGGTATAGGGTGGTCCTGATGCAGTTATGTGGTAGGAGGCTCGCCGAGAACTTCATCAGTGTTCTTATCGTCCTCTTCGTCGTCATCAGTCTCGTCAAACTCATAGTCCATATCTGTATACTCCTCACCCTCACGGTCAGAGGCTACCTCGGGTCCTACCACGGGGTCTTCTTCAATCTCTTCGTGAGCCACTAGGTTCTGGTGGAAAAGAATGCCCTGATGCGCTCCATCCATGGTGACTGCGCGAGAAGCTAGGAGTGAGAAGTGTGAAAAAGGGGTGTATATAGAATTTCAAAATACTCTTATAGTATATTCATTATTCATTTTTGAATCCCTGAGAAGTTTTGGATATGAGGTAAGTTTCTAGGTCAATTTCCCATCATAATTACCCCTAAACACATGTTGGTCATATTTTGAATAAATATAGTTGATCAGACTATATTTACCCCCAATATAACTACATAACTGCCCGGGTTTAATCACAACGTTCCATTTCCTCTAGAGACTTTTAATGTTATTGTTTTAATGTATGCACTTTATTAAGAGTGTTTTAGTCCCATTGTATTTATAGTTGCATATCAAGTATGGTTAGATATGTCAGTTCACTATAAACAATGCTCTGATACCAACATGTCACACCCCCGAACCAGACGACGGAAACGTCTGAGGGCTCGTGTGACTATCAATTGAAATATCATCACAATGAATATACATGAAACATAACACATTCATCACCAAACATTACATATTACAACTGGTATTGTTCACATCAAGTACATTGTCTTAGGTTACATAATTCAAAAATATTAATAGTACGATGAGTGACATTACACAAAATAAATCCACACACACTTGAAAGTCCTTCTGCTTAACGGTTACCTGAGAATACAAGTTATTTTGAAAACGGTCAACATATATAATGTTGGTGAGTTCATAAGCATGTTTGAATGAAAGTCTTTGTATTGTTTGTAAAACCCAGAAAATCCGATATTTTCTGTAAAAAGTCCGAAAAATGATGTGAAAATCGAGTATAAATGCATGTGTGAATTTGATAGTAGTAACATGTAAGTAAGCAGTTCAAATTTCTTTGTATTCTTTCTGTTGTAAGTAGATGGTATTTGAATAATAATATTTTCCTAGAAAATCCGATATTTTCTGATTTATAAAAATGTTGCGGTCTTTACACTATCGTATGATTTGTTTTGTATCAATATGACTTACGAGTTTTTAATTTCCGTAATGTCGTGATGGGAATCGATCTCTATATGAGTCGTTATAACTATGCATGATAGTGACTGATTTTCCTGTCTTGGCATTTTTCCAAACACCAAATTTTCGATCAAGGTTTTGTCACCCTAGACTGGCCTAGTCTAGCTGTAGCGAACAACTCAGGTGTGGGGGAGTCACCCCTGTATAGAACTATACACAAACTCTCGCTCTCCCTCCAGGAGACTCTGATTATAACTACAGGCTACGACCATACACTCAATGGAGTCAACCGACAAGTCTCACTAGATTCCAATTATTGCCTCAAGAATATGTATACGTTATATATATTTAGAATTTCGAACACTAGCTGATACATGAATATGAAAGGATAAGGCCCAACAAACATGAAGAAAAGACAACTATGGCCCATTAGACATGTAAGTTATTTCCAGGCTTGTTAAGTATGCCATGGACACATTAAAGCTCATTAAGCACATGATGAATTATTCCAGGCTAAATTAGCATGTAAATGGGACACTAAGGCCCAATAACATGTAAATGCTAATTTAGGCCCATTAAGCATGTAATTGGTTCACTGAGGCCCAATAGACATGTGATGAATATATTGGGCCCAATAAACATGTAAATGGATCATGAAGGCCTAATAAGCATGTATAGCAAATACTAGGCCCAATAATCGCACCGTTGTTGTGTTTCGTTTATTGGCTATAGTATAGTTCATTTAGTCGAAACATTTATCCATAGCGTTATAAAAAGTCAAGTGTTTTGTTATAATAATATATTTTGGTTTGATACGTCAAAATTCTATAATTTGAACCCGTATTTATTAAAAATTACACTTTAGGTCCCTTAAGAACTAATTTGAACATTTAAAGGCTTATTTTTACATAAAATGTCGTTTTGGTCTATTTTAAATTAAAATAACATTTTAGTCCATAAATTTATAAAAAATTATATTTTCGCCACAAATGTTTAGTAATTGACGGGTTTGGCCCAAAAATACATGTAATGACATTTTCAGCCCATTTTTGTAGAAAATTACAATTTCAGCTCTTATTTGAATAAAATGACATTTTAAGCCCAAATTTTATAAAATTAACATTTTTGGCCCAATTTTGAAATAAGTGTCATTTTCAGCCCTTATTTTCGTTTATTCTCATTTTTGGCTCAAGTTTTGATTAAATAACATTTTAATCCCCAAAAAGTGATATTTTTGCAATTTGGGCCCAAAAAGCCGTGAGGCCCAAGTTGAGGCCCATAATGCAAAATATTACACTTTTGGTCCTTTGAAAAGTATTGTTGTTATAAAAACTCATTTTTTATACAAATGTGACCCTTTTGATCCTTACAAAAATCATGAGTGGTAAAAATCATCCCAATCTTTTGTTTACTTGTCAAAAATGGTCCTTATACAAGATTTTGTTTTGCTTTTCACATCTAAAGCATGTATATCACTTTTATCCTTGTAGTATGATGTTTAGAGTGTTTTAGTTTATGAATCTCACCCATTTTTGTTGGAGTATTCGAGATTCATCAAGATTTATCACAAAATCATAACATAAACCAAGAAAATCACACACAACATGCAATAATACATAGATCTACACATGAACACTTGTATTCTCCCCCAAAAACATGTAAAAACCGAAAACAAGGGGGTATGAACTCACCTTTGCCTGTTGTTTTCGGTTTTGAAGAAGAGATGGAGAGATCTTGGCCTTTAGCAAGCCTTGTTAAGTGATTTCCGAACTTAGGAAGTTTCTAAGAGTATGATTACAAGCATTTGTTTAGAAGGAGTATTCTAACATAAAAATGAAGTCATAGAACTTAGATATGTAAGGACTTACCAAGGAATGATGATTTTTGGTGAAAACCTTCTTGAAACAACACTAAATCACAAAATTTTGATGGAAGAAGGAAGAGTTTTTTAAGAGTGTTTGAGAGAGAGTTTTGAAAGTGTGTGTGTGTGTGTTTGTTTCTTGCTCTCGGCCGAATGGAAGAAAAGAGAGAGAGAAGAGAGAGGTGAAGCTGATATTTTCAGATTATTCTGAAGATGATATTTTCAGGGTTTGGACCGAATGGGCGAAGTGCGTAATTAGTGGTAAGGTTGTAAGCGGGTTGTAAGGCAGTTGACCGTCGCGGACTTCGAGGACGAAGTCTAGTTTAAGTGGGGGAGAGTTGTAACACCCCGAATTCAGAAGACCAAGAAAGGAAAGGAAAACCCTAAGTCAAGGAGACAACTCATCGTGTCCAGGGAAGAACTCGACGAGTAGAAACGAGTTCCGTGTCGCGGATTAAGTGGACGACTCGGTGAGTCGGGGGATGGACTCGACGAGTCTGGTCCGGGTTGAGAAACCCTAATTTCGGGACTTGGTGTCGTATTTAAGCATCTCATTCTCATTTACACACCCTCATCTTCATCCACCAGACCCTAAACCCTCACCCACGAAACCCTAGTGCATCTTGTGATGTTTTGAGCCACCTTTGTGTGATTTATGTGCTCTTGAAGAGAAAGAAGGAAAGGAAAGAAGTTGGAGGTTCAAGGAGGGGGAAGTAGATCCAGAAGATACACTCCATTGGCTGCAATTCTTGGTAATCAAGTCTTCATCTTGGCTTTTGGTTTATTTGATCTCCTTATAGTCCCTTTTATGAAGCTTTTGGTCCAAGAATGATTACTTGTGGGATTTGGACGTCCCCAAGCAAGATCCTTTCAGATCTAAGAGTGTTTAGGGTAGTTGAGGCATAAAGGTGGAAACTTTATGCCATTAGAACTCCCCATGCAAAGTTTAAGAGGTTGTTTTGGACTTTTGATCAAAAAGGGCCATACATGGATGTAAAGGTAGTAGCCTTGCGTGTTATTCCGACCCTAGAAGGTTAGATTTGGGTCCTGGATGCTTTGTGCTTGACTGAAATCGTCTGAATAGAATTGGACATAGAGGGACTCGACGAGTCACTTGTGGGACTCGGCGAGTAAGGCCGTTTCTTGCCCCAAAACCCTTCTGTTAGAAGGTCTGAGTTGAGTTGGTAAGGGACTCAGTTAGTCAGGGTCCATAGTGGACATGAAGATCATCATACTCGATGAGTTCAAGGAGGAACTCGGCGAGCCTAGGGCAATCTCCTTAATTTATGAAGGTGGAATCGGCTAGTTCAAAGGGGAACTCGGTGAGTCCAATGAAGGAGGGTCCCGATGTGTTAAAGATGCACTCGGCGAGTTCACGGAGAACTCGACGAGTAGGATTGTGGGACTCGACGAGTTGCTGGGTCAACTCGGTGAGTTGGGTCAGCTCGGAGCGTTGACCTTGACTGTTGACTTTGACCAGGTTTGACCTGGGTTGACTTTTGAGGGTATTATGGTTTAAATGTTATTTTGGGTATTGATAGTTCGGGAAGCCGAAGGATCAGCAGTTCGGAAGTTGCCGGTTAGCAGTCAGAAGTGTTCAGCTAGTCTTTAGCAGTGCGAGGTGAGCCTCCTCACTGTGTGCATGGGTCTACAGCCACAATACCGGGCCATTATGTTTATGGTTATGTTTATGTATAGAAGGAAGACCCGGGGGTTAGCCCTAGGCAACTATTGTTATATGTTCCGGGTTACGACCAGATGCCGGGCGAGGCCCGAGGAATGTTAGGATGCTAGAGGTCTTTGTGATTCTTGCATGTGTCAGTACGATAGGTTCCGGATCGAGGGTCCGATGGCGGGGTAAGCCCGAAGTATGGTGGATAATAGTATGTATCCGGACCGGGGGTCCGATGCCGGGGTAATCCCGAGGAATATTCTTATGTTGTATGTTAGATTATACTTGTTGTCTACGTGATACTTGTATGTGCATGGTAGGGAGGTGAGTATGGGCGAGGTCCCGTATCTCATCACTCGCTGAGTATGGATGGGGTTCCATATCTCGATATTAGTAGAGTAGGGGCGAGGCCCATGACAGGAAGGATGCGAGTGTGGGCGGGGGCCCGTATCTCACTATCAGCAGGAGTGTGGACGGGGTTCCATGACTCATCAGTAGCAGGACAGGGGCGAGGACCAAGTTAGGCGAGGCCTTAGATCAGGAGTATAGTAGAGTATGTTTAGCTTATTTGTTATGTGTTATCTTATATGTTGTATATGCTTAGCGGGCGGGGCACAGAGACAGGCGGGGCCTAAGAGAAACATATCTGTTTACCGAGCGGGGCTCAAAGCCAGGTAGGGCCTGGGGTCAGGCGAGGCTTGATGCGAGAATCGTCCGGAGCCGGGCAGTACCCGACGTAGCGGGTGAGGCCCAGTGCTTGCAGTATGTAATTATGTATGGTATGTGGTAGGTTGGGGAACTCACTAAGCTTCGTGCTTACGGTTTTCAGTTTTTTTTTCAGGTACTTCCGGTAGCTGAGGGAGGAGCTCGGGGTGATCGCATGGCACACACCATTATTTGTTTAGCCTGGGATGTTTTACTCTGATATAAAATGAAATTTTCAGACCATATATTTTTTTAAGGATGTTACAAGTTGGTATTAGAGCCTTGGTTTGAGGGATTCAGGTACACTCTCTAGTGTGTCTGGACTCAAACTGAGGACGTGGTATGAAATTTTTTCAAAAGAAAATCATTTCTATAAGATCTTTGAGGAAAAGAAAATTTGAAAATAGAAAAGAACTTTGAAAAGAGATAAGGGTGTGGTGCATGTAATCAGCCGAGCTCAAGTAAGTTCTCCTAAATTACCCATACAAGCTTATGCTATGTTATGATATGTGCTTTAGAACTGCATGCTAGATTAGGACTAAGGATCTAGGAGGATGCCTTATGTGCCTGTTATGTGTATGAGTTTTATGATTTGCATACTAGTATAGATTCTTGAGTAGAGGATAGAGCAGTATGATTAGATTATGTGGTTAGGTTTCCCTTTCGTCTGAATGTTACTTGCTTTGTGCTTTGTGGGACTCTGAGTGATGGGAGTTAGCCATTAGGTGAATACGTTAAGTCACATGTGATCAGGTTTGAATAATCTGAGAGTGCTAGATTTGGCTGTATTGTGTAGCTCTCGTTTGAGTCTAACCATTGTAGGGACGAGTCCTTTACTCGAAGGATTATCTTAACCTCGTCACATGTGATGGTATTCAGGTAGTGGCTAATTGGCATTATGAGGATATCTTCAGTAGCTGAGGACTGAGTTCGGGTTGGAGGTTACCCTAGGGCAAGCCTAGGATGAGAATAATACTGGGAGCAGTAGTAGTATTAAGGGACTTGGTGGAGTTGAGGCAATTCTTGAGGAAAGTACGGATAGATGTGGAAGGTAGTAGGGGCCCATACTACTGAAAGCAGAGGATCTATACTCGAGTCAAGGAGGGCTGAGATAAAACCGGGGAACTTGTAGTGAGTGTGAGATTCCTCAGCAGTGATGAGTATTTTGATGATAGTTATGTTATGACTCATGCAGTATGGTGACGCTACGGGGTAGACCAGTGGGCAGTTTAGGTGCTGAGGAGGGATCATTCTCGGGTTCAGGAGCCGAGCAGCTCGGGGAGCATATGAGAGAGTTTATTTCAGCTGAGATTATGCGTAGTATATTAGACCAGACTCCTTTAATCTTCGGTACGGTAAAGGAGGGGATTTTGGAGCTTTTGGATAGCCGCCTCGAGGCCTCTCGGGCCGAAATCACTACGGGACAGTTAGGGGCTCCTCTGGGGCCCAATGTTTATGGATCTCTGGGATTCCTCGGAGGGGAGGATCCCGTTATTAGATCTTGTCATCATGGATCAGAGGTGGGTTACTGACCTTGTCTCCAGGAGAGACCACTACATGATTGGATCGCAATGGAGGTTTTGCGAGCCGTACGCGAGGAGTTACCCGACATTATTGAGCGTGTTATTGGCAGAGTATCCGCTAGGTTTCAGGGTCAGACAGCGACTGTTTAGGCAGTTAATGGGACATACGGGATAACTCAGGAGCAAGAGATTGACTTGTAGTCAGGGAGGAAGAGGAAACCGGATGAGGTTCAGTTGTCCACAGGTTCGGGTAAGAGACCCAAAAGGTCGGATTCGAGATCGAGAGACTTTTAGAGCCGCAGTCGCGAAGGCAATCGTGGCAGGACGCACGAGGGTGTGTGTAGGAGCAGCAATGGTGGTGATTTGGGTTGTTTCAAATGCGAGCGGATCAGTCATTTTAGCAGAGATTGTACTGTTACCATCTCCCAGGGATCGGACATGGTATGCTTCCATTGCGGTCAGCGGGGCCACAAGAAGGCCCAATGTCCGAGTTTGCTTTTAACAGGACAGGTGATAGCTCCTGCCCCTGTGACTTTGAGAATCACTGGCGGTCGTCAGGTCCGGGCAAATGCGACTACGGTACGAAGCAGGGCATTCCAGTTGATTTCAGCAGAGACGCGAGCAGCACCGGACGTTGCAAGTGTGTATCTTTTGCTTCCCTGTCGACCTTTATTCATGATTTTATTGCTATGGTACTGCATCGATGTTAGAATGCATTGTTTTCTGCTTATGATTAAGTAATATGCCATCTGCATACCATGGATGTTAGTGTAGTGGTTCGAAGATGTTTCCCTTAGAGCAGGTTCTCAGGATGCAGTCACTGTAGCAAGTGTGAGTGGGGCTCGGGAAGTGTTCTATTAGTCTCCTAGAGTGGCTCAGATGTGGTATTGGTTAGTTTTTGAACACTAGCTATGTAAGCATTGGTTGTCAGCAGATTGACCATTAGATGGAGAAAAGGATTGGGAATCCTTTCCAAGCTGGGAGTTGTAGGGATCTAGTTGAATCGAAGTGGTATTCCAGTAGTTAGAAGCTGAGGTGGGAGCACAAATTGGATGAGTTCGCATCCTTGCTGAGATGGAAAGCAGCCAAGGTAGCCGTTTGGATAGAGCAGCGGGGAAGTAGGGAGTTTGAGGAACATCCCGACATTGAGTTCATGTATTTACAGTAGAAGAGGATTGGTTTGGGAAACCATGTTGATGTCTTTCCCAGTAGCACACGAGGAAATCAAGATGTTAGACTGTGGAGCGCTTGTTGTTGGATGTATTCAGGCTGGTAGCCAGCAGTTAGACAGTATGGGAAAATGTTGTAAGACTGCGGGATAGTCGTAGCATTCATTAGCAGTTAGTTAGAGGAGTGTGGGTGGGGGCCCATATCTCCTAGTTAGCGGAGTGTGGGCGAGGCCCGTATCTCCTAGTTAGCCGGATAGAGGCCGAGGAATGATAGTTTGTTGAGATTAGAGGAGGAGTGGGCATGCATAGCCCTGGATAGGTGAGACCTGCAGGAGAGGCCGCTCCGAAGTATAGTTGGGTGAGATCCGTTGGCGAGGCCCGTGTACTTATAGCAGCAGGTGGGACCTGGTAGAGACCTTAGGGTTAAGGTAGGGGATCGAGGATCCCAGATCTTCTAGAGCCAGAGTGGCTAGGTTGGTAGAGCCGTTCAGGTAGCCGTAGTATCTTCAGAAGTCGCTGAGAGCGACTGAGGGATTGTTCTTACGTTCGGTAACCGGTATTTCGGATAATGGTAGATCAGTAGAGACCAGGGTGGTCTCGGTTCATCCGGAAGGCGGATGGGAGTTAGCAGGACTTCAGACAGGAATGATGATAAGGGATTATCTGATTTACACGCTGGGTGGAGTTTTTAGTATTGGAGCATCTTACGTGAATCTTTCAGGGAGTATTGGTGTGATGGCCGGCACCGGGAGTGGCCAGGATTGCAGTTTCAGCAAAAGATTTATCCTTGATAGAGTTTGGAAAGGTTTGTTGCCTATGGCAAGTCGCCTTGGGAAGGCCAGTGTCAGCGCAGGGAAAAAAAGGGTGAACCCCTTGTATGTCAAGTGTAAGTACTCGGAAAGTACCGGTAGGGTTACCGGTTGAGTAAGAGTGTTGTACTCGAGGATAGTAATGATCAGATTATTCTGAAGATGATATTTTCAGGGTTTGGACCGAATGGGCGAAGTGCGTAATTAGTGGTAAGGTTGTAAGCGGGTTGTAAGGCAGTTGACCGTGGCGGACTTCGAGGATGAAGTCTAGTTTAAGTGGGGGAGAGTTGTAACACCCCGAATTCAGAAGACCAAGAAATGAAAGGAAAACCCTAAGTCAAGGAGTCAACTCGTCGAGTCCAGGGAAGAACTTGACGGGTAGAAACGAGTTCCGTGTCCCGGATTAAATGGACGACTCGGCAAGTCGGGGGATGGACTCGGCGAGTCTGGTCTGGGTTGAGAAACCCTAATTTCGGGACTTGGTGCCCTATTTAAGCATCTCATTCTCATTTCCACAGCCTCATCTTCAGCCACCATACCCTAAACCCTCACCCACGAAACCTTAGTGCATCTTGTGAGTGTTTGAGCCACCTTTGTGTGATTTGTGTGCTCTTGAAGAGGAAGAAGGAGAGTAAGGAAGTTGGAGGTTCAAGGAGGGGGAAGTAGATCCAGAAGATACACTCCATTGGCTGCAATTCTTGGTAATCAAGTCTTCATCTTGGCTTTTGGTTTATTTGATCTCCTTATAGTCCCTTTTATGAAGCTTTTGGTCCAAGAATGATTACTTGTGGTATTTGGACGTCCCCAAGCAAGATCCTTTCAGATCTGAGAGTGTTTAGGGTAGTTGAGGCATAAAGGTGGAAACTTTATGCCATTAGAACTCCCCATGCAAAGTTTAAGAGGTTGTTTTGGCCTTTTGATCAAAAAGGGCCATGCATGGATGTAAAGGCAGTAGCCTTGCGTGTTATTCCGACCCTAGAAGGTTAGATTTGGGTCCTGGATGCTTTGTGCTTGACTGAAATCGTCTGAATAGAACTGGACATAGAGGGACTCGGCGAGTCACTTGTGGGACTCGGCGAGTCAGGCCGTTTTTTGCCCCAAAACCCTTCTGTTAGAAGGTGTGAGTTGAGTTGGTAAGGGACTCAGTTAGTCTTGGTCCATAGTGGACATGAAGAACATCATGTTGGATAAGGTGTATAAGTCCATAACTATTTATGGTATGTACTTGACCCGACCCGGCATGGTCCATTTGGGTTGCATGGCACCATGCAATTGGATAAACTAAAATGAGAGAAATAACACTTATGGTTTATTAATATATTATAAGTTCTAATATATTAATAATATTATTTAATTAGTTTGATCAAGAATTAATTTAGAATTAATTAAGTGATCAAAAGATAACTAATTAAATATATGGGTAGATTATGTAAATCTTCCATATCTTATACAGTGGGCTAAGAGGCTCCATGGATTATCAAGTTGGGTTCCACCCATAGGATGCTCCATGGATGCTCCATGGATGCTCCATGAGAGTTACAAACCCATGGGTCATGGAAATGAAGAGTCATGACACATTAGGGTTTACATGGTGTAACCCTAGATGTGTCAACACTATATAAGAAACCCATTCTCCACCAAAATCGGCTACACATAAGAAACAAGAGGGCTAGGCCGATTTTAGAAGTGTGTATTCTCTTTAAAGTCATTCCAAAAGCATTTGGTGTTGTGTGAAGCATTTGAGGCATCACACTTGGGGTTCTAGGCTCACAAGGTTTCAAGGATCATAAGCAACAACAAGGTAAGTTATTCTATCTTTCATGCAAGTTAAAATTTGTTCCCCATGTATGCTAGATAGGAATATAACCTTGGAATTCAACTTTGCATGATAATTAGACAAACATAGATCTAAGGTTATTAGGGTTGCATGTACACTTAGGAAGTGTTAGAATGCTCAAAACCCATCAGTGGTATCAGAGCATGGTTCGTTTGTTGTTGTTGTTTTTTTTTTTTTTTTTTGTGCAAACAGCTTGAAAAAAAAATCGTTTTTCTGTTTTCTGCTCGTATGAAAGTTTGCACATTTGTTGCTGGAAATGGACTAGAAACATTACCCTAAACTGTTTTGATGTTTTAAAGCTTGTTTTAGATGGTGTAATGTTTATGCTAATCCATTTACAATGGCAATTAATAAAATTACAAGTTTTTTTTAAATGTAATTTTTGATTCTTGAAAGTGTTCATATTCATGTTCTTGAACTTATGAAGATTAGATGATCATAGGAATTGTTTGTAACCTTCATGGTAGTTTAATTCATGATCATAATGTGTTTTAATGGAGTCCATAACTTGTCCTCAAGTTATGGAAAACCAAAAGTCTCACTTTTATTAAAGCCATTAAAAGAACACAAGAGTTATAAAAATGAAGAGTCTTCATTTTTATTACTCAATTAATTCATAAGTTATAAGAAATGAAAAGTTTTGGAAGTTTACAAAACTTGCCCTCAAGTTTTGGAACATGTAAAGTCTTGATTAAAACTTTAGTTCCAACCCTTAGAATTTTAAAAGTTAAAATTCAACCCTTATAATTTATAATATTATAAGTTACTAATATATATATGTATAACGTCAAGTCGTCTTACCGCTAGTACGCCTCATTCACGAAGCCGGTCTATAAGGGGGGTATAAGGTTGTTGCCTATAAAATGGCAACTTAATGGGTGTCCACTCTCACCCACCGCTTCCTTGATCGGTGGAGGGTCGTTAGCCGAACGGGTAAGACAAGGACTTATAAATTCTCATTAAAAGTATGATGAATATTATAAAGTAACTAAATGCTTTTATTAAATTCTCAATCTTAGTTACTTTAGGAAAATGTGAATAAGGTGCTAATCCATGAAATTACACTTTACACTTTGTTTAAGTCGTTGGTGGAGCGTGTGTGGTTAACCGGCACACTAACTTGGACTTAACAAGGTAGGTAAAGGGTGACTTAAGGTTTACCATAGCATCGGTGGAGCGTGTATGGTTTACCGGCACATCGATTGAGTGATAAACCTTGAGGGTACCAAGTGATTTGCATGGTTACTTCACACCTCGTTTTGTGATCCTCGGTATCCCAGTCACAAAACTTGGAGGGCACACTCGAGATTGAAACATGCCTTTGAAAAGTTCATTGAATCTCAAAAGAATCTAGGAATTTCTAAGAACCAATTAAAAACCTAATATTTATATTTCGTTTTTCATGGTGGAAATTGGTGAATCGTCATTCACCTACCTTTCAAATATGTTATAGCTTGGATTACGGCATACCTCTTCTAAGTTATAATATATTGTGATTGTATCCTAGCCTTAATATTACATTTGGGTATTTTATTAAGGACTCTCTTAATATCTAAACTAATCTTGTCCTCTTCTTTCAGATGTCTTCAAACAATGCTGCTTCTGGCTCTAATCCTAATGGCTCCTTTACCCTTATGAACTTGTGTGGGAAAGTCACTTTTGATGGATCCAACTTCAATGAATGGATCAGAAACATCAGGATGATTACCCGCTACGAGGACAAAGAATATGTCCTTGACAAGGAGCTTAAGGAGATTGATGAAGGACGGGGAATCCGTCACGAGCCACATGTAGAAAATGCAAAGGTATGTGGATCGGTTGTTGAAGCTTAATGTGAACTTCCCTGAGGAGCTTGCAATAGATATCATTTTGGACTCCTTACCATCGTGCTATGATCAATTCCACATGACATATCACATGAATAAGGAAGAGGTCACACTCAGCAAACTTCAGGGACTCCTCAAGACCGCAGAAACAGGTCTTAAGGGTAAGTCGGTTGTTAACACTCCTACTCCAAACTCCGCCCCGGTTTTGGCAATCGGGAAAGGTAGAGGGAAGAAGAGGAAGAGCTCTTCGAAGGGTACCAAGGCTAGGACCCTTGATGTCTCTTCTTCAAGTGGAACCAAGAAAGGTTTTGTCACTCCTTCTTCTGACCCTAAAGAGGCTGAATGCTTCTATTGCCATGAAAAGTCACATTGGAAGCGGAACTGCCCAAAGTACCAGCAAGATGTGAAGGATGGGAAAGTTAAACCCAACCATGCAGGTATTTACACTATCTTATCTAATAACTCACCCCATTCTAACTCTTGTGTCCTTGATACCGGTTGTGGTATTCATATCTGTTCTGATTTGCAGGGACTAAGAAGAAGTGAGAATGTGGAGCATGGAAGAATAAACTTAATCATGGGGAATAGGAAAGCTTTACCTGTCACCAAGATTGGAGTTTATACTTTATCACTAAGTAGTGGGTTTAGTTTAGATTTGAATAAATGTTGTTATTCGCCAGAAATGGCAAGAAATATTATTTCCTTTCATGCATTGTATAAACAAGGTTTCACCTTTTCATTTGATAATGAAGTTGGTTCGATTAATGCTTTCTTTAATAATGTTCTTTATTTTAAAGCATTACCTTGTGATGGTGTGTATGAAACTGTATCTGTGGTTGATAACTTAGGAAATAATGTATTGTGTATTGATTCTGTTAATGATAATAACTTGGATAAAGCATCATTATGGCATTGTCGTCTTGGACATATAAGCAAGAAACGCATAGGCCAACTCCAAAAGGATGGAGTATTGGAGTCATTTGACCTAAAGTCAGATGATAGTTGCGAATCATGCTTACTTGGAAAAATAACAAAGTCACCCTTCACAGGCTCTTGTGAGAGGGGTGAAGGTTTGTTGGATCTTATACACACGGATGTGTGTGGGCCCTTCAAACATGTCACAAGGGATGCTAATCGTTATTATTTGACTTTTACTAATGATTACAGTAGATATGGATATGTCTACTTAATCAAGCATAAGTCAGAGACTTTTAAGAGGTTTAAAGAGTTTAAACAGGAAGTCGAGAATCAATTGGGCAGGAACATTAAGATGCTTCGATCCGATCGAGGTGGTGAGTATCTTAGTTCAGAGTTCCTCGACTATCTTAGGGAATGTGGGATTGTCTCACAATTGACACCTCCCAGGACACCGCAGTTGAATGGTGTAGCTGAGAGGCGTAATCGAACCTTGTTGGATATGGTTCGTTCCATGATGAGTCGAGATTCGCTACCAATCTCATTTTGGGGGTATGCCTTAGAGACTGTCGCCCATATCCTTAATCTAGTTCCCACAAAGAAAGTTGCCAAAACTCCTCATGAGATGTGGACTGGTAAAGTACCCAAACTAGACCACATTAAGATTTGGGGTTGCGAGGCTTTCGTGAGACGCGAGACTCATGATAAGCTCGAACCTCGAAGTGAGAGGTGTATTTTCATCAGCTACCCACATAAATCCTTTGGTTACCTCTTCTACAGACCTAGTGAGAATGTGGTCTTTGTAGCTAGGAGGGCTTTCTTTCGAGAGAGAGAGTTCATAAGCCAAGGAGACAGTGGGAGGCAAGTTGACCTTGAAGAAATTCAAGAGTCAAGTGGTGAAGGAACTTCAAACCCTAGCACTCAACTTGAGGAGGAAACTCTTGTTGAGCCAATTGACAAGTCTGTACCTCTGAGGCGTTCCAAAAGGGTTAGGAATGCACCTGAGCATTACTATGGATTCCATATTACTGCGGAAGGTGATACACTTATCAGTGATGAGACACTGATAGGTCTGGATGAACCTAACAGTTACGCGGAAGCCATGGCAGGCCCTGAGTCAGCCAAGTGGAAAGAGGCAATGGACAGCGAGATACAGTCCATGTATGACAATCAAGTTTGGAACTTGGTTGAGAATGTACCAGGTCGTAAGACTGTAGGGTGCAAATGGATCTTCAAGAAGAAGACCGACATGGATGGTAATGTACACACTTATAAGGCACGACTGGTTGGAAAGGGTTTCTCACAAACTCCGGGAGTTTATTATGATGAGACCTTTTCTCCAGTGGCCAAGATTAAGTCTATTAGGGTTCTGTTAGCCATAGCCGCATTTCATGACTATGAAATATGGCAAATGGATGTCAAAACCGCTTTCCTTAATGGAAAGTTGCCTGAGGATGTTTACATGAGTCAGCCAGAGGGTTTTGTCAACACAGAGTACCCTAATAGAGTGTGTAAGCTTGAGAAATCCATTTATGGGTTAAAGCAAGCACCTCGCAGATGGAATCTTTGCTTTGATGAGAAAGTCAAGGAATTTGGCTTTTCTAGGAGTGAAGATGAATCTTGTGTATATGTCAAGGCTAGTGGGAGTATAGTTAGCTTTTTGGTATTGTATGTGGATGACATACTACTCATAGGAAATGACATCCCAACTCTGCAGGAAGTTAAGTCCTGGCTTGGGAAGTGTTTCTCTATGAAGGACCTAGGAGAAGCTGCTTATATTCTAGGGATAAGGATCTTGAGAGACCGGAGTAAAAGACTAATTGGACTTAGTCAGAGTACTTACTTGGATAAGGTGTTGAAGAGATTCGGCATGCAGGACTCCAAGAAAGGAGAGTTACCCATCCAGAGTAATTCCAGATTGAGTAAGACACAAAGCCCTAGTACTGAGGCTGAGATAGCAGAAATGAGTCGAATACCTTATGCTTCGGCTGTAGGATCGATCATGTATGCTATGACATGTACTCGACCTGATGTAGCCTTTGCTTTGAGCATGGTTAGCAGGTATCAGGGGAACCCTGGCAAGGCACACTGGACTGCGGTAAAGAATATCCTCAAGTACCTACGGAGGACTAAGGACTGGGTCCTTACCCTCGGTGGGAGTGAAGACTTGAGAGTTGTAGGGTATAGTGATGCTAGCTTTCAGACTGATAGGGATAATTTCCGCTCTCAGTCAGGCTGGGTCTTTACCTTAAATGGAGGAGCAATTTCTTGGAAGAGTTCCAAGCAAGAGACAGTGGCTGATTCAACTTGCGAATCAGAGTATATAGCAGCTAGCGAGGCAGCAAAGGAGGCGATATGGCTGAAGAACTTCATTGGAGACCTTGGAGTTGTACCAGCTATTAAAGAGCCAATGGAAATTTTCTGTGATAGTGAAAGTGCAGTTGCCTTAGCCAAGGAACCAAGGGATCACGGGAGATCCAGACACATCGACAGAAAATACCATTTAATCAGACATCGAATAGAAGAAGGACTCCTCGTGGCAAAGAGGGTATCATCGGATGAGAATCCAACAGATCCCCTCACGAAGGGACTGACTCGGGTTAAGCATCTCCAGCATGCTCGGAGCATAGGGCTGAAGGATGATATTAGATTTAGTAGTTAGATAACCTTGAAATTTGTAAAGTGTAATTGACATTAGATGATGAATAAAAGGTGTTTTATTTATGAGTAAAGTGTTGCTATCTCTTGTCGATTGTTTACTATATTTCTTTTGCATGTTTTGACTTCCAGAATAATTATGTTTGGTATATCATATTATTCGAACCTCCACAGTCGGTCATATGTCGGAAGTAGGTATGAATCAAGACTGTCATGATTGGTTGCAGAGGTGTAAGTTGTTGGACATGGCTACAACACTCATGAGTGCTCATAAGTTTTGAGCATTGGACTCTACCCACGCTCACTGGAATCACTTCATGGAATTTATCTCGAGTGATCGTGATACGGTAATATCATATAAGTCTTCAAACCTAGAGATATGATTTGTTACTTATGAGTTGGTTATGCATTGATTGTACGTTAACGCATTGGTAACTCGATGTTATAAAACGTGCTTTTGTGTATAATTCAATGAGTGGTAGAACAAACATATGAGTCGAAGTTTATCTGTTCCTTCTTGGATTAGAAGCTGATATCTGGGCCCCTCGATGATTTTGTTTTAACCTATGTACCGGGCCCGGTCAGAACTAAGTTGATGTGTTCAATTAAGTTCTTTGTCAAACAAATCGGAAATCGGGAAACAAACTGCTGGACAATAAGTAAGACATTGTTCCATGTATTTGTCCGGCTGATATCTAGAACAGAGGATTATATGATCACTTATCTTAAATGGCGTATCATCATCTTCTCAGTTCTGAGAGACCTTGAAAGAGCTACGATTGCCGATCGGTTCCTGAAGTATTGCAGTTATAGTTATTAGACTTATCCAAGTGGGAGACTGTTCGATAAGGTGTATAAGTCCATAACTATTTATGGTATGTACTTGACCCGACCCGGCATGGTCCATTTGGGTTGCATGGCACCATGCAATTGGATAAACTAAAATGAGAGAAATAACACTTATGGTTTATTAATATATTATAAGTTCTAATATATTAATAATATTATTTAATTAGTTTGATCAAGAATTAATTTAGAATTAATTAAGTGATCAAAAGATAACTAATTAGATATATGGGTAGATTATGTAAATCTTCCATATCTTATATAGTGGGCTAAGAGGCTCCATGGATTATCAAGTTGGGTTCCACCCATAAGATGCTCCATGGATGCTCCATGAGAGTTACAAACCCATGGGTCATGGAAATGAAGAGTCATGACACATTAGGGTTTACATGGTGTAACCCTAGATGTGTCAACACTATATAAGAAACCCATTCTCCACCAAAATCGGCTACACATAAGAAACAAGAGGGCTAGGCCGATTTTAGAAGTGTGTATTCTCTCTAAAGTCATTCCAAAAGCATTTGGTGTTGTGTGAAGCATTTGAGGCATCACACTTGGGGTGCTAGGCTCACAAGGTTTCAAGGATCATAAGCAACAACAAGGTAAGTTATTCTATCTTTCATGCAAGTTAAAATTTGTTCCCCATGTATGCTAGATAGGAATATAACCTTGGAATTCAACTTTGCATGATAATTAGACAAACATAGATCCAAGGTTATTAGGGTTGCATGTACACTTAGGAAGTGTTAGAATGCTCAAAACCCATCACATCATACTCGACGAGTTCAAGGAGGAACTCGGCGAGCCTAAGGCAATCTCCTTAATTTATAAAGGTGGACTCGGCGAGTTCAAAGGGGAACTCGGTGAGTCCGATGAAGGAGGGTCCCGATGTGTTGAAGATGCACTCGGCGAGTTCACGGAGAACTCGACAAGTAGGATCGAAGTCCAGAGTTTTGTGTGGATTGTGGGACTCGACGAGTTGGTGGGTCAACTCGACGAGTTGGGTCAGCTCGGAGCGTTGAATTTGACCAAGTTTGACCTGGGTTGACTTTTGAGGGTATTGTGGTTTAAATGTTATTTTGGGTATTGATAGTTCGGGAAGCCGAAGGATCAGCAGTTCGGAAGTTTCCGGTTAGCAGTCAGAAGTGTTCAGCTAGTCTTCAGCAGTGCGAGGTGAGTCTCCCCACTGTGTGCATGGGTCTACGGCCCCAATACCGGCCCATTATGTTTATGGTTATGTTTATGTATAGAATGAAGACCCGGGGGTTAGCCCTAGGCAATTATTGTTATATGTTCCGGGTTACGACCTGATGCCGGGCGAGGCCCGAGGAATGTTAGGATGCTAGAGGTCTTTGTGATTTTTGCATGTGTCAGTACGATAGGTTCCGGACCGAGGGTCCGATGTCGGGGTAAGCCCGAAGTATGGTAGATAATAGTATGTCTCCGGACCGGGGGTCCGATGTCGGGTTAATCCCGAGGAAGATTCTTATGTTGTATGTTAGATTATACTTGTTGTCTATGTGATACTTGTATGTGTCTGGTAGGGAGGTGAGTGTGGGCGAGGTCCCGTATCTCATCACTAGCTGAGTATGGATGGGGTTCCATATCTCGATATTAGTAGAGTAGGGGCGAGGCCCGTGATAGGAAGGATGCGAGTGTGGGCGGGGCCCCGTATCTCACTATCAGCAGGAGTGTGGACGGGGTTCCATGACTCATCAGTAGCACGACAGGAGCGAGGCCTTAGATCAGGAGTATAGTAGAGTATGTTTAGCTTATTTGTTATGTGTTATCTTATATGTTGTATATGCTTAGCGGGCGGGGCCCAGAGACAGGCGGGGCCTAAGAGAAACAAATCTGTTTACCAAGCGGGGCTCGAAGCCAGGTGGGGCTTGATGCCGGATTCGTCCGGAGTCGGACGGGGCCCGACGTAGCGGGCAAGGCCCAGTACTTGCAGTATGTAATTATGTATGGTATGTGGTAGGTTGGGGAACTCACTAAGCTTCGTGCTTACGGTTTTCAGTTTTGGTTTCAGGTACTTCCGGTAGCTGAGGGAGGAGCTCGGTGTGATCGCATGGCACACACCATTGTTTGTTTAGCCTGAGATGTTTTACTCTGATATAAAATGAAATTTTCGGAACGTATTTTTTTTAAGGATGTTACAATTTGAATCAAATAATGGGGTTTTCACTTCTTTTAAAACTAATTTTTTTTAATTGCAGGCCACTTTCATTATCAAATCTTTTGATAGTAACCATGAAAAGGTACTTCACACGAAAGTAACAAACAAGTAAGGATTGTGAGTGTCATTATTTAAGCTTCTGTTTCTTTATCCTCAAGGTATTTGCATTGATATGAACAGTCAATCTGGGTATGGGTGTAATTTGAGGCTTTTCTTTACTTAAATTCTGTTTTTCTTAACTTTACTTTATTGCATCAGAAATGTGTAGGTGTTGATGTACTTAGTTTATGACATCAGAATTATGCAGGTGTTGTGGTGCTTACAAAACGTCCATTACTCCTATTTCAGTCAGGCAATAGCTTCAAGTGGGTATTTCATATTTGTTTAAAAGATAAAATGAAATGGGTAGCTTTTTTTTTCCGTGATTATTTTAATCTCTTATATCGACTTTAAAATGATTTTAATGATTTTGAATAAGCATCGACGGGTTGCTATTGATTGGAAGATCTTGAACTGCTAAAAGTGTTTTCTATAGGTACTCAAGGTACTCTATTTCTTTCCTTTGGCATTAATCGATTGTTTTATTGTTGTTTGGCTCATGTAATGGAACTGTATAATTGGGTTGTTTTATTGTGGTTAATATTTAAATTTTATTTTCATAATGGTCACGCTTACCCATCTTCAGGGACCCCTCAATTAATTTGAGTTCATGTCTTGCTCGACTTTTGTTGTAAATTAGGTTAATGTACTTCTAATGGAATTCAAGGGCTTACTGATAAAGTTCACTTTTTGCAAGTCTAATTAGTATTAGAAATGAAATGATTTTTGTAGAAAATCATGTATCATTGTCAGGTTTATTACAAAAATCATGTATCATTGTCAGGTTTACTTTTTGCAAGTCTGATAAACTTCATTTCCAATTAGCTACTTAGTTTTTCTGACATTGAAATATGTTTCTTTAAATCTAATAAAAGTAGGATTGAATTTTGAGTTAAGTAACCCAAACTGGATGCGATCGGATAGGATGCAGTAATAGATCAATCCTTGATTATTATATCAGTATATTCTAAATTTATAAACATGTATGGTCGCTAATGATTGTAACTTTTATTAACGATGTCAATTTCGAGTTCTTTTCTTTATAGAAATTCTATCCGTTATAATATGTTTATTTACTTATTTATTGTGCTTAAATTTGATTGGTATGACAGATATACCCCACTCCCAAAATAAATAAATAAATAAATAAAATAAAATAAATCGTTTATTATGGTACCTAAAACCCGAAAAAACTGCAATGGAAAGAACCCGTAACCATCGGTTTATTATTCATTACCACCACTGTTTTATTTTCAAGGAAAAAGGTTAAAAGGATAATTTTAAAAAAATGAATCACATTACATTTTTTACTTTATCAAGAACAAAACAATCTAATATGAACATGTGCCTTAGTGTATATATATTGGAATGAGGAACGTAGGTTAGCATGTTTTGGTTACGGTCATATAGGTGTAGGTCAAGAAGTAACACATTTTATAATATACGATTTCTATAAAACAAAATAGTTTGTTAAAACATAACTTATTACTATTTACATTGTTTTTAACCAGCATTATTATTCAAAACATCAATATATTTTTAATAAAAAAATTAGAAGTTACTGCATAGTAAAAAAAATAGTCAATATTACTTTTGTATTTTTGTTTTGTGATAGTTTGTGAAAAAAATTTGTGATATAATCTCTTACCATGTACTATTTCTATGTTGTGGTCTATAATCTTATTAGAAAACTTATAGGTTATGCAAAACCAGCTTTCAAAAAAAATCACCTCGATCAACTAATATTTTTGTAAGTTCTTTTAAGTGAAAAAAATTATTTCTACTTATCGCTTATCGCGGGTAAACGGCTAATATATATATATATATATATATATATATATATATATATATATATATATATATATATATATTAAATTGCAATAAATACGTTTATTCATTTTTTATTTTAAAGTTGTACATTAAAAAAAAATTTATGTTTACACTTTAATTTAATGTTTAATTTTTTTTAAATCAACCCGTGTAATAAACGGGTCTCACACCTAGTTTATAATATATTGAAAGATAGATCGCATTTAAAATAATTTATTCATAATAGCTTTTTCGTTTTAAAAATAAACGTTTTAGATCAACTTAATATATATATTTTTTAATATTTATTTTTTTATTATCGCCATTCTAAAAAAGATATAAGTATTATATATTTAAGTAAAGAATTCTGTTGTAAAATTTTAATAATTTTGCATACTTAATACAATATTAAATAATCGAAGTATTCAATATAGAGTATAATAAGAGTTAATAATATAAAAAGTATTGTTTAACCATCCAGGTTTAATTCATGTTTACAAGATACCCTCATTTTTTATGAAAGTTATATCAAAACACCGATAAAACCTTGTTTTTGTTCTAAAAAATACGTGTATGTTCAAAAAGTTTTATTGCGGCCACTATCTGTCACACCCCAAACCAAGGATGACGAAAACGTTTAGGGGTGGAGGACTTCATGTATAGTATCACAACAACGAGTATAATAGTGCGCATAGTAATACAACCATCATAAATATAATTGAAAAAGTTACATCATAGTATGAGTTTACGTGTTTCAAAATCAATTACATTATAATGACAAAAATATATAGTTTGACGTCTGGCGTCTCATCCTCAAAAGCAGTTGGTTATCTGTTTCACTGGTTTCCTGAGAATACAAGTAGTTTTGAAAGAACGTCAACAATTAAGTTGGTGAGTTCATAAGCTTTTGGGTGAAATGTTGGAAAAACTTTATTGGTAAAATGAAATGTATACACAAGAAAAATCCAATATTTTCCTTATAAAATATCGTGTAGTCTTAAATCCCAAGACCGAATGCATGAGTGTGTATTCGTAATTTAAAAGGATAATACAGTTTTAAATAGATAGAACCCCTTTTTGTTTTCCTTTTTGAAGTAGAATTTCCCGTAAACTTTAAGTGATGTTAACTCCCTATGTGAGTCGCTATAACCATACTACAACCGGATGACCTGTTACAACGTCTTTCAGACGTTGAAATTTTGTTATGACTTTTGTCACCTGTAGACCTGCGGGTCCCGCTGTAGCTAGCAACAAGGTGTGGGGTGTCAAACCCAATATAGATCTATACACAATTATCACGCTCTCCCTACAAGAGATTCTGGTTATAACTTACAAGAATTTTTAACCCGCACTCTAAGAGTATAATGAAGAATTATCTCACAAGTTACGTTAACGAGTTTACGTGTAGTGTTTGAGTAAAAACCGTTTTCTGCGGTGGGAGTGGAATTCCCCCTTTTGTGTATTAAAACAGTGATATGAATTTATTAAACTATACATATCATAGTTTATCATGTAGTAGTTGAAACCCGTTTTTATTATAGTAAGACCCTTCTTGTGTATGTAATAATTTAACCAATGCGTAACTATACTTGTATATTTCATCTTGCATTAATTCTAATTACATAGGACCCTTATAATTTATAGAGTATTTTCTGCTATATAACATATCACAACAAATAAACACATGCAAAATAGAAATTCATCAAAGGTTACACTTTGCTCAACATGTTACAAAGTGTCATGACTATTGTAATCTGTTAACTTGTTTTTAACTTTCCTACACTGTTTTAGAAAAGTCATAGAAAAATCATACGAAGTCAAAAACCAAATCCGTAAACTCTGAAAGTTTAGAAAACGTGTCTAGTTTGTTCATAAATTTTATTATGATTTTTGGAAGTCTCTAACTTGTGTGAAAATGTCCATATTCATAGACTGGTCTGAATTCGTTTCTGAAATGATAGACAGTTTTGTAAAAATCACCATAAATTGTAGAAAAATTGTATGGAGATGTACAAGTAGTCATTTTAAAGGTATGAACCTGAACTACTTGCATATTAAACAGTTTTGAAAGATATTGAATTTAAGATGACCAAAACAGTCCGTGAATAGGACTCATCTTTTCTGATGAAAGTTGTTGTTTGAATTAGTTGAGTTTTTGGCATTTTAACTTGTATTCTCCCCCTAAAACTTGAAGAAAACATGAAAATGTGGGGGGTATGAACTCACCTTGAGTTATTCCCTGAGATGAAAGTGGAAGAAGAAAGGTTTCCAAGTCAAGAACACTTGGGAGATACTTGAAGATTCAAAGATCCTAAGCACAAATATGATGATATTTGCATAAGAGATTCATGAGTTGAGTGAAGAAGTGTAGAGTATTTAAATGTAGGATGAATACACTTACCAAGACTGAAGTGAAAAGCTCAAGAGCAACCTTGACATCTCGAGTTCTAGAGAGGGAAAGAGAGAGAGAGATAGAGAGAGAGAGAGAGAGATAGGTGTTTGCTCTTTTGTGAGAGAGTGAGTAAAGTGGAAGGAAAGAGGAGATTTTTCAGCTTTTGATGAACCTTTACAGCTGGAGGAGGGGTGTCAAAGGACAAATAGTTGACTAGGTAGGGGAGGAATAGTAACTGAGGGTTGTACTATGAAGGTATGGGGGTTGCTTGTGTCATACACTTATAGAAAGTCAACACTCTATCACAAAATCTAACTTAATAGATTTTATTCTTGGACAAGGATTTCCCCCAAAATATGATTAATATATGATAATATAAGGTCCCTTAAGTCAAAACACGAGTTTGGGTGAAAATCCCGCGTTAAAATCACGAAAAACGGGCTTAAAACGGAGTTGGGGTCAAAAACCGGGAAAAAGAGTGAAAGTTCTGAAGTCTGGCCGAAGTTTCGGTCCTTAGAGGGTTAGAACCGAAGGCTGGTTCGGTTGATGTATTAGAACCGAGAGGGAGAGGTTCGGTCCGAGCAGTCTCGCAGGCGAAGCCATCAGAAGAGGGACCGAAGGCGAAGGGTAGTTCGGTTCTTGAAGGAGGTTCGGTTCTAGAAGGAGGTTCGGTTCTTAAGCTAGTTTCGGTTCTAATGAGAGGTTCGACTCCTTAAGAGGGTTCGGCTCCTTAAGAGGGTTCGGCTCCTTAAAGCTGTTTTTCGCACAAACTTCCGTTTTCGAGCGGTTTTCGACTAAATCAAGGGTCGGGATGCCCCGAGTGATTATAAAAAGTTGAGAGAGATTTCACATACTTAGAGAGATTTCACATTCTTAGGGAGATTTGGGAGAGATTTGAGGTAGCGAGAGATAGAGCGAGAGAGGTTTGATAGAGACTTCGTTTGTGACCTTTTTGGATGTTTAGCTTCGTCACACAAGGTTTTTAAACCCCGTTAAGCCTTGTTATGAATGTTATACGCCCCCGAGGGGTACGGAATAATGTTTTACCAAGTAGTTTCATCACTTATCCTGATTAGGGTTTGAGAATTCTGAACATATGGATTTTTCAAGTGATAACTTTTTATTAAAATAGCGAGTTGTACAGTAATGACATAATGTAAACCCTAATATACAAGGTTAATTGAGTTGACCGGTTTGACTTGTTGACTTTAATTGACTTTGACTTGACCAGAATTTGACGGTTGCCACATCATCCCCCCGTTAGAAGGAATTTCGTCTCAAAATTAGTGTTTTGATTGGGACTTTAAGAGTTGGGGAAAAGATGCGGGTATTTTTGTTTCATTTGATCCTCGCGTTCCCAGGTGAATTATGGTCCTCGTTTTGCGTTCCAATAGACCTTCACAATAGGAATACGACTTTGTTTCGTCCTCTTGATCTCTCGATCCATGATTTCTACCGGTTCTTCTATGAAGTGAAGACTCTCGTTGACCTCGATTTCCTCGAGTGGGATCACGAGAGTCTCGTCAGACAGACACTTCTTTAAATTTGACACGTGGAAAGTCGGGTGTACGTTGTTAAGTTCCTGGGGTAGCCGAAGTTTGTATGCCACCGGGCCAATCCTTGCAAGGATTTCGAATGGCCCGATATACCTTGGGTTTAGCTTACCACGTTTACCAAAAAGTATCGTCCCTTTCCATGGTGAGACCTTCAGTAGCACCCGGTCCCCAACCTGGAATTCCAAGGGTTTGCGTTGCTTATCGGCATAGCTCTTTTGTCTATCTCGAGATGTTTTCAATCTCTCTCGAATTTGAACAATATTTTCCGTAGTTTTCCTTATGATTTCAGGGCCAGTGAGGGTGCTGTTAGGGACTTGCCCTTTTGCTAACTGTGTATCTCCCACTTCAGCCCAGCACAGTGGTGATCTGCGCTTGCGGCCATAAAGAGCTTCAAACGGCGCGACCTTGATGCTGGTATGGTAGCTGTTGTTGTATGAGAATTCAATAAGTGGTAAATGAGTATCCCAAGCTTTACCGAAGTCTATCACACATGCTCTTAGCATATCTTCCAGGGTTTGAATAGTTCTTTCGCTCTGCCCGTCAGTTTGAGGATGGTAGGCCGTACTCATGTCTAGCCTGGTCCCTAGAGATTTCTGTAAGGACTGCCAGAACCGCGAAGTGAATCTACTATCTCGGTCAGAGATAATGGATACCGGCACACCATGCAGTCGTACAACCTCTTTGATGTACGTCCTAGTCAACTTCTCCATTATGTCGGTCTCCTTTATTGGCAGGAAGTGTGCGGATTTAGTCAATCTATCGATGATTACCCAAATGGTATCAAGACCACCCGTTGTCTTAGGCAGTTTGGTTATGAAATCCTTGGTTATTCGTTCCCACTTCCATTCGGGTATCGCAGGTTTCTGTAGCAAACCCGAAGGCTTTTGGTACTCTACCTTAACCTTGGCACAAGTCAAACACTTGCTCACGTATGTAGCGATTTCGGCTTTCATGTTCGGCCACCAGTAAAGTTTCTTCAGGTCCAGGTACATCTTGTCGGAACCGGGATGAACGAAGTATCGTGTTTTGTGTGCTTCATTCAGGACGACGTCCCTGAACCCGCCGAATTTCGGTGTCCAAATTCGATTCATGAGATAACGAGCTCCGTCGTCCTTGACTTCTAGGTTCTTATCCATTCCCCTTAAATCCTCACCTGCCACATTCTCAGGCTTCAAAGCTTCCAGCTGAGCCTCTTTGATTTGCACGGACAGGTGTGAATGGATTGTCATTGTTAATGACTTTACTCGACGACCCGAGTATTCTTTTCGGCTTAAGGCGTCAGCTACTACGTTGGCCTTGCCTGGGTGATAACGAATCTCACACTCGTAATCATTCAGTAATTCTACCCATCATTTCTGCCTCATGTTGAGCTCTTTTTGATTGAGGATGTGCTGAAGGCTTTTGTGATCGGTAAAGATGGTACACTTCGTTCCGTAAAGGTAGTGCCTCCAGATCTTTAGGGCGAATACTACTGCTCCCAATTCGAGGTCATGTGTGGCATAGTTGACCTCGTGCGTTTTTAATTGCCTCGATGCATAGGCAATGATCTTTCCTCGTTGCATTAACACACACCCCAGACCCTGGTTTGATGTGTCGCAGTAGACCACAAAGTCTTCAGTTCCCTCGGGTAGGGACAAAATCGGGGCGCTGCACAGGGCCTGCTTTAATGTTTGGAAAGCGGTTTCTTGTTTCTCTCCCCAGCTGAAAGTCACACTCTTTTGGGTTAGGGTGGTAAGTGGTTTGGAAATCTTGGAGAAGTTCTGGATGAACCTTCGATAGTAGCCAGCGAGGCCTAAGAATTGGCGGATTTCTGTAGGCGTCCTTGGTGCTGACCAGTTCTCAATCGCCTTCATTTTGGAGGGATCCACGTGTATCCCTTTCTTGCTAACCACATGACTGAGGAAGTCCACTTCTCGGATCCAAAATTCACACTTCGAAAATTTTGTATACAATTTCTCCGCCCTTAGAGTCTCCAATACCTGACGTAGATGTTGGCTATGCTCTTCTTTACTTTTGGAATAGATCAGGATGTCGGCTATAAAGACAATCACGAACTTGTCTAGGTAAGGCCTGCACACCCGTTTCATTAGATCCATGAACACTGCGGGTGCGTTGGTTAAACCGAAGGGCATGACTACAAACTCGTAGTGACCGTACCGAGTTCTGAACGCCGTTTTGGGAACATCCTCCTCCTGAACTCGTAGCTGATGGTACCCCGACCTCAGGTCGATCTTTGAGAAGTAAGATGCTCCTTGGAGTTGGTCAAATAGGTCGTCGATTCGGGGCAAAGGGTATCGGTTTTTGATGGTAAGCTTATTTAGCTCGCGGTAGTCGATGCACATGCGAAACGATCCATCCTTCTTTTTCACAAACATAACTGGTGCTCCCCAAGGCAAGAAGCTGGGTCTAATGAACCCTTTACTCAGCAGTTCGTTTAGCTGGCTGGATAGTTCTTGCATCTCGGCTGGCGCTAGACTGTAGGGCGCTCTGGCTACGGGGGTAGCTCCGGGGATTAGGTCGATTCGGAACTCGACTTGTCGTGCGGGTGGAACTCCGGGAAGGTCTTCCGGGAACACGTTAGAGAAATTACAGACCTCCGAAATGTCCTTGATGTTTTTCACCTCTTGTTTCTTATCTACAACGTGGGCTAAGTGATGGGTTTTGAGCATTCTAACACTCCTATGGTGTACATGCAACCCTAGAAACCTTGGATTTATGTTTGACTAAGATACATGCAAATAATTATTTTTCCAAGGTTCTTATCCTATCTAGCATGGCATGGGGAACTTGAATCAAATAAAGCTAGTAGAATTACTTACCTTGTAGTTGTAGTTGATTGCTTGGAGTTTTAGAGCCTAGCACCAATAGTGTGGATGCCTCAAATGGAAATCACAAATCACCACAAACTTGGAATTTTGAGAGAATAGTAATCACCTTTCTTGAAATCGCCCTCTTACTTTACTCACCACAACTAGTGTAATTTCAAGAACCAAAGCCTCCTTTATATAGTGTGGTGGATTAGGGTTACATCCATGTAAACCCTAATACCCATGTCTTTTCATTTCCATGAGATCCATGGGTTAAAGCTCCATGGAGTATCCATGGACTTTCCATGCAAGCCTAGCCCATTCCAAATAAGCATTAGCCCACACTATATAAATACAAGAGCCCATATTTAATTCGTCATACTCTTGATCTCTAAATTAATTCTAGATTAATTATAGATCAATACTAATTAAATAATATGATTTTATATTAATATATTAGGACTTATAATATATTAATAAATCATAACTTATACTATTCTCAAACGATTATCCATAAATTGTTCGGGTGAAGTGCAACCCAAATGGACCATGTCGGGTCGGGTCAAGTACATACCAAATATAGTTATGGACTTAGACAATATATCCAACAGTCTCCCACTTGGATAAGTCTAATAACTATAGTTGCAAGTATGACTTCAGGAACCGATCAGCAATCGTAGCTCTTTAAACTCTGTTGAACTATGAAGCGCCATTTTAGATAAGTGATCATATAATCCTCTGTTCTAGATATCAGCCGGACAAATACATGGAACATGGTCTTGCTTATTGTCCAGCATTTGTTTCCCGATTTCCGATTTGTTTGACATAGAACTTAACTGAACACATCAATTTAGTTCTGACCGGGCCCGGTACATAGGTCAAAACAAAATCATCGAGGGGCCCAGATATCGCTTCTAATCCTAGAAGGAACAGATAAACTTCGACTCATATGTTTGCTCTACTACTTGTTGAATTACACACAAAAGCACAGTTTATAACATCGAGTTACCGATGCGTTTTCGTGCAATCAATGCATAACCAACTCATAGGCAACGAATCATATCTCTAGGTTTGAAGACTTATATGATATTACCGTCTCACGATCACTCGAGATAAATTCCGTGAAGTGATACAAGTGAGCGTGGGTTGAATCCAATACTCAGAACTTATGAGCACTCATGAGTGTTGTAGCCCCACTTTGTCTAACATCTTAGACCTCTACAAGCCAACCCATGACAGTCTTGATTCATATCTACTTCCAACATATGAACGACTATGGAGAGTTTGAATAATATGATATAAACCATAACATAATTATTCTGGAAGTCAAAACATGCAAAGAGAAATAATAGTAAACGATTGACAAGAGATAGCAACACGTTACTCATAAATAACAGCTTTTATTTATCATCAAATGTCAATTACATTTTACAAATTTCAAGATTATCTAACTACTAAAACTAATATCATCCTTCAGCCCTATGCTCCGAGCATGCTGGAGATGCTTAGCCCGAGTCAGTCCCTTCGTGAGGGGATCTGTTGGGTTCTCATCCGATGATACCCTCTTTGCCACGAGGATTCCTTCTTCTATTCGATGTCTAATGAAGTGATATTTTATGTCAATGTTTCTGGATCTCCCATGATCTCTTGGTTCCTTGGCTAAGGCAACCGCACTATTGCTGTCACAGAGAATCTCCATGGGCTCCTTTATAGCTGGTACAACTCCAAGGTCTCCGATGAAGTTCTTTAGCCATATAGCCTCCTTTGCTGCCTCGCTTGCTGCTATATACTATGATTCACAAGTGGAATCAGCCACTATCTCCTGCTTGGAACTTTTCCAAGTAATTGCCCCTCCGTTTAGAGTAAAGACCCAGCCCGACTGAGAGCGGAAATTATCCCTGTCAGTCTGAAAGCTAGCATCACTGTACCCTACAACTCTCAAGTCCTCACAGCCACCGAGGGTAAGGACCCAGTCCTTAGTCCTCTGTAGGTACTTGAGGATATTCTTTACCTCAGTCCAGTGTGCCTTGCCAGGGTTCCCCTGATACCTGCTAACCATGCTCAAAGCAAAGGCTACATCAGGTCGAGTACACGTCATAGCATACATGATCGATCCTACAGCTGAAGCATAAGGTATTCGACTCATTTCTGCTATCTCAGCCTCAGTACTAGGGCTTTGTGTCTTACTCAATCTGGCGTTACTCTGGATGGGTAACTCTCCTTTCTTGGAGTTATGCATGTTGAACCTTTTCAACACTTTGTCCACATAGGTGCTTTGACTAAGTCCAATTAGTCTTTTACTCCTGTTTCTCAAAATCCTTATCCCTAGGATATAGGCAGCTTCTCCAAGGTCCTTCATAGCGAAACACTTCCCAAGCCAGGACTTTACTTCCTGCAGGGTTGGGATGTCATTTCCTATGAGTAGTATGTCATCCACATACAGTACCAAAAAGCTGACTATACTCCCACTAGCCTTGATATAGACACAAGATTCATCTTCACTCCTTGAAAAGCCAAATTCTTTGATTTTCTCATCAAAGCAAAGATTCCATCTGCGAGGTGCTTGTTTTAATCCATAAATGGATTTCTCGAGCTTACACACTCTACTGGGGTACTCTGTACAGACAAAACCCTCTGGCTGAACCATGTAAACATCTTCAGCCAACTTTCCATTAAGGAAAGCGGTTTTGACATCCATTTGCCATATTTCATAATCATGAAATGCAGCAATGGCTAACAGAACCCTAATAGACTTAATCATGGCCACTGGTGAAAAGGTCTCATCATAATCAACTCCCGGAGTTTGAGAATAACCCTTTGCAACCAGCCGTGCCTTATAAGTGTGTACATTACCATCCATGTCGGTCTTCTTCTTGAAGATCCATTTGCACCCAACTATCTTACGATCAGGTACATTGTCAACCAAGTTCCAAACTTGATTGTCATACATGGACTGTATCTCGCTATCCATAGCCTCTTTCCATTTAGCAGCCTCAGGGCCTGCCATGGCTTCCGTGTAGATATTAGGCTCATCCAGATTTACCAGTGTGTTATCACTGATAAGTGTCTCACCTTCTGCAGTAATATGAAAACCATAATAATGCTCAGGTGCATTCCTAACTCTGGTGGAACGCCTCAGAGGTATAGATTCTTCAGTCGGCTCAACAAGAGTTTCCTCCTCAGGTTGAGGGCTAGGGTTTGAGGTTCCTTCACCACTTGACTCTTGAATTTCCTCAAGGTCAATTTGCCTCCCACTGTCTCCTTGGCTCATGAATTCTCTCTCTCGAAAGAATCCTCTTCTTGCTACAAAGACCACATTATCACTGGGTCTGTAGAAGATGTAACCAAAGGATTTTTGTGGGTAGCCGATGAAAATACACCTTTTGCTTCGGGGTTCGAGCTTATCGTGAGTCTCGCGTCTCACGAAAGCCTCGCAACCCCAAATCTTGATGTGGTCTAGATTGGGAACTTTTCCAGTCCACACCTCGTGAGGTGTTTTGGCAACCTTCTTTGTAGGGACTAGATTAAGGATATGGGCGGCAGTCTCTAAGGCATACCCCCAAAATGAGATTGGTAGCGAAGCTCGACTCATCATGGAATGAACCATGTCCAACAAGGTCCGATTGCGCCTCTCAGCTACACCATTCAACTGTGGTGTCCTAGGAGGTGTCAATTGTGAGACAATCCCACATTCCTTAAGATAGTCAAGGAACTCAGTACTAAGATACTCACCACCACGATCGGATCGAAGCATCTTAATGTTCCTGCCCAACTGATTCTCCACTTCTTGCTTAAACTCTTTGAATTTCTCAAAGGTTTCTGACTTATGCTTGATTAGGTAGACATATCCATATCTACTAAAATCATCAGTAAAAGTCACATAGAACCGATTAGCATCTCTTGTGGCGGTTCTGAAGGGTCCACACACATCCGTGTGTATGAGGTCCAACAAACCTTCGCCCCTAGCACAAGTGCCAGTAAAAGGTGACTTTGTCATTTTACCAAGCAAACAAGATTCACAACTATCATCTGACTTTAGGTCAAATGACTCCAAGACTCCATCCTTTTGGAGTTGGCCTATGCGTTTCTTGCTTACATGTCCAAGACGACAATGCCATAAGGATGCTTTATCTAAGCTAGTGGAAGAGTTAATACACAATACATTATTTCCTAGATTATCTATAACAGATACAGTTTCATACACGTCATCACAAGGTAATGCTTTAAAATAAAGAACATTATTAAAGAAAGCATCAATACTACCATTATTATTATCAAAATAAAAGGTAAAACCTTGTTTATACAATGCATGAAAGGAAATAACATTTCTTGCCATTTCTGGCGAATAATAACATTTATTCAAATCTAATGTAAACCCACTATTTAGCAGTAAGGAATAAACTCCTATCTTGGTGACAGGTGAAGCTTTCATGTTTCCCATGATCAAGTTTATCTTTCCCTGCTCCACATTCTCACTTCTTTTTAGTCCCTGCAAATCACAACATATGTGAATATCACAACTTGTATCAAGGACCCAAGATTTAGAATGAGGTGAGTTATTAGACAATATAGTGTATATACCTGCATGGTTGGGTTTTACTTTCCCATCCTTCAAATCTTGCTGGTACTTTGGGCAGTTTCGCTTCCAGTGCGACTTTTCATGGCAATAGAAGCATTCAGCCTCATTAGGGTTAGCAGAAGGAGTGACAAAACCTTTCTTGGTTTTGCTTGAAGAGGAGCCTTCAAGGGTCTTACCCTTGGTACCCTTAGAAGGGTTCTTTCTCTTCTTCCCTTTGCCATGCCCGATTGCCAAGACATTGGCCGCAGTTGGAGTAGAAGTAGGAGTAGTCACAACCGACTTACCCTTTAGACCACTTTCGGCGGTCTTCAAGAGTCCTTGAAGTTTGTTGAGGGTGACTTCTTCCTTGTTCATGTGATATGTCATGCGGAACTGATCATAACACGATGGCAAGGAGTGCAAAATGATGTCTATTGCTAACTCCTCAGGGAAGTTCACATTCAGCTTCAGTAAACGGTCCACATACCTTTGCATTTTCTGCATGTGGCCCGTGATGGGTTCACCATCCTTCATTCGGGTTGTTATCATGGAGGAGATTATTTCATATCGCTCTTGACGAGCACTTTGATGGTAGCGGTCCATCAAGTCCTGGTGCATCTCAAAAGGATAATAGTCCTCATAGGACTTTTGGAGCTCGGCTGTCATGGTGGCCATCATGATGCATGCCACTTTTGTAGCATCTCTTTCATGTACCTCATATTCAGCAAGCTCTTCGGGAGTAGCAGTTGGCTCGGGTACCTTCAGCTCCTTGTCAAGAACATATTCTTTGTTCTCATACCGAGTGACCATCCTGATGTTTCTGATCCAATCTATAAAGTTGGACCCATCAAAGTTGACTCTCCCACAAAGATTCATGAGAGAGAAGGAGCTAGTAGGGTTTGAGCCAGAAGCATTGTTATTGGAAGACATCTGAAAAGAAGAGGGAATAGATTAGATTAGATATAGAGATAGTCCTTAACAAAACACCCAAATGTAATATTAAGGCTAGGAGCCAACACAATATTTTATAACTTAGAAGAGGGATGACGTAATCTAAGCTATAAGATATTTGAAGGTAGGTGAATGACGATTCACCAATTTCCACCATGAAAAACGAAATATTTAATTAGGTTTTAATTGGTTTACAAACTCCTAGATTCTTTGAGATTCATTGAACTTTCTTCAATGACATGTTTCAATCTCGAGTGTGCCCTTCAAGTTTTGTGACTGGGATGCCGAGGATCACAAAACAAGGTGTGAAGTAACCATGCAAATTACTTGGTACCCTTAATGTATTACCCCTCAATCGATGTGCCGGTTAACCACACACGCTCCATCGATACTATGATAAACATTAAGTCACCCTTTACCTACCTTGTTAAGTTCAAGTTAGTGTGCCGGTTAACCACACACGCTCCACTAACGACTTAAACAAAGTGTAAAGTGTAATTTCATGGATTAGCACCTTATTCACATTTTCCTAAAATAACTAAGATTGGGAATTCAATAAAGTTTAGTTACTTTAGTATTATCATTATACTTTTAATGAGAATTTATAAGTCCTTGTCCTACCCGTTCGGCTAACGACCCTCCACCGATCAAGGAAGCGGTGGGTGAGAGTGGACACCCATTAAGTTGCCATTTTATAGGCAACAACCTTATACCCCCTTATAGACCGCCTTCGTGAATGAGGCGTACTAGCGGTAAGACAACTTGATCTTATACATATATAAATATTATTAAACTTATAATATTATAAAGTATAAGGGTTGAATTTTAACTTTTAAAATTCTAGGGGTTGGAACTAAAGTTTTTAATATGACTTTACATGTTCCAAAACTTGAGGGCAAGTTTTGTAAACTTTCAAAACTTTTCATTTCTCATAACTTATGAGTTAATGGTTATTAAAAATGAAGACTCTTCATTTTTTTTGTAACCTATGTGTTCTTTTAATGGTTATTTATAAATGTGACTTTTGGTTATCCATAACTTAAGAACTACTTATGAACTCCATTAAAACACATAAAGATCAAGAATTAATCTAATCAATTATTAGCACATAATTTCTATGATCTTCTAAACTCATATGTTTATGAATATTCATATCAAAAATTTCAAGAATCGTAAGTACATATACAAAACTTGAAATTTTGATACGAGCTTTTGAACAAAACTTCGATTTTCAAGTTTTTGTTTTTGTTTTTGTTTTTTTTTTTTCTGCATCAAGTATCAAATAAACAAACCAGGCTCTGATACCACTGATGGGTTTTGAGCATTCTAACACTCCTATGGTGTACATGCAACCCTAGAAACCTTGGATCTATGTTTGACTAAGATACATGCAAATAATTATTTTTCCAAGGTTCTTATCCTATCTAGCATGGCATGGGGAACTTGAATCAAATAAAGCTAGTAGAATTACTTACCTTGTAGTGTAGTTGATTGCTTGGAGTTTTAGAGCCTAGCACCAATAGTGTGGATGCCTCAAATGGAAATCACAAATCACCACAAACTTGGAATTTTGAGAGAATAGTAATCACCTTTCTTGAAATCGGCCCTCTTACTTTACTCACCACAACTAGTGTGATTTCAAGAACCAAAGCCTCCTTTATATAGTGTGGTGGATTAGGGTTACATCCATGTAAACCCTAATACCCATGTCTTTTCATTTCCATGAGATCCATGGGTTAAAGCTCCATGGAGTATCCATGGACTTTCCATGCAAGCCTAACCCATTCTAAATAAGCATTAGCCCACACTATATAAATACAAGAGCCCATATTTAATTAGTCATACTTTTGATCTCTAAATTAACTATAGATTAATTATAGATCAATACTAATTAAATAATATGATTTTATATTAATATATTAGGACTTATAATATATTAATAAATCATAACTTATACTATTCTCAAACGATTATCTATAAATTGTTCGGGTGAAGTGCAACCCAAATGGACCATGCCGGGTCGGGTCAAGTACATACCAAATATAGTTATGGACTTAGACACTATATCCAACACTAAGAAGGCATGGTATTCCTTGCTGAGATACTTTTGGGCTTTGACACAAGAGATGATTTGTAGGTTTGCACTAGGTTTGTCGCCATAGACGACAAGAGTTTCGCCACTCCACATATTAAGGCGTACGACCCTTTCGTAACGTAGAATGTCAGCACGATTTGAACTTAACCAATCCATGCCAATGATGATGTCAAAACTTTTTATTGAGACTGGAAGTAGATCGATTTTGGATGAGTGATTGTCTAGAGTGAGGGTACACCCTGAGTATATGTCATTAGTGCTTTCTGTTTTTCCATTAGCCATCTCTACTACGTATGTATCTTTTAGTGACTGGGGATTTTGTTTTAATAATTGTTTGAATTTGTGGCTAACGAAACTCCTCTCCGCTCCACTATCGAATAATATGCATGCATATGAGTTATTGAGGAGAAACGTACCGGTAACCACCACGGGATCCTCCCTTGCTTCTCCTTGCCCTATGGCCAAGATCCTACCGACACCGCCGGTGTTTGCATTTCCAACCTTTGGGCAATCCCTCTTGTAATGCCCAGTCTCCCCGCAACCATAACAGGCTCAGCTTGCTCCGACATTGGCGGTCGGGTTGGCTTGTTGGGCAGACGCCCTGCAGAAACGGGCGGTATGCCCCTTTTTGTTATAGCGGGTGCAGTGCATTTCTCGGCAGGGGCCATTGTGATGAAAGTTGCACTTGTTGCCCTTGGGAAGTGTTCCAGCATATTGGCTCAGTGGTGCTGGAGTGGAAGGGGGTAGTGGCAGCATGGATGGCAACAATTTGCTGCTTCTTTGCGGGGCCCTGCGTCGGTTGCTTCTTTTTATTATCCCAGAATTTCCTCTTGTTGTTCCCTCGTCGTGCTTGATCGGGGGTGGTTGTCACAGCGGCATGACTGGCCCGATGATCGATGAGTTGTTGTGCCAACTCCTTGGCACTCTCGAAAGTAATTGGTCGTGAGGCCAACACACTATTTTGAATTTGGGAAGACAACCCCCAGAGATATCGTTCCACTTTCTTGCTTTCCGGAGTAACCATCGCCGGACAGAGAAGTGCCAGATCGTTGAATCAGGCAGTGTAACCTGTGAGGTCAGAGCTCGTCATCTTGAGACTCCACAGTTCTTGTTCCAATTTTTGCGCCTCACCCCTTGGGCAATACTCCTTCAACATCATGGTTTTCAAATCCTCCCAGCTTATCGAAATAGCCACATTGAGAGTTAAGGATTTTACGTGGCCGTTCCACCAGGTAAAGGCCCTGCCGGTGAGAGTGCGAGCTGCGAATTTGACTTTGTTGGCTTCGGGGCACGTACAGATTTCAAAGACAGATTCGGTCCTCTCGAACCACTGCATCAAATCGATAACTCCCCCGCTTCCATTGAACGAGTCGGGTTTGCCATTAGTAAAGTCCTTGAAGGAACACTCTCTCGAACGCCCTTGGCTATCTCCTTGAGTGCAGTTATTAGTACCGCTCCTGGTCATTCTGGCACCGTCGGTGCTGATTTGGGACATAGCAGCTGCCACCGCAGTTGTAACCGCAACTTGGAACATTACAGGGTCATACTGGGGAGGCGGTGGCGGTGGATTTGCTTGCGTTCCGCCGATGCATCTAGCAGATCTACGAGGCGGCATTTTTCTGTTATAGAATTTCAAAGATGAAATGAGTATAAGCCTTTTAGTAATGGTTGTCAGTCGAGAGACGTAAAACTAGGTTATTAGTTTTCAAGTATAGTGTTTCCCGATTTTTCAAATGTTGCAAACAATTCATAGCAGAAGTCTATATAAATAAACTTATGAATTTAGTAGTAACGATTCAAACAAAATCTTGTAATCTCTGTTCCATGCCTGACCCACTCATAAGACCATTCAATGTATACTAGTTGTGTGTAACTAAGGTTCAACAGACCGTCGAACTTAATGAATCTGCCCTGAGCCCACAACCAAACAAGGAACAGGATCCAAGGCGGACTCACCATTTCTAAGTCGATCGCCTCTTGATTACACATAACCTCGAGGTATAAATTAAATAATCTCAGAGTTACCATAAGAAAATCGTTTGTTAATGCCATGTTATGCAATTTGAGGTGAACTCTCAATAAATAAAATGCTTGCCACTTTTCATTGATACAATTTTAGTACATGTTTTTAACCATATTTGACCTCATAAGGGTCTACATTATATTAATGCAACAGAAAACTTTGACAGTACCTAGACCCTTCGACTAGTGTAATCACTTAGACGCAGGGTTAAACCTACTTACAGGGAAGAGTAGTCCCAACACATACTCGTAAACCTAGTTTATAACAAAATGTGAGTAGTGAAAGCACTACTCAAGGCGGGTGGTATCAGCTGGTCCATTGTGGCCTTGAGACGAGGTCGAGGCTCCCTAAAGCTCCGCAATCCGACGTTCGGCCGCGATCACTCTCTCCTCGAGAGCTGCGTGCCTTATCTGGTACTCCCTTACTTCCGCCCGAGCGGTGGTAAGGTCCTCGATGAGTTGGTCCATGGGGTAGAAGTCTCTTTCCAGGTCCCGTGTATGAGCATCGGATGCACCGACCACAGCGTTGAGGTCCCGAACTTGATTCGCCATATCTCGGTTCTGGTCCCCAAGATTCGTGATCTGCTGGATCACAACTGGGAGGGCTCTGTCGGCTGGTCCCCCATGACTGAGGTCGTAGTAACCCCGTTGATCGCCAAAAGGTGATCATTGTCGTTGTTTACGGCTCCATATCTCTATCATGGTTGCCCAACGGGGCTCGGGCCCATTGTAGCCAAAATGGTTTGCAGGCACCCTGGCGATGTAAGGAGGGATGATGAATTCCTCCTCCGACTCCTCTTCTTCCTCTTCGTCCTCCAATTCCTCTTCTTCTTCGTCCTCTTCGGGGTCTTGTTCGGGTTCCTCCTCAAATACTTCCTTGGGATCCTCTTCTGGTTCTGCTTCCAACCAACCACCGTTCCCCTGGTTCGGAAAGTAGGGGTCTCCGGGTAAATGAAATTCTGCCATGTCTTCTGTACGAGAAAAGGGGTGTAAGAGGCACATAATGGATCTAGAAATATTGTGCTTAGTTCACAAAATACTCCTATAGTATTTTAATGGTTGTGTTAGATTTCTTAACGTGTTTCTTTTATGGATGTTGGTAAGTTGATAGGCTTGTTGTCCACTTATGAGTATCCCCTGGCATATGCTAGTCACTAATCGGACGAATATAGTTGATCTAGCTATATTCCTCCCAGACTTGATTGCATATCCCAAGGCATATTCACATTGCACAACTCCTCTATTTTTAACTTTTGCATTTTCCTTAGACGTGACACTATATCGGTATGCATGTATGTACTTATACTTTTTCATAAAAATAACGCTTTTATTATTTTAGAAGTATACTTGTAGGGAAAACCTTTAAATCAGAGAGTCTTAGTCCATTTGTGTTTATAGTTTGTATATCTTATGTGGTTTGATATACTATGTTCACTATAAACAATGCTCTGATACCAATCTCACACCCCCAAACCAAGGATGGCGGAAATGGTTAGGGGTGGAGGACTTCATGTATAATATCACAACAACGAGTATAATAGTGTGCATAGTAAATACAACCATCATAAATATAATTGAAAAAGTTACATCATAATATGAGTTTACATGTTCCAAAATCAATTACATTATGATGACAAAAATATATAGTTTGACGTCTGGCGTCCCATCCTCAAAAGCAGTTGATTACGTGTTTCACTGGTTTCCTGAGAATACAAGTAGTTTTGAAAGAGTGTCAACGATTAAGTTGGTGAGTTCATAAGCTTTTGGGTGAAATGTTGGAAAAACTTTATTGGTAAAATGAAATGTATACACAAGAAAAATCCAATATTTTCCTTATAAAATATCGTGTAGTCTTAAATCCCAAGACCGAATGAATGAGTGTGTATTCGCAATTTAAACGAAGAATACAGTTTTAAATAGATAGAACCCCTTTTTGTTTTCCTTTTTGAAGTAGAATTTCCCGTAAACTTTAAGTGATGTTAACTTCCTATGTGAGTCGCTATAACCATACTACAACCGGATGACCTGTTACAACGTCTTTCAGACGTTGAAATTTTGTTATGACTTTTGTCACCTGTAGACCTGCAGGTCCCGCTGTAGCTAGCAGCAAGGTGTGGGGTGTCAAACCCAATATAGATCTATACACAATTATCACGCTCTCCGTACAAGAGATTCTGGTTATAACTTACAGGAATTTTTAACCCGCACTCTAAGAGTATAATGAAGAATTGTCTCACAAGTTACGTTAACGAGTTTACGTGTAGTGTTTGAGTAAAAACCGTTTTCTGCGGTGGGAGTAGAATTCCCCCTTTTGTGTATTAAAACAGTGATATGAATTTATTAAACTATACATATCATAGTTTATCATGTAGTAGTTGAAACCCGTTTGTATTATAGTAAGACCCTTATTGTGTAGGTAATAATTTAACCAATGCGTAACTATACTTGTATATTTCATCTTGCATTAATTCTAATTACATAGGACCCTTATAATTTATAGAGTATTTTATGCTATATAACATATCACAACAGATAAACACATGCAAAATACAAAGTCATCAAAGGTTACACTTTGCTCAACATGTTACAAAGTGTCATGACTATTGTAATCTTTTAACTTGTTTTTAACTTTCCTACACTGTTTTAGAAAAGTCATAGAAAAATCATACGAAGTCAAAAACCAAATCCGTAAACTCTGAGAGTTTAGAAAACGTGTCTAGTTTGTTCATAAATTTTATTATGATTTTTTGAAGTCTCTAAATTGTGTGAAAATGTCCATATTCACAGACTTGTCTGAATTCGTTTCAGAAATGATAGGCAGTTTTGTAAAAATCACCATAAATTGTAGAAAAATTGTATGGAGATGTACAAGTAGTCATTTTAAAGGTATGAACCTGAGCTACTTGTATATTAAACAGTTTTGAAAGATATTGAATTTAAGATGACCAAAACAGTCCGTGAATAGGACTCATCGTTTCTGATGAAAGCTGTTGTTTGAATTAGTTGAGTTTTTGGCATTTTAACTTGTATTATCCCCCTAAAACTTGAAGAAAACATGAAAATGTGGGGGTATGAACTCACCTTGAGTTATTCCCTGAGATGAAAGTGGAAGAAGAAAGGTTTCCAAGTCAAGAACACTTGGGAGATACTTGAAGATTCGAAGATCCTAAGCACAAATATGATGATATTTGCATAAGAGATTCATGATTTGAGTGAAGGAGTGTAGAGTATTCAAATGTAGGATGAATATACTTACCAAGACTGAAGTGAAAAGCTCAAGAGCAACCTTGAAATCTCGAGTTCTAGAGAGGGAAAGAGAGAGAGAGAGAGAGAGAGAGAGAGAGAGAGAGAAAGGTGTTTGCTCTTTGGTGAGAGAGTGAGTAAAGTGGAAGGAGAGAGGAGATTTTTCAGCTTTTGATGAACCTTTACAGCTGGAGGAGGGGTGTCAAAGGACAAATAGTTGACTAGGTAGGGGAGGAATAGTGACTGAGGGTTGTACTATGAAGGTATGGGGGGTTGCTTGTGTCATAAACTTATAGAAAGTAAATACTCTATCACAAAATCTAACTTAATAGATTTTATTCTTGGACAAGGATTTCCCCCAAAATATGATTAATATATGATAATATAAGGTCCCTTAAGTCAAAACACGAGTTTGGGTGAAAATCCCGCGTTAAAATCACAAAAAACGGGCTTAAAACAGAGTTGGGGTCAAAAACCGGGAAAAAGATTGAAAATTCCGAAGTCTGGCCGAAGTTTCGGTCCTTAGAGGGTTAGAACCGAAGGCTGGTTCGGTTGATGTATTAGAACCGAGAGGGAAAGGTTCGGTCCGAGCAGTCTCGCAGGCGAAGCCATCAGAAGAGGGACCGAAGGCGAAGGGTAGTTCGGTTCTTGAAGGAGGTTCGGTTGTAGAAGGAGGTTCGGTTCTTAAGCTAGTTTCGGTTCTAATGAGAGGTTCGGCTCCTTAAAGTTGTTTTTCGCACAAACTTCCGTTTTCGAGCGGTTTTCGACTAAATCAATGGTCGGGATGCCCCGAGTGATTATAAAAAGTTGAGAGAGATTTCACATACTTAGAGAGATTTGGGAGAGATTTCACATACTTAGAGAGATTTCGGAGAGATTTGAGGTAGCTTGAGATAGAGCGAGAGAGGTTTGAGAGAGACTTCGTTTGTGACCTTTTTGGATGTTTAGCTTCGCCACACAAGGTTTGTAAACCCCGTTAAGCCTTATTATGAATGTTATACTCCCCCGAGGGGTACGAAATAATGTTTTACCAAGTAGTTTCATCATTTATCCTGATTAGGGTTTGAGAATTCTGAACATATGGATTTTTCAAGTGATAACTTCTTATTAAAATAACGAGTTGTACAGTAATGACATAATGTAAACCCTAATATACAAGGTTAATTGAGTTGACCGGTTTGACTTGTTGACTTTAATTGACTTTGACTTGACCAGAATTTGACGGTTGCCACACTATCTTTTTTTGTAATTATTTTTAATTTTTAAGAATATTTTTTATCGGAAAAATAAATATATCAAAATTTATAATTTTTTATGCTTTTTAAATAAACATATGTATATCGACATACATCGATGCCAAACCACAAAGCCTTTTTTTGTTAAAAAATCATTTCGTTTTAGTTTTTTGGTTTTGGTTTCACCTTTTTGGGTTGAAAAATCATGATATTTTGGTTTTTATGATTTAGTTTCTAATAACAGTTGTTGGAAAACTATACAGTTTCGATTTTTTTTATTGAAACTGAATCATATTAAACCAAAACTGAATGATTTTTTTTATCGATTTTTTTATTGAAACTAAATTATAAAAATCGAAACTGAATGAATTTTTTACAAAAATAACAAACAAACATTTCAGTTTGACATCAATATATCAATACGGATGTCTGTGTACAAGGGCAAAAGAATATAAACTTTGATATACTGACTTTTTTCAGTAGAAATAAACCTTGGAAAAAAAAATATAGTTGTTGCATTCGAGCTTTTTGAAAATATAAGTCGTTTTTTAGAACAAAAAAGAGGTGTTACTTGTTTGACCGACATTTGCAAGTCGTAATGGCTGCGATTGACCTATATACTAAACACATGCATGTACAGGAATCAACAACTAATAACATGAATCTACTTAGGTTGTTTGGTAAATCGCGTTTCATGACGAATTATATGTTTCTAACATCTTAATGGTTATGTGAATGTAATAATTTAACTATTTAGAGGTAGTCCCAAAGCTTTGATTCATTAAAAAGTTTTTCAAAGGTTGTACAAAATGTACCGAATGTTGAGTGATTCGACATTTGAATGGTTATATTTAAAGGTCACCAATCATCTTGTAGAAAACAAAAGAAACTATATCTAATTTAGAAACGATTAAGAGAAAATTCAAAAAAAATTGTCCATGTTAATGCTGATTTTTGATCTTCATCAAGAGATTTTAAAAGTTACACATTGGTCCTTTTGTGCTAGTTCGGTTGTGCATTTGGTTCCACGACTTATGGTCCCACATGGCCCTCAAACGATGGTATGTTTTTCTTTTCACCTTTATCTTACATGCAGTTATCATCCCTATAAATTACTTACCTATTCATATGTATTCATCTTCTTTTAACCTCTCCCAACTCTATTTGTCCCTAAATAAAATTGAATCAAAACTCATTCTTACTTCATCGATTATGCCTTTTAGTGTAAGTTGCAATATGGACGATTCCACTAGTAAACTAGAGATTTGATACTATAAGGATAGATGGTACGTTGATATGTCTCAAATTTCATTTCTTGAATTTCATTTTCATGTGACTTGAAAACTCAAAATGCTAACATTTTGCTTCATTTTTTCTTTCTTGTTTTGTGATTTTGTTAAAAAGAGGCTAATCTCACATATTTTATGATGGAAATCCTTCATGGAGGGAGTTTACATAATTTCTAGGCATAAAAAATATATATGATCAATGTTGATATGTTGATTTGCTTGGCATATATGAACTTTTAGTGTATAAGTCGCATTTAATAAACACATATTGTACCCCCAGTAATATGTTACTAGTTTGGGATGCCCCATGTTAGATTGGATTTTTGGACTAAGATCTTAGGGAAATGAAAATGATGTCCTAAATATTGCACAATACATCGGTAATAACAAGGTCATAAAAGGTGTACACCGAACATGGTACGATAAATTTATTATCCCATTTCATGTCTCTAAAGGGTACGGTTAGGTTAATAAGGGAGGAGCTACCCGAAGATGAAGTTCGACATGAGGAAACTCCAGCACAACATTCTCCAAAACAGGGTAATGAATGTCATATGATAATCACCTACAAGATTATCAATCTCAGGTGGGATTATATATGTCACTGATTTTTTGTGATATAGTATCTAAAGTAGGGTCACTAAGGTCTAGAAGGAGAATACTGAGGAAGTAATATTGAGAAGAAAGTTCACGCGGTAAGAATTTATGCTTAGACTGGGTGGATATTGATGATCCGAAAATATGATGATAATATACCTGAGGGAAATGTTGGTATTAAATAACATCCTCCATTAAGAGATGTTACTACGAATGATTTAAAACTAATTATCTTGTAGAAGAAGAGCTAGTTCAAGAGTTTCAAGAATTTAATCCCCTTTTAGGGGTCAACTAAATTATACAATGGATGTACACCATGATCAACAAATCTATATTTCTAGTGATCAGGATATTGTCTACATGGTAGATGAAGATAACAATTTTTGAATATATAGAGGTTGACATGGTTAACTTTAAGGCCACTACTGATAGAAAAAGAACCGAAAATCTTAGTATTAGGTATATGGACCATGGTTAGATCAATATGTTGTTGATATCATCAACAAAACTTTCACTTGTAATAGGTGGGAATCAATACGAATTTCTTGTACGTCATAGATACACTTGTAAGATATGGGAATCAATAGGAATACCTTGTTAAAGGTAAAAACATTTAGTTCATGAATAGTTTTAAGCAATGAAATTATTTTGTAACTATTTCCAAAAGAACATGAAGAAAATGATAAAAAAGAACAATAAAAAACCAAAATATTTATTGTGATTTAAAGTTCTAAAACTTGTCTATGATACCACTCTTGATGATTGATATTCAAAACAATCATGTAACTACAAACAAACAATAGAAACATGAACAACTTTAAATTTTTTATAAATCCCAAACCCATTGATCCAACCAGAACAAATTAAGAATTTAACCGAGTCCTAGAATGTTTAGAATTGTACCTAAAAATGGAGAAGAATTATCAAAAATAGATAATCCTCAATGATTTATCCATATAAAGCATGAACACAAGTTGCTAAACTTTAAACCGGATAAAACTTTCTCCATTTCTTACTTGTTGTTCGCGTCACTAAAAGGGGATAGAACTTTTAATATATGTCAATGTTTTCTCCAAGAGGAGCTCCAAGAGGAGCTCTCAAGGTTTTGTTTGTTCCTTGTCACTTAAGTAAATAACATGTCAATGTCTCCTTTTATTTATGAAAATTATAGGCTTTTAATAAAACTCTTCATTATTTAATAAAACTCAAACCCCTTTTATTGTAAATTAAATGAATAAATAATTGTTTATTTGTTTTACAACTTAATAAATAATGAGAGAACTTTTAATATATATATATATATATATATATATATATATATATATATATATATATATATATATATATATAACCAAGATCAAATAAAAAGGGAATTTTTGGTAGGAATGTAAGAAATTTTTTATATAGATATATTTTTAGCAAAAAAAAAACAAAAAAAAAACAAAATGAATCATTTTATGATTCAAAAGTAAGATGATTCATAATAGAAAATTCTCAAAAAAAACACACACACATTCATGACTCATTTAAATCAAGAAAAAAAAATTCACTTTTATGACAATTTTAGTGAATATCAACAAAATTATCGTAAAAACGAATCATCGAGATGTTTTTTCGGATTTTTTTTTGTGAATCATGTTATTTTTTATTTATCTAGTGATTCATTTATTTTGTTCGCCAAAAAAGTATGTTGAAAAAAAACTTTTTACCTTCCTACAATTTTTTTACCGGATATATATATATATATATATATATATATATATATATATATATATATATATATGGGAAAAGTGATTATACCCTTAAAGGTATATAAACTTAGGTACCCAAACTCACCATAATACGTTATTTTGTATCATATATGCATTATAATGTTGTTAAACATCAATCTTTAACTTGATTTACTTTCAAGATTTTCAAATTTCCACTGTTATCTTCATGTTACATCACATCTTTATGTCGAACACCTACCAGTCTATATATGTTATAGTTGAAAATGAAAATTATGTAAGAGGAAGATAATGGTGAAATTTATAAATTTTTTTGAAATAAATCTAGTTAGAAGTTGAATTTTAAGAACTTTAGACGATTACAATGCATATATGATACAAACAACGTAGTATAATGAGTTTGAGTACCTAAGCTTATATACCTTCAAGAGTATATTCACTTTTCTCATATATATATATGATTAAAAGTTTAATATACTATATGTATAAGGCAAGCCAGACGATCGTTAGTAGACCTCATTCACAGAGCCATGCTTTAAAGGGGGTATAAGGAAACAACATGTACAATGATCGTTGAATGGGTGTTCACTCTCACCCACTGCTCCCCTACGTGGTGGAGGGTCGTTAGCTGAACGGGTTGATAGGACATAAACTCAAAAAGTATGATTCTATAAAGTAACTAAGACTTTTATAAAATCCCAACTCTAGTTACTTTAGGACAAAATATGAAATGTATGTTAATCCATGAAAACGTACATCACTCTTTATAAGTCGTTAGTGGAGCATGCGTGGTTAACCGGGACACTAATTTGGGACTATAAAGTTGAGTGATGGACAAATCAAAATTTATCATTGTTAATGGATCGTATGTGGTTTAGCAGCACATTAATTTAAGATGATAAATGACATCGATGTTGTCAAGCGCGTTTGCATGGTTATTCACGTCTTTTTTTGATTATCGACATCCCCGTCACAAATTGAAGAGCATAATCTTAGATTAAACATGTCATTGATAAGATTCAATGAATCTCAAAAGATCTAAGAATTTCGTGATAGATTAAAATTGGTAAATCTGTATCACCTACCTTATTCAATTCACAATTAAATTATGGCATCCTTTTCTTTGTTGTGAATTATATTTTTGGATTCTTGCCATGAATATTAATTTTGGGTTAAAATATAAATGATTTATATCACTAACTAAAAACTATGTCTCTTTATATAGATGTCTGGAAATGGTGAGCTCACAACTACTCAAGTAGTTCCTCAAACTCAAACTTCTCCCTACTCACGATTTTGTCATTAGAGAAGCTTACTGGTCCGAACTACATGGATTGGATATGAAACTTGAAGATGAATCTGATGGGTTTTGATCATTCTAACACTCCTATGGTGTACATGCAACCCTAGAAACCTTGGATCTATGTTTTCTCTATTATACATGCAAATATGATTTTTCCAAGGTTCTCATCCTAACTAGCATACCATGGGGTACTTGTAATATAAAACTTAGTAGGATAACATACCTTTTTCCTTGTGGTTGATTCCTTGGAGCTTCAAGAGCCTAGCACCAATAATGTGGATGCCTCAAGTGGAATCACAAATCACCAAAACAACTTGGAAAACTTGGGAGAATTGTAAGCACACTAGAAATCAGCCCACTCTTGTTCACTCACACACTAGTGCCATTTCATGTGCCAAAAACCTATTTATATAGTATGGAGGTTTAGGGTTACATCCATGTAAACCCTAATACCCATGACCTTTCATTTCCATAGGATCCATGGGTTAAAAACTCCATGGACTCTCCATGCAAGCTTAGCCCATCCTAAATGAACTTTGGCCCATTCTATATATATAAGAGTCCATATTTAATTAGTTCCTTTTGACCACTAAATTAATTCCAAATTAATTCTTGATCAATACTAATTAAATAATATGATTTCATATTAATATATTATAACTTATAATATATTAATAAATCATAAACATACTATTCTCAAAAGATTATCCATAAAAATTGTTTCGGTGAAGTGCAACCCAAATTGACCATGCTACTCTCGGGTCGAGTACATACCAATAATAGTTATGGGCTTAGACATCTAATCCAACAGTCTCCCACTTGGATAAGTCTAAAACTATTATTCAAGTATGACTCCAAGATCCCGACTAGCAATCATAGCTCTTAAAGCCGCTGCCGAACTCTGACCTAGTCAAATGACGTGTCCAATAGATAAGGGATCATATATTCCTCCATTCTAGATATCATATGGACTGAGACATGGATTATAATCATTCTCTATGTCCATTTGTTGTTTCCCGTTTTCCGATTTATGACGACTGACTAATTGAACAAATCAAATCAGTCCAGGCTTGGCCAAGCACTTAGGGGTGTCATCACTAAATCATCGAGGGGCCTACATATATCCCTTTTATCCCTCCAAGGGTAAAAGGAATGGATAAACTCTGACCCAAATGTTCGCTTGTACTTACTCATCAAATTACACACAACGATATGTTTTATAACAACCAAGTTACTGGTTGCGTTTACATATGTCAATGTGCAACCGATGCGCAACTACAACTCACACGTCTCCGTTTGAAGAATATAAGATATTATCGTCTCATGATCACTCGTGATAAAATCCATGAAGTGATTCAAATGAGCGTGGGTTTAATCTAATACTCCAATCTCATTCCAGGAGCACTCATGAATGTTGCAGCAACTTTTGCTATGTCTAAACACTTTAGACATCTACAAGCCCAATTCATGACAATCTTGATTCATACCTACTTCCAAAATATTATTGAATGTGGAGAGTTTGAATAACCTAGTTATTCGGGAAGTCAAAAAATGCAAAGTGAAACACAAGAACAATCGAATCCAATATGATCTCAGTACTTATGAATATAAATAAAACACCTTTTATTTAATCACCATATTGATTACACATTATTCATTGCATAATGTTTCAAATAATCAACTTAATACTTGAACTAAAACAATAGTCATGCCATGCTCCAAGCATGCACACTATGTTTGTCCAAACAATAGTTATGCCGTACTCCAAGTATGCACACCATGTTTGTCTATGATCCTTACTTTGTGAAATAGACCAATTGAACATGATTCCAATGATGCTCATTCAACAATCCCAAATCCTTACCGCAAATGTAAGAATACAAGATTCTTTGCCATTTACTGAAATCTGTTAGATTCTAAACTTATATGCATTGATTCTCTTGTAATGACTATGCACAAAAGTCACAAAGACTTGGCAACAGACATTTACAAAGTATTCCAATGGAGAGCAATTCCATGGAAACGAAGTCTCAAATTCAAAGTACATTCCTTTGAACATCCTTCTTGCATTAAGTTTTCTAAACTTACACAGATTTAATGAATACCTTCCACCTATGGAAACATTTCCACATTCCCATTTTGACTATCACTTCTGAACAAGAGTTGCCTCCTTCCAAAATATGTCAATATGGTCCTTCCAAAATTAACACTTATACTTCCAATTGTCCATGAGCAACCAATCTTTGGAAAACCTCAGATTGTCCTTGACAATTGCTTAATCATTTTATTCATATCCAGTTCTAGTACTTTTTCCCCCTTAATGCCCTAGGCATTTGGAAAAATTTAGAACAGATGAATATTACAACACATGTAATCGATCTTATATCCGAAGCATATGGGACACGATTCATGATGTCTCACATAAAGATATGATACTAGACCAGTCTTTTGTTATAATATTTCTATTTCTATTTGCCATGTTCTGATAATTCAGATTATGAAAAGGGATACCATAATCATAATCGAATTTAGAACGCAAATAATGTAATTATGACTAAATTTGATTAAAAACTCACAATCTAAGCTTTTAGAATTGGATCACAATCTAATCTTTTAGAATTGGAATGAAGTAAAATTTCCCTTCCTTTAATTATAGCAAACAACTTTTCAACCCCTGCAACTTCACGAATTTAAACCCTTTTGCTTTCTATAATTAACATTGCTAACTTGCAATATTAAACATAATAATCATGCTCCCACTAACACGAGAATTATTATCATAAAACTTATGCTCCCACTAGCTTTGACATGTATCCAGAAATCAGCTGGACTTCTAGAAATCAATACTTTATTGACTTTCTTACCAAAGTTCAGATTTCTGATACAAGATGCTTTGATAAGACTTTATCAAAATCATACACCTTTTCTTAGATAGCTCACATGTGTGTCTAAACAATTTTAGAACTATGAAAAGGGATGCCGTAATCAGTCTCAATTGTTTAGACCTTTGCCATTTCTCACAAGTCCATGTTAGTGTGCCAGTTAACCACACACGCTCCACTAACGACTTTGAGAATGCAAATATCACAATTGCTATCTACTTAAAATCTATTTAGCGAAAGCGTTTCCTCACCATCATTTTCATGAATCGGAGAGAAACCTAATGATACTTAGATTTTATGGTGTATGTGTTCCTATCCATGTGAATTTGTGAAAACCATAATCACAAGACAAGGTTAGTGACAAATTCAAACTCATATGGCCCGAACTTGTTCAATCTTAATTTCTTGCCACCTGGCAGCACAAGGGCCTACCATGTCTTCCAAGTTGTTATGCAAGCAACCGAGAACTCATAGAACTCACATGCATAGTCAACTTTAACCGGAATGGGCATAGAAACAAGAATTATGTCAGCACGATATGCTATAAACCTCAAGTCGTGTGCTAGTGATAAACAACATGTTTTATTCTTGATTAGTTCTTGAAACTCTTTCAGGATCTTTAAGACTCCCACTGTCCTCTTGACATATAAGACTCTCTTGGGAAGAACCATTCCTTGACAAACAAATATTCAAGAGATAGTGCAGATTCTTATCAAGACAAACACTTCACACAATGGGCCTTAGTTGGTCTTTGTTTTATCCAAAACATAACAACTTACCAATTTCAAATGTACAAGAGTAGAAAACATTTTACTCTACATTTGACAAGTGTTATAAACCTTCTTTAAGATATGTCACTCAAGTTACAATCTTGGAGTATGAATCTAAGAATTGTTTTGGAACGAAGTATGACTCGTCTTCTTGATTTAACCATTTCAACAATTCATGATTCCTCTTCTTAGCCATAGGAATGCACTAAGATGTCCTTAGAGGATCAATTGTGATATGGTTTCTTAATCATTAAGATGATCATAAAATATGATACTAAAGTACTCTCCCATCTTTTCAGATTTGAGAAACTTTTATCTTTCTACCTAATTTGATTCTTCTCATCCGTTCTGCCATACATTGAAACTTTTCCAATGTTTCAGAATTATATTTAAACTTGTAAGTATAACCATATTTACTAAACTTTAGTAAATCATGACGAATAGTCTTATCGATCTTTGTGGTGGACTTGACTAGTGCACAAGAATGTGTACTCGATCCCTTAGTCCTTTACTTGACTCACATATAGATGTGAACAAGGATCTAGTCTTAGTTTTCCAAAGATGAAGATTCTCATTCATAATACAATACAACTTGCGTGATTCCAAGTTCCTGTCCAATTGAAACTTGGGTGATGAGAATCTTTCCTTATTTGGTAAATTTAGACACTACCACAAATGAAAGAATCAAATTCATACTTCCAATATTGCTAGAAACATACAAACATAAATTTTTCATAAATGTCATTGCAAGGAGATATAAAATAAAACAAAACAAAAATTTTATTTATTTATAAAATGCGGAAAACTTTTCCTTACAATGCACTTACAAGTGAAAACTATGCTATTACACAGTTCCTAGGAATCTATCACAACTCCTAAGTAGTAGATCAAAAATCCGATCTTCGAACCATGCAATTAAAATCCATCTTCGCGATCAGATTCAACATACTCTTCTCTTAAGCTTCCTTCCCTTTGCTTGATCCTGAAGCAGAGTCAAACATTTTGTCTCTACTTTCTTTCAAATGTTTCAGGTAATCAGGGCAGCTTCGCTTCCAATTCCCCTTCTCTTGACAATAAAAACATACAGACTCTTTGGGAATGGTACACGAGACTATCACAGACTTAGCCTTTCTCTCTACCATTTCTTCAACCGGGTTGACCATGGCCAATCCCTTTCCGTTGGGAAGAGAAAACTTTTCTGGACTTCCAATGTTACCATTGTCAATGTCCATGGAAGTTTGAGAACTAGATCTTCCACCCAAATTTACTTTTCCAGTGCGCCAAAACATTGTTGATTCAACAGCAACAAGAAAATAGGTAAGATCAATAAGGGTCATGTCGCGGTCTGTCACATAGTAGTCCTTAATGAACTCACTATATGACTCGGGAAGTGATCGAAGAACCCAATCAACAGCCAACTTCCTTGAGACTTCGACAGCCAACACTCTCAGCCTGTCGATATGTGGCTTCATCTCCAAGATGTGAGAACACACAAGCCTTCCATCTTCATGTTTCATTGTAAGTAGGGCTTGAGTGACCTTGAATTTTTCAAGTCTTTGAGCTTGTGGGTCAGGGAGAATAATTTGAGGAGGTGGTGGAAGAGAAGTATGATTTCCATGATCCAATCGTGGGACATCATCTTCATTAGGAAATCTTGTTCCAAGGGATTTGGGAAGACCATAGTTGTCTGAACCAGACATCTACAATGGGAGAAATTCAAGTTAGTTGATTTAAGTCCTTAATAGAACACCCAATATGAAATATTAAGGCTGAGACCCGACACAATATTTTATAACTTGGAAGAGGGATGCCGTAATCCAAGCTACAAAATACTTGAAGGTAGGCGAATGACGATTCACCAATTTCCACCATGAAAAACGAAATAGGTATTAGGTTTTAATTGGATTGAAACTCCTAGATCTTTTGAGATTCATTGAACTTTTCAATGGCATGTTAAATCTCGATTGTGCCCTCTCAAGTTTGTGACTGGGATGTCGAGGATCACAAACAAGGTGTGAATAACCATGTAAATTAAATTGGTACCCTTAATTTTATCACCTAATCGATGTGCCGGTTACCCACACACGCTCCACCGATCTATAATAAACATTAAGTCACCTTTTGCCACTCTTACTAGTCCATGTTAGTGTGCCAGTTACCCACACACGCTCCACCAACGACTTGGTAAGGTACAAAGTGTAATTTCATGGGTTAGCACCAATTTTACATTTTCCTAAAGTAACTAAGACTGAGAATTTATAAAAGGTTTAGTTACTTTATATTTATCATTATACTTTTAATGAGAATTATAGTCCTTATCCTACCCGTTCGGCTAACGACCCTCCATCAGTCAAGGAAGCGGTGGGTGAGAGTGGACACCCATTAAGTTGTCATTTTATAGGCAACAACCTTATACCCCCTTATAGACGGCTTCGTGAATGAGGCCTACTAACAGTAAGACTGACTTGCTCTTATACATATATATTATTAACTTATAATACTATAAAGTATAAGGGTTAAATTTTAACTTTTAACACTCTAGGGTTTGGAATTAAAGTGTGTGTGAGACTTTACAAATTCCAAAACTTGAGGGCAAGTTTTGAAACTATTTAAAAACTTTCCATTTCTATAAGTTATGAGTTTTAATGGTTTTAAAGAAAAAACTTTTGGAATTCCATAACTTGAGGACAAGTTATGGAGTCCATTAATTGGCATTTAGATCAAGAATTACACTAACAAACAATTTGCAAATAATTCCTATGATCTACTAAAACTCATAAGTATGAACATTCATATTAACAATTTCAAGAATCATATAAACATATACAAAACTTGAAAATTTGATAATAACCATTGAAAATGGATTAGCATAATCATTACCACACTAAAAACAAGTTTTATAAGTCCAAAAACAGTTTAGGGTAATGATTCTAGTCCATTTACAGCAGCAAAACTCGAAAATCTGCATACAGGGCCTCCTACTCGTCGAGTGCAAGAACCTACTCGACGAGTAGGATGAGTTTACACTTGGAATCGTCGAGTCCCCCCATGGACTCGGCGAGTCCACTGAACAGTGAACAATTTTTCGACTTTTTTAAAGCATTTTGCATCAAGTATAATGAAAACAAGCCTAGGCTCTGATACCACTGATGGGTTTTGAGCATTCTAAAACTCCTATGGTGTACATGCAATCCTAGAAACCTTGGATCTATGTTTTCTCTATTATACATGCAAATATGATTTTTCCAAGGTTCTCATCCTAACTAGCATACCATGGGGTACTTGTAATATAAAACTTAGTAGGATGACATACCTTTTTCCTTGTGGTTGATTCCTTGGAACTTCAAGAGCCTAGCACCAATAATGTGGATGCCTCAAGTGGAATCACAAATCACCAAAACAACTTGGAAAACTTGGGAGAATAGTAAGCACACTAGAAATCGGCCCACTCTTGTTCACTCACACACTAGTGCCATTTCATGTGCCAAAGACCTCTTTATATAGTATGGAGGTTTAGGGTTACATCTATGTAAACCCTAATACTGATGACCTTTCATTTCCATAGGATCCATGGGTTAAAAACTCCATGGACTATCCATGCAAGCTTAGCCCATCCTAAATGAACTTTGGCCCATTCTATATATATATATATATATATATATATATATATATATATATATATATATATATATATATATATATATATATAAGAGTCCATATTTAATTAGTTCCTTTTGACCACTAAATTAATTCCAAATTAATTCTTGATCAATACTAATTAAATAATATGATTTCATATTAATATATTATAACTTATAATATATTAATAAATCATAAACATACTATTCTCAAAAGATTATCCATAAAAATTGTTTCGGTGAAGTGCAATCCAAATTGACCATGCTACTCTCGGGTCGAGTACATACCAATAATGGTTATGGGCTTAGACATCTAATCCAACAGAATCTTCGATACGAGGGAAAAGAATATGTCCTCGATAAGCCTCTTATTGAAATCGAATATTCCACAGCTACTCCTATGGAAATTGCCTCCTACAACAAACATTCTGATGACGCCACGAAGGTCGCTTGCATTATGGTGGCCACTATGGCACCTGACTTTCCCAAGTTCTATGAGGACTACTAGCCATATGATATAAGTCTTGACCTTGCTGGAAAATTCTACAAGAAGGTCAGACAAGAGCGCTATGAAGTGGTCAAATCTCTTATGGCATGCAAGATCAAGGAAGTAGAATCGGTCTGTGCTCACGTACAGAAAATACAAAGGTACGTGGAGCAACTCCAGAGGCTCAATGTATCATTTGATAAGGATTTGGCCATCGAAATGGTCCTAAATTCCTTGCCTCCTAGTTATGATCATTTTGTCTTTACTTATCATTTGAACAACACGAAGATGGCATTGACCCAACTCCATAATTTGTTGCAAATAGTTGAGTCGGGGATGAAGAAGTATCATGCTCCTACTGCAACAAATGCTCCTGTCATAGCCATTGGATATGGAAAAGGGAAAAAGAGGAAGTCTCCTTCCCAATCCACCAGGAAAGGGAAGGCCCATGCTGGAAGATATAGTAGTGGGTCCAAGACGAAGCTCAACTTTGATGTTCTTGAAATCAATGATCCAAAAAAGGCCACGTGCTTCCACTGTGGCGAAAAGCCTCATTGGAGAAGAAATTGCCCAAAATACTTGCATGACTTGAAGGAAGGAAAGATCAAGGCGTCCTCGATAGGTATTTACACTATCCAAGTCAATAACACACAACTTTCTCATTCATGGGTCCTTGATACTGGATGTGGCTACCACATTTGTGTTGGGTTATGAGCATTCTAACACTCCTAAGTGTACATGCAACCCTAAATACCTTGGATCTATGTTTTCTCTATTATACATACAATTATGAACATCCAAGGTATTATCCTAATCTAGCATACAAAATAATAAATATAACAAGATAGAATACATACCTCTTTGATGTAGAATGTCTTCATGAAGCTTGAGTTCCTAGTGCCCCAAGTGTGACACCTCAAATGGTTCACACAACACCAAATACACTTGGAATAACTTGAGAGAAACTTGAATACTCCTTGAAATCGTCTAGCCCTCACACTCACACATTAGTGCATGATTTCTTGAGCCATGGGATTCTTTTATATGGTGGCTATTAGGGTTACACCATGTAACTCATAACTTTACCCATTCCTTATGCTCCATGGATTTTAACCTCCATGGAGTATCCATGGGTCACCCCATGGACTTAGTCCAACATAAGGAATCTTGGATCACAAGCCCACATATATAAGAATGAATGATTTACACAATCAACCCATATATTTAATTAGTCTCCTTTTGATCACTTAATTAATTCCAAATTAATTCTTGATCAATACTAATTAAATAACCTTATTAATATATTAGAACTTATAATATATTAACCAACCTTAAGTGTTATTTCTCTCATTATAGTCTATCCAAATGCATGATGCCATGCAACCCAAATGGACCATGCCGGGTCGGGTCAAGTCTTACCAATTATAGTTATGGACTTAGACATTAATCCAACAGTCTCCTACTTGGATAAGTCTAAAACTATTATTGCGTATGACTTCAGGAACCGATCAGCAATCGTAGCTCTCAAAAGCTTCTGTCGAACTCTGACCTTGTCGATGAACTCTGACCTTTGTCAATGACTTGTCCATTAGATAAGGGATCATATATTCCTCCATTCTAGATATCATATGGACTGAGACATGGATTATCAATCATTCTCTCTGTCCATTTGTTGTTTCCCGATTTCCGATTCATGATGACTGACTGATTGAACAAATCAAATCAGTCCTGGCTTGGCCAAGCACTCACATGTATCATCTTTAAATCATCGAGGGGCCCACAGATATCGCTTTTATCCCGAAGGTAAAATGAATGGATAAACTTCGACTCATATGGCTTGTTCTACTACTTGTTGAATCATACACAAAGGCACGTTTTATAACATCGAGTTACCAATGCGTTTTCGTGCAATCAATGTATAACCAACTCATAGTAACAACTCATATCTCTAGGTTTGAAGAATATAAGATATTATCGTCTCATGATCACTAGTGATAAAATCCATGAAGTGATTCAAATGAGCGCGGGTTGAATCCAATACTCAGAACTTATGAGCACTCATGAGTGTTGTAGCACCACTTTGTCCACCAACTTGGACCTCTACAAACCAACCCATGACAGTCTTGATTCATATCTACTTCCAACATATGACCGACTGTGGATGGTTTGAATAACTTAATCATTCAGGAAGAGCGACTTAGTTATTCTGGAAGTCAAAACATGCAAAGTGAAACACAAGAATAAATGAATCAAATATGGTATCAAACCCTATGAATATAAATAAACACTTTTATTTATCACCATACTGATTACTCATTATTCATTGTTTCGGTTTTATCAACTTTATACTTGAATTTAAAACAAAAGTTGTCCCATGCTCCAAGCATGTACACTATGTTTTCTAAACACTAGTCATGCCATACACCAAGTATGCATACTATGTTTGTCTATGATCTTTACTTTGTAAAATAGATCAATTGAACATCACTCCAATGATCCTCTTTTCACAGTCCCAAATCCTTACTGCAAATGCAAGAATTCCAAATTCATGCCATTTACTGAAATCTGTTAGATTCTAAGCTTATATGCATTGATACTCTTAATGATTATGCACGAAGTCAGAAAGACTTGACAACAATCATTACAGAGCATTCCAAAGGAGATCAGCTCCTTGGAAACATCCTTCTTTCATTAAGTTTCCTAATCTTACACAGATTGAATAATTTCTAACTTTGAAACATTTCCATATTCCATTTTGACTATCACTTCTGAACAAGAGTTGCCTCCTTACAGATTATGTCAATATGGTCCTTCCAGAATTAAAATTATACTTCCAACTGTCCTTGAGCAACCAATCTTTGGTAAACCTTAGATTGTCCTCGACAATTGCTTAATCATTTTAGTCATATCCAATTCTAGACCTTTTCCCTTCATAATGCCCCAGGCATTTGGAAAATTTTAGAAAGGATGAATATAGCACATGTAATCGATCCTATATCTGAAGCATATGGGACACGATTCATGATGTCTCACATAAAGACTAAACCAGTCTTTTGTTATAATATTTCCATTTCAATTTGCCAAGTTCTCAAAATTCAGATTATGAAAAGGGATGCCGTAATCATAATCGAATTTTAGAACGCAAATAATGGACCCATATATAGAATTTCCTTATGTTGAGCCATTCCAACATGAAATTCATATATATATCCTAGATTAAATACGATTAAAATCTCAATCTAAGCTTTTAGAATTGAAATGAAGTATAATTTCCTCTCCCTTAATTATAGCAAAACAACTTTTTCAACCCCTGCAACCTCACGAATTGAAACTTTTGTTTTCTATAATTAACATTGCTAACTTGCAACCTTTGTCATAATTATCATGCTCCCACTAACATGATGATTATTAGCATAACACTTATGCTCCCACTAGCTTTGACATGTACTCAGAAATCAGCTGACTTTCTTACCAAAGTTCAGATTTCTGATACTAGATTGTTTTGATAAAACTTTATCAAAATCATACACCTCTCTTAGATAGCTCACATGTGTGTCTAAACAATTTTAGAACTATGAAAAGGGATGCCGTAATCATAGTCTCAATTGTTTAGACCTTTTCCACTTCTCACAAGTCCATGTTAGTGTGCCGGTAAACCACACACGCTCCACTAACGACTTTAAGAATGCAAATATCACAATTGCTATCTAGCTAAAATCTACTTAGTGAAAGTGTTTCCTCACCATCATTTTCATGAATCGGAGAGAAACCTTATGACACTTAGATTTAATAGTGTATGTGTTCTTATCCATGTGAATTTGTCAAAACCATAATCACAAGACAAGGTTAGTGACAAATCCAAACTCATATTGATTAAACTTGTGCAATCTTAAATTCTTGCCATTTGGCAGCTCAGGTGCCTGCCATTGCTTCCAAGTAGTTGTGCAACCAATTGAGAACTCTCAGAACTCCTATGCAAAGCCAACTTGAATAGGCACAAAAATTTCAACACGATAGGTTATAAACCTCAAGTCGTGTGCTAGTGAAGGACTTTAGGTTTTATTCTTGATTAAGTCTTGAAACTTTCAAGAGCTTTAAGACTCCCACTGTCCTCTTGACATATAAGACTCCCTTGTCAAATATTCAAGAGATAGTGCGGATTCTTTATCAAGACTAACACTTTACACAATTGGCCTAAGTTGGTCTCTGTTTTATCCAAAACATCACAACTTACCAATTTCAAATGTACAAGAGTAGATAACCTTTTACTCTTACATTTGACTAGTGTTAACAAACCCTCTTTAAGATATGTCACTCAAGTTACAATCTTGGAGTATGACTCTAAGAATTGTTTTGGAACGAAGTATGACTCATCTTTTTGATTTAACCATTTCAACAATTCATGACTCCTCTTCTTAGTCATAAGAATGCACTAAGATGACTTTAGAGGACCAATTGTGATATGGTATCTTAATCATTAAGATGATCATAAACATGATACTAAAGTACTCTCCCATCTTTTCAGATTTGAGAAACTTTTATCTTTCTGCCATACTTTGATTTTCTTATTCGTTCTGTCTCACATTGAAACTTCTCCAATGCTACAGACTTATACTTAAACTTGTAAGTATAACCATATTTACTGAACTTAAGTAAATCATGACGAATAGTCTTCTTGATCTTTTGTGGTGGACTTGACCAGTGCACAAGAATGTGTACTCGATCCCTTAGTCCTTTCCTTATTCACACAAGGAATTAGTCTTAATTTTCCAAGCTGAAAGTTCTCATTCATCATACTATACAACTTGCATGATTCCAAGTTTCGGTCCAATTAAACCTTGGGTGATGAGAATCTTTCCTTATTTGGTAATATTAGACACTACCACAATCGAAAGAATCAAATCCATTTTTCCAATATTGCTATCAATGGAATCTTATAAGCAACAACTTTTCACAAATGCCATTGTAAGGATACTTAAAATAAATAAAATCAAAACCTTTTTCTTTTATTTTAAAACTTTGCGGAAAAACTTATCCTTACAATCCATATGAAAACCTTGTTGTTATCTATTCCTAAGCAATAGAAATATCATAACTCTTAAGTAATAGCCCAAAATTCTGATCACCGAACCATGCGATTGAAATCCATCTTCGCGATCAGAATCAGCATGTACTTAATAGAGTTAGACAATGGACTTTACCTGAAGTAGAGCCAAACTTATTGACTTTAACATCCTTAGGTAAATTTGGCAGCTTCGTAACCAATGCCCCTTCCTTTGGCAATAGTTACCTATGGACCCTTGATAATGGGACTATCTCAGACTTCGCCTCTCTCTTTACCATTGGGTCAACCGAGTTGACTATGGCTGATCCCTTTCCATTAGGAAGAGAGAGCTTTACTGGATATCCAACGTCATCATTGTCAATGTCCATAGCGTTTTAGGAAGTTGATCTTAGCAAATAGATAAGATCATTAAGGGTCTTGTCTTAGTCTGTTTCATAGGATTCCCAAAAGAACTCACTATGTGACTTAGAAAGTAGTTGAGCCACCAACTTTCTCAAGACTTTGACACCCAACTCTCCCGGCTTGTCAATATGTGACTACATCTCCAAGATGTGATCACACCTAGACCTTGCCTTGCCAATAGGGATTGAGTGACCTTAAACTTTTTAGGAACTTGTGGGTTAGGGAGAATAATTGGAGGAGGTGAAATAAGTATGATATCCATGGGACATCATCTTCATTTAGGAAAGCTTGTTTCAAGAGATTTGGGAAGATCATAAATGTCTAGACCAGACATCTTTTTGGGAGATATTCAAGATAGTTGATTTAAAGTCCTTAATATGACACCCAATATGAAATATTAAGGCTAGGACCCAACAAACTATTTTATAACTTAGAAGAGGGATGTCGTAATCCAAGCTATAAAATATTTGAAGGTAGGTGAATGACGATTCACCAATTTCCACCATGAAAAAGGAAATAATTTATTAGGTTTTAATTGGATTTGAAAGTCCTAGATCTTTGAGATTCATTGAACTGTTCAAAGGCATGTTTCAATCTCGAGTGTGCCCTTCAGGTTTTGTGACTGGGATGCCGAGGATCACAAAACAAGGTGTGAATAACCATGCAAATATACTTGGTACCCTTAATATTTACCCCTTAATCAGTGTGCCGGTTAACCACACACGCTCCACCGATACTATGATAAATATTAAGTTACCCTTTGCCTACCTTGTTAAGTCCAGGTTAGTGTGCCGGTTAACCACACACGCTCCACTAACGACTTAAGCAAAGTGCAAAGTGTAATTTCATGGGTTAGCACCAAATTCACATTTTCCTAAGTAACTAAGATTGGGAATTAATAAGAGTTTAGTTACTTAGTATTTATCATTAATACTTTTAATGAAAGGAGAATTATAGTCCTTGTCCTACCCGTTCGGCTAACGACCCTCCACCAGTCAAGGAAGCGGTGGGTGAGAGTGGACACCCATTAAACTGTCATTTTATAGGCAGTAACCTTATACCCCCTTATAGACCGGCTTCGTGAATGAGGCCTACTAACGGTAAGACTGACTTTACTCTTATACATATATATATAAATATTATTAACTTATAATATTATAAAGTATAAGGGTTGAATTTTAACTTTTAAAATTCTAAGGGCTAACTTGGAATTAAAGTATTCATAAGTGAAAACTTTTCAAATTCCAAAACTTGATGGCAAGTTTTGAAACTATTCAAAACTAATTAATTCCATAACTTATGAGTTTAAAGTAGTTTTAATTAAAAAAAAAAAAAAAAAAAAAAACTCTTCAAGTTCCATAACTTGAGGACAAGTTATGGAAGACTTTAAACTAATTAATAAAAAAAATAACTTTTTTTTATTGTAACTTATGGAACTAATTAAGGTTACACTTTTTTTTTTAATTTAATGAAGAGACTCTTGAACCTCCATAACTTGAGGACAAGTTATGGAATCATAAAACCATTTAATTAGACCTAGACTCTTCATTTTGTAACCTTTGCCAACTTTTATGAGTTTTATGATTCTTAAATATGACTTTTCATATAACTTGAGGACAAGTTACAAAAAACACACTTTGGAATCAACTCTTAGATTAAAATGGATTGAAAACAACTATTTCACACAACTTTTCTATTAATCTAAGAACCTCATAAGAACAAGATAATTCAAATCATCAATCTTCAAGAAATTAGCATGAACATACAAACTAATACAAATCTTGAAACTATGACAATTATCTTAGAAATTGGATTAGCATGAACATTACCACATCAAAAACAAGTTTATAAGTCCAAAAACATCTTAGGGTAATGTTCCTAGTCCAATTCCAGCCAAAACAATCGAATATATGCATCCAACTCGATTTTTCAGCTACTTTTGCAAGTATAACAAGAAAACAAGCCTAGGCTCTGATACCACTGTTGGGTTATGAGCATTCTAACACTCCTAAGTGTACATGCAACCCTAAATACCTTGGATCTATGTTTTCTCTATTATATATACAATTATGAACATCGAAGGTATTATCCTAATCTAGCATATAAAATAATAAATATAACAAGATAGAATACATACCTCTTTGATGTAGAATGTCTTCATGAAGCTTGAGTGCCTAGTGCCCCAAGTGTGACACCTCAAATGGTTCACACAACACCAAATACACTTGGAATAACTTGAGAGAAACTTGAACACTCCTTGAAATCGTCTAGCCCTCACACTCACACATTAGTGCACGATTTCTTGAGCCATGGGATTCTTTTATATGGTGGCTATTAGGGTTACACCATGTAACTCATAACTTTACCCATTCCTTATGCTCCATGGATTTTAACCTCCATGGAGTATCCATGCGTCACCCCATGGACTTAGTCCAACATAAGGAATCTTGGATCACAAGCCCACATATATAAGAATGAATGATTTACACAATCAACCCATATATTTAATTAGTGTCCTTTTGATCACTTAATTAATTCCAAATTAATTCTTGATCAATACTAATTAAATAACCTTATCAATATATTAGAACTTATAATATATTAACCAACCTTAAGTGTTATTTCTCTCATTATAGTCTATCCAAATGCATGATGCCATGCAACCCAAATGGACCATGTCGGGTCGGGTCAAGTCTTACCAATTATAGTTATGGACTTAGACATTAATCCAACAATTTGTTCTGATTTTAAGGGACTAAGTAAAAGTGAGGACATGGAGCATGGGAAGCTCAATCTGATCATGGGGAATAAGCGATCTTCACATGTCACCAAGATTCAGACTTATGAGCTTGTGCTGAGTAGTGATGTTAGGATTGACTAATTAAATTGTTGCTACTCATCATAAATGGCACAAAACATTATTTCATTCCATGCATTGTTCAAACAACGTTTTAAATATTTTTTTTATAATGATATTGGTTCAATTTATGCTTTCAAAAATGGTGTTTTTATGTTTAAAGCTTTACCTTGTAATAGAGTGTATGAAACTGTGACTTGTGTTGATAACTTAGGCAATAATATGTTTCACATTGATTCGTCCAATGGTGTGGACAAACCATGTGTGTGGCTTTGACGTCTTGGGCACATAAACAAGAAATACATCACCCAACTCCAAAAGGATGGAGTGTTGGTATCATTTGATCTTAGGACAAATGATGAATGCGAGTCTTGTCTCTTGGGTAAGATGACAAAATCGCCTTTCACTAGAACATGTGAAAGAGGTGAAGGGTTATTGTAACTCATCCATACGGATGTACGTGGCCCATTCAGATCCCCCACAAGAGATGCTAATAGATATTATGTGACGTTTACAAATGATTATAACAGATATGGTTATATCTACTTGACCAAACATAAATCGGAAACCTTTGAAAAGTTCAAAGAGTTTAAGCGAGAAGTCGAGAATCAATTGGGCATGAAGATAAAGATGCTTAGATCTAATAGAGGTGGTGAGTATCTGAGTATCGAGTTTGATGACTATCTCAAGGAATGTGGAATTGTTTCACAATTAACTCCTCCCAGAACGTTGCAACTTAATGGTGTGGCTGAGAGGCGTAATCAAACTTTAATAGATATAGTTCGTTCCATAACGAGTCATGCTTATCTTCGTATTTACTTCTGGGGGTATGCCTTAGAGAAAACCGCCTATATCTTGAATCTTGTTCCAAAAAAGATGTTTGTCAAAACACCTCATGAAATGTGAACAGGGAAGGCTCTCTTGCTCGCACATATCAAGGTTTGGGGTTTTGAGGCACTCGTAAGACAAGAGACTCATGAAAAACTCGAACCCAAATCCGAGAAGTGTTATTTCATTGGCTACCCATAAAATTCCTTTGGATAATTGTTCTACAGACCCAGTGAGAAATTGTCTTTGTAACTCGAATGGAGTCTTTTTCAAGAGAGAGATCATATTCAAATAGGATAGTGGGAGTGATATTGATCTTGAAGAAATTCAAGAGTCATCCAATGAAGGAACCTCTGAAAACAATAGCACTCAACTTGAGGAAGAAATTCTAGTTGAGCCAGTTGACAACACATTATTCGTTCGTCTTTCTGGTAGTATTAGCATGCCACCCACATCCTATGGTTTTCATATTAGATCAGATGGTGATACGTTTATTAGTGATCAAACACAAAACTGGTAAATTTGGACGAACCTACTAACTACAAGGAAGCAATGGCAGGCCCTGAGGCTGCTAGATGGAAGGAGGCAATGGAGAGTGAGATTCAGTCCATGTATGATAATCAAGTGTGGAACTTGGTTGATCATGTACCTGGTCGTAAGACAGTCGGGTGAAAAAGGATCTTCAAGAAGAAGACCGACATGGATGGGAAAGTACACACTTTCAAAGCCAGGCTGGTTACAGCGAGTTGTCCTCAAACCTAAGGGACTATCTTTGCTGAGACCTTTTCACCAGTAGCTAAGATAAAGTATATCAGGATTATGCTTGCTATATCTACTTTTCATGATTATGAAATCTGGCAGATGGATGTAAAAATCGCTTTCCTTAACGGGAAGTTATTTGAGTACATCTACATGAGTCATCCAGATAGCCTTGTACATGCCAAGTTTCATGATAGTGTGTAAGCTTGAAAAATCCATTTATGGATTGAAACAAGCATCTCGCAGCTGAATTCTTTGCTTCCATGAGAAAGTCAAAGAGTTTAGGTTCTCTAAGAGCGAAGATGAGTCCTATGTATATGTCAAAGCTAGTGGGGGTATAGTGACTTTACTGGTTTTGTATGTTGATGACATACTTCTTATAGGAAACAGTGTTCCAACTTTGCAAGTAGTCAAGCCTTAGCTTGGGAAGTGTTTGTCACACCACCAAACCGGAACGACGGAAACGTCCGGTGGCGGATGACGTCATGTATAGTATCATAACAACGAGTATAATAATGAAGAAAGAAAACACAACCATCATAGATATAATTTAAAAGGTTACATTGTTGATAGTGTTACATGTTTCCCAATAAACTACAATATGATGACAAAATGAGTTTTGAACTAAGGCCTTAGCGTCCTGTCCTCAAAAGTGGTTGGTTACCTGTTCAATGATTCCCTGAGAATACAAGTAATTTTGAAAAGAGTGTCAACAATTAAGTTGGTGAGTTCATAAGAGTTTTGTTTGAGAAATATGCCGTTTTTCCATGTAAAAATGATGGAGTGTGATTTCCAGAAAATCCAATATTTTCTTGTAAAATGTATTGTAGTCTTAGCTACCCTAAGACCTGAAAATGTATGAATGCTCATGTACTTGTAATAGTATATTGTAGTTATATATAAATAAAACTCATTTTTATGTGTTTGTTAATCCCTGTAAACCGTATGTATTGTTAATACCCCATGTGAGTTATTATAACCATGTTATGATCCAGTCGGCATGTAACGTCATTCTTCAGGCGTCGGAAATGTTATGACATTTGTCACCCCAGACCTGCCGGTCTAACTGTAGCTAACACTTTAGGTGTGGGATTGTCAGTCCCGTATAGATCTATACACAACTATCACGCTCTCCCTACAAGAGATTATGGTTACAATTACAGGACTTCAATGCAGTACTTTAAAATTATCGTGAAGCCGAACGTCTCACAAATTTATTCATTAACATGTTTACGTCGAATGAAATGAAAACTCCTTTGTGTTGTAAATGTAAGTATTACCCTCTCATAGTGTTTGTAGAGTATGAAAATAATTATACTTCTATATAATTATTTCTAAATCCCGAAAGGGTAAAATAACGTCAATGATCCCCAAACTATACCTATTATAGTTTAAAATGTATGTGGCAATAAAATTAACGCCTTTGTATTTTGACAACTTTGAATGTAAACGTTTATAATTTTGGTAGTAATGTCGTTTCGTATATTTGATATCTTTACGTAAAAGATACATAAAATGTAAGAAAACAAAAATAATGGTTTGTATTTGAACACAAATTTCCTTGTGTTATACTTGTATCCCCCCCTAAAATATAGAAAAATCATTGAAAAGTGTAGGGGTATGAACTCACCTTATGTGATGATCGCGGATAGATAACGAGATAGAAACGATAATCTTCGAGTTTAGAATGCGTAACGGTAGCCGTATCCAAATACTTTTAACACATAATAATGTGTGATTATTTGGACTAATCTAGAAATGTATTAGTAATAACACTAGATTAGATGATCTTACCTTATGTTCAAATAACAAATGTTGAAGGCAAGAGAAAAGTCTCCTGGAGGATTCGAACATGAGTATTGAAAGGAAAAATGGGTTTTGATATTGAGAGTAAAAGTGAAGAATTTTCGTTTACTGGAAGTGAGGATTGAAAATGACCCAAATCATGTTTATATATGAAGAAAATGAGATAAGGTGATGTAATAAGAAGTGACATTTACTTTGGGAAGGTAAATCTCCAATCAAGTGGCTACTCAAGTGGCCAAGTGGGTGATTTCTTTATAATATAATCTTAGATATTTTATTAAGAAAATGTGTTCTAACCCTTCAAATTTGGCATAAAATAGGAGTTTAGAGAGTCTAAGTTATGAAAAATACGAGTTTGAGGGAATTCCCGACGTCAAAATCTCTTAAAATGACAAAAAGGTCCGAAATGGTCAAAAATCCGGAGTGGGGTTCGGATTTGAGAGGGTCCGGAGTCAAACAGCCATTTCCGGAGTCAAATGGTGAATTCCAAAGCTAATCTTCAAGTTCCGGAGTCATCCAACCAATTCCGAAGTCTTCCTTCATGTTCCGGAGTCGAGGTGTGGAGTGAGCAGGTCCGGAATCGGCTTGGTCTTCTGAGATTACGAGGCCTTCGGAATGCGAGAGTATCCGGATCATCAGAAGATTTCGGAGCGAGCATGTCCGATGCGAAAAGTTCCGGAGTGAAATCTCCCGGAGTGAAATCTCCCGGAGTGAGAGGGTTCCGAAGTAGAAGGGAGATTGTTGAATCTATATGCCCAAGAATCATTATTGAGTGATATTGCTAATAATATATGATCCTATAGGGTCACACCTTTATCAAGTTGACACTTATTGAATATTTAGTAAGTAGTTGATATTAATAAATAATTCAACTATTATATTTAATTAGAGAATAATTATTGTTTTATGAAAATAATAATGAAAGAAAGAACAAACTAGTGATTATATGATATGGTATCATATAATAAGTCATGTACAAAGTTTTGGACCTTTTGGTTAACCATATATAAGTTAAGAACTTATCTACCATGGTTAAAAGAGTTGGAGACAATTTTTGTCTTCATTCCCACACTTGTCCCTTGTTACTTTATGCTTTATAATACTTTAGAATATGATAATCCATGTCTTGTCCCCTTTGACTTTTTTGCTTTATAATACTTTAGAGTATTATAATCAAAAGGTGTTTTCTTTACATAGTGTATATAAGAAGAGTCTTAGGGGTTCATTTTGGCTAGTTTTTTTGTTCATATTCTTTTCCCTTTTCTTTCCCAAAACCGTGAGCACCAATAAAGACCTCTCTCTCCATCTTTTGAACATGGTGCTTGAATTTTGGTGTTCACTTTGTGTCTCCCTTTAGTGCTTAATTGTTTAAGCACTTAAGGCTTGAAGATCAAAGTCATACAAGAAGGAAACTAGCATTTCATGGTGCCTTACTCTTGATGGCGGATACTAGTAGAGAAGATCATACACTTTGATCTTTCGTTATCTTCATCAACACCCCAAAACCAAGTGGGTTCAAAGGCTTCAAAGGTTATCTCTAAAACATCCTATGGTTGGTTTTATTTCATTCTAACCTCTATAAATGGATCCATGATGGTTCGGTTTTGTTATGAACTAAAAATAAACTCGTTATTTTTAAAATTTTCCGTTGCCGGTTTTTGTGAAAAACAAACTTTTATTTCGTATCAAAACCCAACAGTGGTATCAGAGCCATCTTTTATATGTTAGAATGATTTTTTATGTTTGATAATCTTTGGTTTTTGGAAAACAAGTGTGGATTTCTTTTGGTTAAGAAAAATCCATATTTGTCTTCTTTGGCAAATTCTTGGTTGAAATTGTTTATTCATATATAACCATTTTTCATGCATTTTAGTTATATAAAAGTTGCATTAGAAAAAACAAAGAGTTGTTTGTTGTAATATTTGATATGTTGTTGTGTATAAACAAGCCGTTTGGACATTTGTGTTGTGCTTGGTTCATACACATTATAATGCATGCTTGTGATGTTTATTTTATGTTAAATGTATGTTATGTTTTATGTATGAAACTAGTTTTTACATGTCAAATAACATTTTTTCATAAGATAATATCACTTGGAGTTTAAGTAAAAAATATTTAAAAGATAACATAAGATGTTTATAAATGAATATTTATAAAAACGTTTTACCGGTTACCGGTTACCAGTTTACCGGTTAAAACTCAATTTTTGTTGAAAATAGTTTTATTGTAAAACTTATAAATACCCAACTTTAAAATATTTGAAATGGTTTAAAAGATGTTTAAACTTTATATAAACTCCATGTCTTTATAATAAGTAAGGAGTTTTTATTAAAAGGACTAAAATCGGTTTATAGCGTTATAACGACAAATAATAAAAATAGTGATTATTTTTGCATCGAAACTTAAAATATGATATTGGTGTTTTAAACATAACGCAACATGTTGATATTATGTTTTATGCATGCTAAATGAGATATAAAACATAAGTATCATCACCCAAATTTTGGTTTATCAAAATATGACTTTTATCATAAGATGCATAAAATTGAGTTTATAAAATAAAATGAGTTTATTCTATAAATTCATGGAGTCATAAGTTTTTGATTGATAAAAAGAGATTTAAAATAGTGATTTTATAACTCATACAACACTCCAAGTCTTAAGTATAAAATATAGTTTTATTAAGACTGTTACCGGTTCTTAAAACCGATCTACGACTACACTTTAAAATACCAGATTTTAGCTTATAATTGATCGCGGTTAATGGAAATAAAATGAAGTTTTATTTGGCACCTTGAGAACCTTATAACAAGTGATATGAATTTTACAAAAGGGTACATGAATTGTTGGATGCATGCAATATTCATGAGACCATGTTTTTATAAACTATAATTGTAAAACATATATAAACCCTTATTTACAAAACTTCAAATCTATGCAATCCATTTAATATTCACTTGGGATTTTTGTGCAGTTCATATGTATTTTTGGGTCACCATATTCATTTGGGTTGTCAAAAATAGTCAAGGTGTTTTCGTATTTGCTTGTGGGAAAAAGGTCACCTAACCGTTTGTGGAATAGAACTCACATGTTTTTTAAATGGATGATTTGATCAATTTATTATGTGATAAAGGTCGCCTAAGCAGAAGAGTTTTGAGGCATATATGGGATAAACATGCCAAGCTAAACAATAGTTGTTTAGGATCCTATAATCTGGGAGTTACATATCGCATGCAATTGGTAATCGCACCTACCGAGTTTGATTAAGTTTATGGGATGAATGTCGCCTAACCATTTACTTATTTCGTTACTTGGATCCTAGACTTTAATAAAATAATGTTTTAAGAATAAATATAAGGTATTAATTTTTAAAGACTAAATATTGAAAATACTAAATGAAACTTTGTTAAATTCTGTTGATAACTGTTAATAATTTTACGCCCTGCAAAACCTCACTCTTGTTGAGTTTCAAGAGATAGTAACATTTGATGGTTATAATTTCTGTAACTGGTATAATATCTTAAGGTTCTACCTTTAAGATAGATAGAAATTATATATACTGAAAGATCTCATACTTGAATAACCTCTGCAACCAGTTAGTTTGATCATGATACTTTGATGGAAGTATTATTGTGATGATGATGGTGTGTCTCACATCATACTGAAGAAATTAACCATGACTTGCAGAAAGTCTTGGATAATTATGAAACATATCAGATGTCTCATCAAGTAAAGCAGATATTCAATCAGAAAACTAGAAATAGTTTCATGTTTGTTCAAGCATTGAACAAGAGGAAGTCTAAGAGACTGTGCACTCATATAGACTTATAGTTCAGTTAAGGGAAATATAGCATAAACCCAAAAATCAAGAAATGACTGAATGATTAGTATTGTTTCTATTGTGGAAGAAACTAGACACTAAAATAGGAATTGCTCAGAAGTCTAACTTGGACAAGACTTCATACATCTATATGATAGAACTATTTATTTTTCCATCATTTACTTGAGTATGTAATACTTCATGTGACACTAATAATTGATATTATGTGTTGATGATTGGAAGAAATAATCAACTGATTACAAACGAATGGTATTTCGTGTTGAAGATATAACAAGTGTTGTTATAGTCTTTTATTTAAACAATAAATGTATTGTACATATCCTTATAGAGACATGTAACAGTTGTAATTTATGAATAAATTTATATTTACTTATCGTTTAATGGATGTTCACATTCATGTTCTGAAACGATGTATTATGTGTTAAATAATATTTTCTCATAATGTTATTTATGAAGTAGATCTATAATCTTTTATTAAATTAATAGTTCTGATCATAACACCTATATAATCAAATGATATTTTATTGGAACTTATCTATGTCATAATCATCATGACAATGTAAATAAGAAATACATATACCAACTTCAAAAGGATGGAATTTTTGAAGGCAAATGAGCTTGATTCATTTGATATATGTGAATCCTATTTATATGGGAAGATGATTCACAAGTGTCTTTATCTATTAGTAGTTAAAGAACAAAAGTCTTGACAAAGAGTTATACATAAGTTATGTATGTAATCTTTTTCAATCCATGAATAAATTTGGTGATAGATGTTTATTCAATTTCACTAATGAATTTTATTCGTTATTGTTGAAACCTTTGATTTGCTCAAATTGTTTCATAGTGAAGATTGAAATACGACTTAATGAAACCATCATTGACCTTTCGTTGTGATAAAGAACATGAGTTTTTGTAAACCAAGTCTTCTTGGAACATCTTAGGAGTTGTGGAATTGATTCACAACTCATTCCGACTAAGACACTCACTTGTCATTAGTATGTTTCTTGTGGCACAGGATCACCTGGTCACTTGAATCTATCTTTTGATATTCGAGGTAGCCTTCGAATTCTAGTAGGATAGGTTCGCCTAGCCACTACCTGAATGTCAATAGTACAAGTTTTGAAGAGGATAAAAATAGACCTTGCAGTCTATTATATTATGTTTTAAAAGAACTAATTACTTTACAAAATTTTGGAATTATGCTCACTGCAACAAATATATATTGAATATATATATTTCCAACCAAACAAGTGGATTAGATACTTATATTAGACTGAGGATGAAATGGTTTATCCTTATCTAAAAGATATGGAGTAATTGAGCTCATGTTAGACAATAAGCTTAACCATTCTAGTATTTACTAACTGCATTTATGTAGAATATCCTAAATGATTGTTTAGGATGAAGATTCTACTAATACCACTCATTGTCATTCCATAAGACAAGTGATTAGAAAGTGCTTTTTCTAAGTGGGAGCAATTTGGAGATTTAAGAGCTAAAGATCCATAAGCTAAATGCATCATAGTTTGGAACTGGCAAGTTTTCAACTGTTGTTGAATCTGCTCAATGCTTGATCAGCAACTAATAAAACACATAGGGATGCATTCATGTATGATTATCAAACATGGGATTGATTAATCTTCCTCGATATAGTTTGACTATAAAGAGTAAGTGAGTTTTCAAGGGAGAAAACATACATGAATGAAAATCTTTCCAAGATTTAAGCTAACATCTCAAAGTAAGAATCTTCTTTCTTATAAGTTAATTACATAGTGTGATTTAATTATGAATCAAGATGATTCTTGTGTTTTCTACAAAGCTAGTAGGAGCACAGTAACAGTCCTAATGTTATATGTACTCGGCATAATAATTCGTGGAATAAGGATCTATATAGATAGATCATGGCAACTTAAAGGATTAAGTAAAATTGCATTAATTGTCAAGGATCTTAAAGGAGCTTAAGATAAAGGACTCTGAGAGAGATATCTTGTCAAAAACCACATGACATGATTTTGAGCAAAATCTTAGTGCAAATGTTTTTGAACTAGATAACATGATTGTATTCCATATGCTGCTACAATTAGAGAAATCATATATTTCATGATTATGCATAAAGGCCAAATAAGTCATATGCTTAGAGCATGTCGAATGATACTAGTATAACCCGAGAACAAGTCATTGTGTGACTTATAGGAACATTCCAAAGTACTTGCGAGAACTAGAGAAATATTCCTAGTCTATAGAGTATTTGAAAGAAAGTTATGTTTAAAGTTGTTACACATGTGCTAAATTTTCAAATAGATTAAGATAACTCTCAGTCATAATCAGGCGTGTCCTCATTATGAACGAATAGATAGTTACATGGATAGTAGTTCCATGTATATTTTAATTATAGTTACACATCATAGTTAGAGTACCTCGTGGTTTGGAGAACCACGTATAAAGATGCTTAATGTATAGTTCATTATGACTATGAGTAATCCCACGTATCTAATTTATTATCAATAGTTTTTCTTTATATATGAGTTATATATAAAACTAAAAATGATTGTATTCGCAAAGTTTACACAAATCAAGTTTGTCTAATCTACTTAACAAAGTTGCTTCATTAGCTAAAGCATGAAAGTCAAGCTGGTGCTATAGAGCATTGTTGATACAAGTAAATGTATTTGATTGAGATTTAGTATTTGTATATTGCAACAATAAAGCAACATATATTGTAATGAATGATATATTGGATATGAGTCTTTCATTAAATAATTGTTGTGTTCTTTATTAGCATGTTTAAATCCTTGAATAACTAGGTTATTCTAAATGTCCATTGTCGTTCATAGTTGTGGGAGCATCTATGAGGTAAGACTAATATGAGTGGATTGGTGGATTCTGATGGAGATGAGAATGGCAAAGAGCTGCTACCAACTTCATAGGTACTCGATTGGGAGAATAAGTATTGTAATTGACCCGTATCAAAACCACTTTATGGATCGTAGTCAAGAGTGATGTTTTGATCAAGGTTGTATCTTTTAATCTTAGACATGAGATATATATTTGGGACTTGAGGTGTAGGGATTGCTGTGCTTAGACATGGTTCAACGTTGTTCCGTAAAGGGGTAGTCATAAAGGGCATCGTTGGGTATGACATGAACTGCATTGATAGGCGTATGTAGTCTAGATGATCTTTGTATTCTTAGACCTGAGATGCATATTTGGGACTTGAAGTGTAAGGATTGTTGTGCTTAGACATGGTTCAACGTTGTTTCATAAAAGGCAGTCATAAAGGCCATCGTTGGTATGACATGAACTGCATTGATAGGCATATGTAGTCAAGATGGGATTTGTCCCTCTTATTCGTTGAGAGCATGACATCTAAGGCCTTAGTTAAAGTTTAACACTAAATGAGATTGCTCGCGATCCATATCTCATATTCGACATGATGTCTGAGACAAAGGAATAATAGATACCACACCTTTATTAACAATTGCAGCTTAGAGCTCTTGGAATTGACTGTTGATGAGATGTCACCCTTCATATGCTGTTAGGGGCAGTAGCCCGTTGCTAGATGTCAGCTACTGTATATATCAGTCTTTAATGAATCTTGTGCAAGTGGGATATTGTTGAATCTATATGCCCAATAATCATTATTGAGTGATATTGCTAATAGTATATGATCCTATAGGGTCACACCTTTATCAAGTTGACGCTTATTGAATATTTATTAAGTATTTGATATTAATAAATAATTCAACTCTTGTATTTAATTAGAGAATAATTATTGTTTTATGAAAATTATAATGAAAGAAAGAACAAACTAGTTATTATATGACATGATATCATATAATAAGTCATGTACAAAGTTTTGGACCTTTTGGTTAACAATAGATAAGTTAAGAACTTACTCTACTATGGTTAAAAGAATTGGAGACAATTATTGTCTTCATTCCCACACTTGTCCCTTGTTACTTTATGCTTTATAATACTTTAGAATATTGTAATCCATGCCTTGTCCCCTTTGACTTTTTGCTTTATAATACTTTAAAGTATTATAATCAAAAGGTGTTTTCTTTACATGGCGTATATAAGAAGAGTCTTGGGGGTTCATTTTTGGCTAGTTATTTTGTTCATCTTCTTCACCATTTTCTCTCCCAAAACCGTGAGCACCAAGAGAGACCTCTCTCTCTCCATCTTTTGAAGATGGTGCTTGCATTTTGGTGTCACTTTGTGTCTCCCTTTAGTGCTTAATTGTTTAAGCACTTAAGGCTTGACGATCAAAGTCATACAAGAAGGAAACTAGCATTTCATGGTGCCTTACTCTTGATGGTGGATACTTGTAGAGAAGATCATACACCTTGATCTTTCGTTATCTTCATCAACACCCCAAAACCAAGTGGGTTCAAAGGCTTCAAAGGTTATCTCTAAAAAATCCTATGGTTGGTTTTATTTCATTCTAACCTCTATAAATGGATCCATGATGGTTCAGTTTTGTTAAGAACTAAAAATAAACTCGCTATTTTTAAAGTCTTCCGTTGCCGGTTTTTTTGTGAAAAAACAAACTTTTATTTCATATCAAAACCCAACAGTCCGAGATACGAATTTGTCCAGTTCCTTAGAAGGCCCGAAGTCAACTAAGGGTTCCGGAGTCAAGCCTCTAGTGAAATGGGCTTGATCTTTTGGGTTTTCTACTCCTGTTTTGAGCTGTTTTCAACAAAGGAAGCGATGGAATGATGTTGGTGTTTATGGGAAAAGTTGAAAGAGATTTGGGAGAGATTTTGAGATAGAGATTTGTAGCGAGATTTGAGAGAGATTTGAGATACAGAGAGAGATTTGGGAGAGATAGAGAGTTTAGAGAGATGGTGTTCATAACTTTTCGTATGGTTTTTCCCCGTAGTGTTAGGATTATGAGTTCTACTACGTTGTGTTACGAGTGTTCTTTAATCCCAAGGATACACAGTTTGAACTTTCTGAGTGATACTTTGTATTAATATTGTAAGTTGTACATTGGGAAATATAAAGTAAACCCTAACATCATAGTACTAGTTGACTTCGTTTGATTCAAAAATTTGACGGTTGTCACATCATCCCCCGTTAGAAGGAATTTCCTCCCGAAATTAGAATTTTGAGTGGGACTTCAAGGGTTGGGGAAGAGATGTGGGTATTTTTGTTTCATTTGGTCTTCGCGTTCCCAAGTGAATCCGGGTCCTCGTTTAGCATTCCAACGGACCTTCACGATGGGTATCCGGCTTTGCTTTGTTCTCTTGATTTCTCGGTCCATAGCTCTTGTTTACTTCGATTTCATCGAGTGGGATTACAAGAGTCTCTTTGGAAAAACATTTCTTTAGATTAGACACATGGAAGGTGGGGTGTATATTACTAAGTTCCTGTGGTAGTTGGAGTTTGTAAGCTACCGAGCCGATTCTAGCAACGATTTCAAAAGGTCCAATGTATCTTGGATTCAGCTTCCCACACTTTCCAAAGCGTATCATCCCCTTCCAGGGTGAGACCTTTAATAGAACGCGATCACCCACCTGGAATTCCAAGGGTTTGCATCTTTTATCTACATAGCTCTTTTACCGGTCCCAAGATGCTTTCAGCCGTTTGCGAATTTGAACGATATTCTCCGTTGTCTCCCTTATGATCTTGGGGCCAATGAGAGTGATGTCCGGAACTTGCTCCTTTTCCAGTTGCGTGTCACCCACTTCAGCCCAACACAGAGGTGATATGCACTTGCGGCCATAGAGGGCTTCGAATGGAGCAACTCCGATGCTAGTGTGATAGCTATTATTGTATGAGAATTAGACAAGGGGTAAATGGGCATCCAAAGCTTTACCAAAGTCTATGATGCAAGCTATCAACGTATCCTCTAATGTTTGGATAGTTCTTTCACTATTCCCGTCGGTTTGTGGGTGGTAGGCCGTACTCCATGCAGTCGCACAATTTATTTAATGTATGTTCTGTTCAGTTCTCCATTTTTTCCGTCTCTTTTATTGGTAGGAAGTGCGCGGATTTGGTTAACCTGTCAACAATCACCCAGATGGTGTCGAGTCCACTTTTCGTCTTGGGTAATTTGGTGATTAATTCCATGGTTATCTGCTCCCACTTCCACTCGGGTATCTCTGGTTGTTGTAGTAAACCCGAGGGCTTTTGGTATTCTACCTTGACCTTGGTGCAAGTCAGGCACTTGCCCACGTAGGTAGCGATTTCGGATTTCATGTTTTGCCACCAATAAAGATTCTTGAGATCCAGATACATCTTATCTGAACTAGGATGAACGGAGTATCGAGTCTTGTGAGCCTTGTTCATGACAACATCTCTGAATCCTTCGAACTTTGGTGTCCAGATCCGATCCATGAGATAACGAGCTCCATCCCCCTTGACCCCCATATTTTTCTCCATTCCTCTCAAGGATTATTCCGAGACATTTTCAGGTTTCAAGGCTTCCAGCTGATCCTCTTTCATCTGAGTGGATAGGTGTGAATGGGTAGTTATAGTCAACGAATTTACTCGACGGCCTGAGTATTCCTTTCGGCTGAGGGCATTCGCTACTACATTGGCTTTGCCTGGGTGATAACGAATTTCACATTCGTAATCATTTAGTAGCTCCACCCATCGTCACTGCCTTATGTTTAGTTCCTTTTGATCAAAGATGTGCTGGAGGCTTTTATGGTCCGTGAAGATCGGGCACTTCGTGCCATATAGATAGTGTCTTCAGATTTTCAAAGCAAACACCATGGCCCCCAATTCAAGGTTATGCGTGGTGTAGTTAACTTCGTGAGTCTTAAGTTGCCTCGATGCATATGCAATGACTTTTACCCGTTGCATGAGCACACACCCAAGACCCTGATTCGAAGCGTCGTAATAGACCACAAAGTCAGCGGTTCCTTCAGGAAGAGACAAGATCAAGGCGTTGCATAGGGCTTGTTTCAATGTATGGAAAGCAGCTTCTTGTTTTCATCCCAGTTGAAGGTCTCCGTCGGTGTTCTTGGTGCCTTCCAGTTCCTGATTGCCTTGATTTTGGAGGGATCCACATGTATTCTCTCTTTGTTGACCACATGACCCAAGAAGTCCACCTCTCGGATCCAAAATTCACATTTGGAAAACTTGGCATATAGTTTCTCTGTCCTCAATGTCTCTAGGATTTGTCGTAGATGTTGACTGTGCTCTTCCTTACTTCTTGAATAGATCAATATGTCATCGATGAATAATGTGACAAATTTATCTAGTAAGGTCGGCATACCCGATTCATCAGGTCCATGAACACAGCTGGCACATTCGTCAACCCAAAGGGCATCACCACGAACTCGTAGTGACCGTAGCGAGTCTGAAATGCCGTCTTGGGAACATCCTCCTATTGGACACGCAATTGGTGGTAACCCGACATCAGATCGATTTTTGAGAAGTAGCACGCTCCCTGGAGTTGGTCGAATAGGTCATCGATTCGAGGTAGAGGATATCGGTTTTTGATAGTAAGTTTGTTCAACTCACGGTAGTCAATTCACATACGAAACGATCTGTCTTTCTTCTTAACGAACAGGACCAGTGCTCCCCAAGGTGAGAAGCTTGGTCGGATAAATCCTTTTTTCAGTAGTTCATTTAGTTGACTAGATAATTCCTGCATTTCGGCTGGTGCTAAGCGATATGGGGCTTTGGCTACTGGGGTGGCTCCAAGAATTAGGTCGATTCAGAATTCGACTTGTCGCAGGGGTGGTACTCCTGGAAGATCTTCTGGGAATATATCAGGGAAATTACAGACCTCCGGGATGTCTTTGATGTCTTTCAGTTCTTGTTTCTTATTCACTACGTGGGCTAGGAAGGTGTGGTATTCCTTGTGGAGATACTTTTGAGCCTTGACGTAAGAGATGATCTGTAAAGTTGTACTGGGTTTGTCGCCATAAATGACGAGAGTTTTGCCTCTTGGCAGATTAAGGCTAACGGTCCTTTCATAACACAAGATGTCGGCATGGTAAAGGCTTAACCAATCCATGCCAATGATGACATCGAAACTTCTTATTGTGATCGGCATTAAATCGATCTAGAAAGAGTGTTCGTTTAGATTTAGTGTGCATCCTATGTACATATCTTTAGTGCTTTCCATTTTACCGTTTTCCATTTCTACTGTGAATGTTTCGTTGATCGATTGAGGTTTTTGATTGATTATGTGCTTAAATTGTTGGCTTACGAAACTCCTCTCCGCTCCACCATCGAACATTATGCATGCATAAGTGTTATTGACGAGAAACATATCGGTAACCACCGTGGGGTCTTCAATTTCTTCTCAGTGTCCTATGGCCAAGACTCTTCCCACTCCACCAACATTGGTGTTTCTTGCCTTTGGGCAATCTCTTTTGAAATGCCCGGTCTCTCCACAGTCGTAGTAGGTTCGGCTTTCCCCGACATAGGTGCCCAGGTTGTTTTGTTGGGCTGGCGCTTTACAAAAATGGGTTGTATGGCCCTTTCTGTTGCAGTTGTTGCAGTGTATTTATCGACAAGCGCCTGTGTGGAGAAATTTGCACTTGTTGCATTTGGGGAGGTTTCCGGCATATTTCTTAATGGTGCTGGAGCGGCATGGGTAGTGGCAGTGTGAACAACCACACTTTGTTGTTTCTTGGCGGGGTCCTGTGCCGGTTGGTTCTTCTTTTTTTCCCAAAACTTTCTTTTGTTGTTCCCCCTTTAGCTTGCTCGGGGGTGGCCGCCACAGTGCCCTGGCTAGCCCTATGGTCTATGAATCTTTGTGCCAAGTGTTTGGCACTGTCAAAAGTAATCGGTTTTGAAGCTAACACGTTCCCTTGAATCTGGGGGGATAGTCCCCAGATGTATTTCTCCACCTTTTTACTCTCCGGGGTGACCATCCAGGGACATAGTATGGCCAGATCGCTGAACCTGGTAGTATAAGATGTGATGTCGGAGCCGGTCATTTTGAGGTTCCATAGTTCTTGTTCCAATTTATGTACTTCGCCTCTTAGGCAATATTCTTCCAGCATTAAGATCTTCAAGTCCTCCCAGCTCATTGAATTAGCCACTGGGAGGTTCAATGACTTGACATGGCCGTTCCACCAGCTAAGGGCCCTGTCATAGAAAGTGCAAGCTGCAAATTTGACTTTACTAGCTTCGGGGCACACACAGATTTCAAAGACTGATTCAGTCTTCTCGAACCATTGCATTAGAGTGATGACACCTCCACTCCCATTGAAAGGTTTGGGTTTTCCATTTGTGAAATCCTTGTAGAAACATTCCCTTGAGCGTCCCTAACTGTCTCCTTGGTTAGAGTTTGTAGTACCATTTCTTGCTCCACCGGTACCATTCATGCTGATATGTGACATTGCAGCCGCCACAGCTGCTGTTACGACAGCTTGGAAAACAATAGGGTCGAATTGTGGAGGTGGTGGCGGTGGTGGATTGGTTGACGTGTTGTTGACACGCCTGATTGATCTACGAGGTGGCATTTTCTGCCACAATGTTTAAAAGTGAAAAGACGGTAAGTATTTGATAGTGGTTATAAGTCGGGTGTTAATGAACTAATTATATTAGTTTCTACACGTATTATGTTCCGACTTGTAAAGCACTTTGTAACCAATTCATAATAGAAGTTTATGTAACAATAAACTTATGAATTTTTCTAGTAATGTCTCAGTGAAATCCTGTGTTTTTGATCCATACCAGTTCCCTCTAAAATCACTTGGTGTATACAAGTTGTATGTAATTAAGATTTAATAGACCGTTGAACTTAATGGGTCTGCCCTAAGCCCACAACCAAACAAGGAACAGGACCTAAGGCGGACCCATAATTTCTAAGTCGATTGTGTCTTAATTACATATTACTTTAATGTATACACTAAACAATCATATATTTACCATGAATAAATAATTTGTAAATACGAAGTTGTGAAATTTATGGTAATTCCTAATGAAATAAAATGCATGTCCATTTCATTGATATATTTTAATACATAGTGTCGGAAAATTTGACCTTTTAAGCAGGTCTACAATACATCAATGCAAATGGAAAATTTTGACAGCATACCGACTCCCAAGAGAAGTGTAATCACTTATTCGTAGGGTCATACTTACATACGGAAAGAAAAACACCTAATCTATAACAAAACATGAGTAGTACAGGAAACTACTCGTGGCGGCCGGTCTTCCATGAGTCCTAAGATGAAGTTATGAAGGTTTGCATTTCCTTCATTCGGTGCTCAGCCTCAACCACCCGCCTCTCCATTATGGCATGATGTTCCCGATATTCTCTCATCTAAGCCCGATTCGTGGTAACTTCCCTTTGAAGGGCCTTAGTATGATCCCGGGTCCGATCATGATCTTCGTCCAGACAAAGAAGACGGATTGTGGTTACTTCAGTAGTAGCACCAACCTCCATGATATGGTTAGCGGATTCTCTTGCTTGTTCGCCATGACGGGCGATGCGACAGACCATGACGGGAAGAGCCCTGTCTGCTAAACCCCCTCGATCGAGGTTGTAGAATCCTCGTTCCATACCATAGGGTGGCCTTTGTCCTTGCTCTTGGCTCCATCTCTTCAAGTCTACTGCCCAACGAGGCGTCGGGCCTTGGAAGTTCCGTCTAGGGTTTTGGATGCCATGTGGTGGGTTGTACACTTCGGTTCTGAGTCAGTGTCTTCCTCGACTTCTTCTTCGTCCTCTTCTTATTCTTCTTCTTCTTCTTCTTCTTCTTCTTCTTCTTCTGAAATCTCTTCAGAGTCCTCCTCTAGGTCTTCCACAATCCATCCTTCGTTCCCTTGGTTAGGAGTGTAGGGATCTCCGGGTAAGTGGAATCCTGCCATAGAGTCTATTCGAGAATAGGTGTAAGAGGTATATAGAGAATTTGAGTGTGTGGTTTAACGTATTACAAAATACTCCTATAGTATTTTAAGTTTAGGGGTTCTTTGTTATGGTTTGTTGGTAAGTTTAGACTCGTTGTTCACTACGACCATTCCTCGGCATACATTACTCATATCATGGATAAATATGGTTGATCAGGCTATATTCATCCCAAATCTGATTACATACCTCGAGACCTACTCGTAGTGTTCAACTTATCTTAATACTTATTGTTTTATTATTGTTATGACACCAAACTAGTAAGTATGCTCGTACTTATACTTTTATAAAAATATCATAATATTTTAAAGTATACTTGTACGAAAATGTTACGTTAGAGAGTTTTTGTCCCATTGTATTTATAGTTTGTATATCTTATGTGGTTCGATATACTTAGTTCACTATAAACAATGCTATGATACCAATCTGTCATACGCCCAAACCGGAACGGCGAAAACGTCCGGGGGCGGATGACGTCATATATAGTATCATAACAACGAGTATAACAATGAAGAAAGCAAACACAACCATCATATATATAATTTAAAAGGTTACATTGTTGATAGTGTTACATGTTTCCCAATAAACTACAATTCGATGACAAAATGAGTTTTTAACTAACGCCTTAGCGTCCCGTCATCAAAAGCGGTTGGTTACCTGTTCACTGATTCCCTGAGAATACAAGTAATTTTTAAAAGAGTGTCAACAGTTAAGTTGGTGAGTTCATAAGAGTTTTGTTTGAGAAATATGCTGTTTTTCCTTGTAAAAATGATAGAGTGTGATTTCCAGAATTTCTTGTAAAATGTATTGTAGTCTTAGCTACCCTAAGACCTGAAAATGTATGAATGCTCATGTACTTGTAATAGTATATTGTATTTTTTATATAAATAAAACTCCTTTTTTTGTGTTTGTTAATCCCTGTAAACCGTATGTATAGTTAATACCCCATGTGAATTATTATAACCATGCTATGATCCAGTCGACCTGTAACGACGTTCTTCGGGCGTCAAAAATGTTATGACATTTGTCACCCCAGACTTGCAGGTCTAACTGTAGCTAACAATTTTGGTGTGGGATTGTCAGTCCCGTATAGATCTATACACAACTATCACGCTCTCCCTACAAGAGATTATGGGTACAATTACAGGACTTTAGTGCAGTACTTTAAAAGTACCGTGAAGCCGAATGTCTCACAAATCTATTCATTAACAGGTTTACGTCGAATGAAATGAAAACTCCTTTTTGTTATAAATGTAAGTATTACCCTTTCATAGTGTTTGTATAGTATGAAAATAATTATACTTTTATATAATTATTTCTAAATCCCGAAAGGGTAAAGCAACATCAATGATCCCCAAACTATACCTATTATAGTTTAAAATGTATGTGGCGATAAAATTAACGCCTTTGTATTTTGACAACTTTGCATGTAAATGTTTATAAATTTGGTAGTAATGTCGTTTCATATATTTGATATCTTTACGTAAAAGATACATAAAATGTAAGAAAACATAAATAATGGTTTGTATTTTAACACAAACTTCCTTGTGTTATACTTGTAATCCCCCCTAAAATATAGAAAAATCATTGAAAAGTGTAGGGGTATGAACTCACCTTATGTGATGATCGCGGTTGGATAACGAGATAGAAACGATAATCTTCGAGTTTAGAATACGTAACGGTAGCAGTATCCTAATGTTTGTAACACATAATAATGTGTGATTATTTGGACTAATCATGAAATGTATTAGTAATAACACTGGATTAGATGATCTTACCTTATATTCAAATAACAAATGTTGAAGGCAAGAGAAAAGTCTCCCGGAGGGTTTGAATATGAGTATTGAAAGGAAAAAATGGGTTTTGATATTGAGAGTAAAAGTGAAGAATTTTCGTTTACTGGAAGTGAGGATTAAAAATGACCCAACTCATGTTTATATATGAAGAAAATGAGATAAAGTGATGTAATAAGAAGTGACATTTACTTTGGGAAGGTAAATCTCCAATCAAGTGGCTACACAAGTAGCCAAGTGGGTGATTTGTTTATAATATAATCGTAGATATTTTCTTAAGAAAATATGTTCTAACCCTTCAAATTTGGCATAAAATAGGAGTTTAGAGGGTCTAAGTTATGAAAAATACGACTTTGAGGGAATTCCCGACGTCAAAATCTCTTAAAATGACAAAAAGGTCCGAAATGGTCAAAAATCTGGAGTGGGGTTCGGAGTTCCGAGGGTCCGGAGTCAAACAGCCATTTTCGGAGTCAAATGATGAATTCTGAAGCTAATCTTGTAGTTCCGGAGTCATCCAGCTAATTCCGAAGTCGTCCTTCATGTTCCAGAGTCGAGCTGCAGAGTCAGCAGGTCCGGAGTCGGCTTGGTGTTCCGAGATTGCGAGGCCTCCGAAATGCGAGTGTCCGGAGCATCAGAAGATTCCGGAGCGAGCCTGTCAGGTGCGAAAAGTTCCGGAGTGAAATCTTCCGGAGTGAGAGGGTTCCGAAGTAGAAGGGAGGTCCGAGATGCGAATTTTTCCGGTTCCTTAGAAGGTCCGAAGTCAGCTAAGGGTTCCGGAGTCAAGCCTCTAGTTCTGAAATGGGCTTGATCTTTTGGATTTTCTACTCCCGTTTTGAGCTGTTTTCAACAAAGGAAGGGATGGAATGATGTTGGTGTTTATGGGAAAAGTTGAAAGAGATTTGGGAGAGATTTTGAGATAGAGATTTATAGAGAGATTTGAGAAAGATTTGAGATACATAGAGAAATTTGGGAGAGATAGAGAGTTTAGAGAGATGGTGTTCGTAGCTTTTCCTATAGTTTTACCCCGTAGTGTTAGGATTATGAATTCTACTACATTGTGTTACGAGTGTTCTTTAATCCCAAGGATACACAGTTTGAACTTTCTTAGTGATACTTTGTATTAAAATTGTAAGTTGTACATTGGGAAATATAAAGTAAACCCTAACATCAAAGTACTAGTTGACTTTGATTGACTTTGTTTGATTCAAAAATTTAACGGTTGTCACAGTTTTTCGCTATGAAAGATCTAGGGGAAGCAGCTTATATTCTGGGAATAAGGATTCATCATGATAGAAAGAATCGTCTTATTGGTCTTAGCCAGAGTACATATTTGGATAAAATATTGAATCGTTCCAGTATGGATAATTCAAAGAAAGGAGAATTTCCTATTCATAGTACTATCAAGTTGAGTAAGACTCAAAGTCCCAGTACTGATGAAGAGATAGCTGACATGAGTTGAGTCCCATATGCTTTGGCTGTAGGATCAATCATGTGTGCAATGGCAAGTACTCGCCCCGATGTGTCTTATGCTTTGAGCATGGTTAGTCAACTTCAGGGAAATCCTAGCAGATCCCATTGGCTTGCGGTGAAGAATATTCTTATGTATCTGGGAAGAACAAAAGACATGGCAGTGATACGTTAAGAGTGACGCCAACTTTCAAACAGACCAAGACAACTTTTGTTCGTAGTCTGACTGGGTGTTCTTACTAAATAGGGGAGCGGTTACTTGGAAAAGTTTCAAGCAAGACACAATGGCTGATTCCACTTGTGAGTCAGAGTACACTGCAACGAGTGAAGTTCCAACGAGTGAAGCATCAAAGGAAGCGGCTTGGCTAAATAACTTTATTAGAGATCTTGGATTCGTTCAAACTATTCAGGAACTAATGCAACTATTCTGTGATAATGAAGGTGTGGTTGCTTTGACAAAAGAACCAAAGGATCATGGCAGATCCAAACACGTCGACAGAAAGTACCATTATATTCGACATCAGGTAGAAGGACACCTTCTGGTGAAGAAAGTATTGTCAGAAGATAATGTCATAAATCCTTTCATAAAAGATTTGAGCAGATTCAAACACTACCAGCATGCTAGGAGCATTGGCCTAAGAGACAATATTAGTTTTAGTAGTTAGGTGATATTTTGAAACGTATAAGAAAATAAATGTAATTGTTTTGCTGAGTGAATAATAGAGAATTATTTATGAGTATCGTACGGACTTATTCAATTATTTATTCTTGTGTTTCTTTTTGCATGTTTATACTTCCTGAGTAATTTGGATTATTCGAACCCCACAATCGCTCATACTTTTGAAGTAAGTAGTAAATTAAGACTGTCATGATTGATTATAAATTGTCTATTAAGGTTAATACATTGCAATTGGAATTGCTACAATATTCATGAGTACTTTGAAAATAACTATTTTTAGTATTGGATAAACCCATGGTTAGAGATTAATTCATGGATCTAGTTACGAGTAATTCTAGGACGATAATATCTACTATTCTTAAGCGGAGATATATAGTTCGTAGTTTACGAATCAGTTGTGCATTGATTTACCCAAACACATCTCGTAACTGAGTGTTATAAAGAGTAATTCCATGTATGATTTGGTTTGTAAATTGTATGATTATATAGTCAAAGTAATTTGTTCCTTTTGCCCTAATAGGAAAAGGTATATCTTTGGGGCCCTCGATGATTTGATGTTGACTCTATACAATGTTGGGCCCAACCAGGACTAATTGATCTATTCAATTGAAGTCCAATTAATTCTTTACAACTCAGGAGATAAAGAAACTTGGAAAATGAGATTGATTTTGATCCATGTCTCGTGTCCATACGATAACTTATAGAATGAAGGAATAGCTTGTTGGATTAGGTGTCTAAGCGCATAACTATAATTGGTATGTACTTGACCCGATAATAGCATGGTCCATTTGGGTTGTAAAACTTTGGAACAATTTGATAGGATGGATATTTGAGGAAGAGGTTATTGTGATTTATTAATGTATTATAAGTATAATATATTAATTGAGAAATCACATTATTTAATTAGTATTGATCAAGAATTAATTTAGTGATCAAAAGAAACTGATTAAAGTTACAGGGATTAATTAGGTAAATCAGTAATACTTCTAGTTAGACTCATGACTCATGTTGATTAGAGTTGGACTAAACCTATGTGAGAGTCCAAGAAGGTTTAGCCCAAAAGGCCTATGAAATATGAAGAGTCATTAGGGTTTGCATGGTTGTAATCCTAAGCTAAAGTAGAAGTCCCTAACACCCTAAAATCAGCCCCCATGCATGCTAAAGTAGAAGCAAGCCGATTTTGAGCTCCCAAGCCTCTCTCTCAAGTTCATTCTTTTGTTCTTGGTTTGTTATAAGACATTTGAGGTATCACACTTGAGGTGCTAGGCTCCTAAAGGTCAAAGACAAGCAAGCTACTACACAAGGTAATCTTCTAACTGTTTTAATGATTCAAATGTTGCCTTGCATGCTAGTTTAGGATTTATGCTTTGAAAAGCAATGTTTCATGTATAATTAGAGAAAACTTAGATCCAAAGCACTAGGGTTGTATGTACACCATAGGAATGTTAGAGTACATAAAACCCATCATAACTGATCACTTATCTTAGGGCCGACGGCTGATATGAATCAGAGTTTGGCATTGGATTTGGAAAGCACGCTTTGTTGGTTACTTCAAGGTCTATGCTTGCAATTGTAGTTACAGGATTTTCCAAGTGGGAGACTGTTGATTTAGGTGTCTTAGCCAATAACTAAATTGGTATATTCTTGAAATAAAACCAAAGTACTTTTTTGGTTGCCCTCAAAACTAGCAACTGAGAAAAAATACATTCGGAGAGAAAGAATAATTTATTAATATATTATATGATTAATATATTAATTAGAAATAGTAATTATTAATTTAGAATTAATTGGAATTGATTTTTGGGATTAATTAAATTAATTGGAAGTACGGTGACTAAAGGTGACATTGTTCAAAAGTTAAGCATTGAAGAGTTTCTAGAACCTTCCTCATAGGGACAGTTTTATGGAGCTTCCTAAGGCTTCTTGGAAGCCTTGGAGGATAAGTAACGCATTTGGATAACTACCTATTTTGAGATTGTAACGACCCAAAAATCAAATGTAAAAATTTCATTTTTCAATACAGTCAAAACACGTATATCTTTTATATCCAAATTCCAAAAACATCTTTAATGAAAAAAATTCATCAGAGTTCGTCCGAAAATCATATATTGCGGAAACGCGGGTGTGTGCACTGCGATCAAGCCCGGCCCTTCCATTCCAAACCGATGATACTTGAAACCATAAACAAAACTGTAAGCACGAAGCTTAGTGAGTTCCCCAGAGCATACCCCACATAATCCACATAACCATATAATTTGTATCAATCACATAAGGCATAAAAATCACATATGCCATATCAATCACGTGAGCCATATCAATCACATAAGTTATATCAATCACGTGAGCCATATCAATCACATAAGCCATACATATAAACATATAAGGATGTCGTGGGCTCCCCCCATGTTCTTACTCCAAGATGCCATGGGCTCCACGCATGGTCTTACACCTAAGTGGCATGGGCTCCCCCATGGTCTGACATCCAAGTGCCATAGGCTCCCCCATGGTCTTTAATAGGAAAGCCATGGGCTCTCCACATGGTCTGACATCCAAGTGTCATGGGCTCCCCCATGGTCTTTCATACAAGTATACCACATATACAACTAACATACCACATAGCATATAACCAACTAGTATACCACATATCACTACATCAACTAGTGTACCACATATCACAATATGGTCCGGCCTTGTTGCGTTCGACCCAGTGGTATGGTGAGGAGACTCACCTCGCACTGCTGAAGTCCCGCGGATAAAACTCTAACTGCTGGTTGAAAAATTCCCGAACTGTCAACACCAAAACAACACCCCAATTAATAATTGGGTTCCAATACATAACCATAAGTCCATGCTTAGGGTAAAAAGACTATTTTACCCTTAACGTAACTTGGTCCAAAACCAAGGTCCAAACACACACTCTGAAGGCCCAAAAACCAATCAATGAACCAAGGCCCAACATATGGCCCAATTTTCCAAATTAGGCCCTAACCTCTACATGGACTTATCTTGAGGCCCAACCATTTATTCTAGTCCAAAGAATTGGCATTCCGATGGTCCAATATCTCATAATCATCAAGGCCTAATTATAGCCCACTTATGGCCCAATTTTCCAAATTGGGCCTTTCCAATTGTGAGGACCCAAAAATCAGGGGTAAAAATTTCATTTTTAATATAGCTAAAACATTGATACCATTTATCCCAAGCATTTCAAATCATAATTAAGTAAAACATATATCATAGTTCATCCCAAAATCGTTCGTTGCGGAATTCATAGGTGTGTGCAATGCGATCAATCCGAGCCCTTCCTTTCCAAAACGATGATACCTGAAACCATAAACAAACCTGTAAGCACGAAGCTTAATGAATTTCCCAGAGCATACCATACACACAATCCACATATCACATATCCTGTTAGCTATAAAAGCTACCTTATAACACATAAGCCATGCATACAAAAACCTATAAGGATGTCGTGGGCTCCCCCTAGGGTCTTACACCATTGTGCCATGGGCTACCCCACATAGTCTTAACCTGGGAATTCCATGGGCTACCCCCACATGGTCTTATATACAATTGCCATGGGCTCCCCCCGGGGTCTTCCATGCAAGTATCACAAAGACAACTAGCATAACACACATCACATAAACATATCATATATCACATAAATATCTACACATAACACAAACATAAACCTGTAAATATGCAGTGGGATCCCCCCAGGGTCTTACACCATTGTGTCATGGGCTACCCCACATGGTCTTTACCTAGGAATGCCATGGGCTACCCCACATGGTCTTACATCCAATGCCACGGGCTCCCCCGGGGTCTTCCATACAACATCACATAAACAAATAGCATATCATATAGCATATAACCAACTGTCATACCACATAGCTCTACACAACAAGTATACCAAACTTCTCTACAAAATGGGTCGGCCTTCGTGCCTTAGACCCATTGGTATGGTGAGAAGAATCACCTGACACTGCTGAAGTCCCGCGAATAAAACTCCAGCTGCCGGTTGACAGATTCCCAAACTGTCAACATCAAACAATACCCAATTAATAATTGGGTTCCAAGCCCAAGGACCAAATCACACTCCAAAGGCCCAAAAGCCAAGTAATGGGCCAAAGCCCAACATATGGCCCAATTTTCCAAATTGGGCCCAACCTTTACATGGTCTCATTCAAAGGCCCAACCATTTAGTCCAGTCCAAACATTTGGCATTTGTAATGGCCCAATATCTCATAATCATAAAGGCCTAATTATGGCCCATCAATGGCTAAATTTTCCAAATTGGGCCCAAGCCTCTCTAACAGGTCCTATCCTAAGGCCCAATGATTTCCTTAGTCCATATCATGTTCCCAATTGGCCCATTAAGGCCCACAGTAGCTTAGTCCAATAAGTGACCCAATAAGAACCCAAATCCAATTAGGGCTTTTCACATAAAATGTCGATTAAGGTTAAGTGTTCCTACTTAACCCAATAAGGACTTAATCCATTAAGTCCAATATTGCCTTTAGGTCAGTTTTCCAATGATTGTTAATTAATATTTTAGGTTTATTAAATAATTCCCGAGTGTGTCCCGATCAACCCTAAAATTAGGGTTTCATGGCATTAGGGTTTTCCAAACCCCAATTAGGGTTTCCAACCCAATACTAGCCCATTAGTCACATGTTTGGGCTTTAATGTCCATTAGAGCCTTCGTTAGTAGGGCACCACCCACTACCACCTCGGGTAGTGGTGGTCAACGGCGACTCACGATGGTGGTTTTGAGTTCCTTTTCATTAATCCGTTGTTGATTACAATTACAATGCTACCCTCCATTAACACACCCACACACATTAATCTAACACACACACACACACAACCACCTTGGCGGTAGTAAACGGTAGAGAGCGGCAGCCACCACCTCACAGTGGTGGTAGTGGGGTCTTTCTTCGGATCTCCGGCCAAGCAGTGCTCATGTAGCCTCAAACCACCACATCATACGAGCACAAACACCACCATGCCCACTTCCGGCCGTAAACGAGCCCAACCACCCCTCCAGGTGGCGCAAAATGACGACGATGGTATAAAACGACAGCGGCAGCGGTGGCACACGACAGATCCAACCGTAAACGGAAATGGAGGGGCGTTTACGGTGGGGAAAATGGTGGCAATCCACCCCGAACACAATAATCACAGCAACAGCAACAAAAGAAGAAAGGGGAATACGGCGTTTACTGCTCGACAACGGAACACGGTCGAAATCCACTGTAGCGGACGATGGCGACATGTCATCAGCAGCAGCAGCACAAGACAACGGTTCACATCGGAGGCAGCGTCTCGTTTGTCGGTACCGGTGGTGTGGTTGACGACGAACAGAAAAGGAAGAAGAGATTGATTACGGTGGAGAGGCAGTGAGGGTACACAACCGCAAACGACAGTCGCGACAGTCGGGATGCTTCCTTGGCGTCTCTCTTCGTCGGTATGTTGAAGCAACAATGACGCAGGATGATCTGGTGCTTCCCGGTGGCTGGTGACTTGCATTCCGGCTTCAATAGGCGAGGGAACACAACTGGTGGTGGGGGTCGTGAGGCTTGCAGCCGCAAACGGGAGAACGACAGCCAATCACTCCTTAGGCTTAGGGTTTCGTATGCTTATATACCTGGAACACAAACATATTGCCATAATGGCAGAACTGGTCCCTCCCCATAAACACCTTTTCAAAATGAATCCGGAATCTACCCTTTCTACCTTGACTTCAGAAATTCCTTTCAACTCAAATCCCAAAATTTAGCCAACAGCCCTCATCTTTCAAAATCCTTTCATATCAAATCCAATACTTACCAAACACCCCTTGTCCTCTAAAAATATCTACAAAAAAGGTCCCGAAATTATACTTTAACCCATGACAGTCTAAAATTGTATCATTTGGCTCCCGGAAACCACTCTCCGCTAATTATTGATTTTAGGGCCATTATAAAATAATATAAATTATAAACTTACATCTTGGGGCTCCCGGTTTATTATTTATTTAATTAATTTAAACAGATTGTTACAACTCTCCCCTACTTAAATTAGATTTTGTCCTCAAAATTATTCCTTACCACTCCTGACAAGCCAAATAACTTAAGCAACATGGCTACAAGTACAAGCATACCCAGCCTTTCCAAGGCAACTAAGACCAACCCCGCAGGGTTCTAAAACCCGAAGATGAAACGAATTCCTTGCAACATAATTTCGTTTACTCAATCTGAGACCTGAAGTCTCGAGATGGTCTGCTCCCTGATAGGCACCCCTCCTGAACCCAAGCTGAATCCTTCCCATAAATGTCCCTACTGACTACGTAACTTCTGATAACCTGAGGTTCCCACTAGAAAATAGAGCCACATACCAAATTTCCCTACAGTACACCTATATCTGTCTGAAGCTCAAATAATCCCTCGAAACAACGAACATCTAACCGATTGTTGAGCGAAAACACACTCTGTAGTCCCACACCGCCTCTGAAGGATACCTCGTCTGACAATAACTGCTCTAACTATTCTACCACTCATGGCTCATCTAATCCTTCTAATCCACCCGATCATGATAGGCTGGCGACCCAATCGCCACTGAGTCTAACACACAAAATATGAATGCTACCAGAATAATTGTAGTCTTACATCATACCCGGTCTCCTTTGACCTACCATTCCTTGTTTCCAGTTATATTGAAACCTAATCACAACCCTGCAAAATAACCCACACTGGCCTAAATTATCCAAACGAATCTGTCAATGTCACAGCTACCCTGCAACCTGTCTGTATCTCCTACACTATCTGGCCGTTGTGAATGCTACGGCTCCCCCGTAGTCTTACAACACTTTCCACACTATCTGACTACTAGTGAATGTTACGGCTCCCCTTTAGTCTTACAACACTTTCACCTTACTGACCATGAGTGAATGCTACGTCTCCCCCGTAGTCTTACAACACTTCCGTACCAACTGACCATTAGTGAATGCTACGGCTCCCCCGTAGTCTTACAACACTTTCATCCTTATACAACCGTAGCCCAATACCTTATCCCTAACCTAATGATTCACAACGCATGCGGAGTCAATCACACACTTGACCAATCACCCGAACTGAACTCGATTCATGACTGGAGCCCCACCCTGCATCCCCAGATTCTACTATCAAGCCCCCAAGAAGACGCGGTTCACACGCTGGGGAGTTTTACCTAACTCCAAACTCGCATAAACCTCAACCCAAATGGCCACTTGGGCCGCCTTTCTCCTCGTGAAGTCCATCCCGGTCTAATACCTGTCCCTGTTCTGAATGCATGCGTGATTCTCCCCCACTTAGATTCAACTAAGTCTTCGCAATACATGAGATCCGAAGGATTCCCGATCCTTCTTACTCGTTAATAACCAAATGCTGATAACCTACTTCTTGTCCGTGCGAGTGTTCAATTACGGGCCCAAACCCCCAATGACCACACAATCCCTGAAGATCAGGCAAACACCTCCCGAATCCTAGCGAAACTAATAATCTCAGATGCCTTGAAATGATACCCCACTTATATCTTGAAGTCCAAATACCCGATGCCCAAACCAAATCCTCAACAGTAAACCACTTCCCCTGGCGCTTCCAAAAGCCGACACGAGCACAATGGCTGAGTCACCAATCCTGTCCGTAGGCCTTCCAAATCATGTCGCTGAACCGATCTCGGCCCTAGACCTAGATAACATTGAACGCTCCAGACCAGTAAGGAGAGAAACAACTTTTCACTAACCACCCCGTATCTCACAATATGCAAATGACATAAGACGAATGCTTGAATGTATGTTGCAAACACAAGCAGGGCAACAAACCCAGAGATTCACTTACTAAAACCCTCAAAATGAAAACTCCCTCGTGCAGTTTCCGCAAGTACCACACCAAATCCAGCCCTGCTGGCCTCTCAAAACTGGCTCGAACTCTTGGGTCCCTTCTTCCCAAGGTGCCCCAAATCAATCCATGCTCTCGAGCTCTAGAATCATATCACTCAGGGTCTCGCACCCTGACACACTCACCAGCTCAATCGTCTACGGCTGAACTGCAGTAGCTGAAGCAATCTCTGCTCTACACCGGGCTACTAACTATCCCCAAGACATAGTCTCCAATCCCGAAAGTGCAATAGATCACACAATAAATCCTTGCCGCCTGATACAAAAGATCTAGGGCGAACTCCAAATCCTGACAGTCCTTCCGCTATCTGGCTCACCACCGGAACCGGGACCAAACCCTGGTCCTCCCTCATGTGTGCTCATCCTCATCTGGCAAAGAAGTTATCCTCACTATCAAACATAACCAAGAATTCCCTTTCCTATCAGCTTCTTAGATTCTCCAAGACTCTCATTGATTCGAGTATGGATCTTGTGCTTTCAATAGTACGAGCCCATACTACCTTCCACACCTATCCATACTTTCCTCAGCAATCCTCTAGAATCCTCTAAGTCACCTATCCCACTGATGCACCAAATATCAGCCAAACAACAACACAATATCCACCGAAGCACCTACTAGGCTACCCCTAGGCTCCCAACCTCACTGAACCGCCCCAACAAACTCACTGGAGCATATCCTAGGTTCCCAACCTCGCCCTGCCATCAGCTGCTGAGGACTCCCCATGATGCCAGCCATCCACCTCCTGGATATCGTTTTATCCACTTAGTAGCTGACTCCTATCACTCAAGAGTTCCAAAAAGTACAAAGCAAGCAGCATTCGTGCAGTAGCACTCTGATCCAAAGAACTATCCTAGAACATTACGCCCACATGTCGCGACTCGCGCTGTCCACATCCATCCATCCTCACTCTCGGCTGCCTTATGCATGCAAATTATACACAGAACAGGATCTAATAGACTTGTAACATCCGGATTCCCAAGTATGATATTTTATTATTTAATTTGAGAATTTTGGAGTGACTCGACGAGTTGGTACCTTAACTCATCGAGTAGAGTCACGGCTGGTGACGTGGATTAATGAATGGACTCGACGATTCTGTGAGGCGACTCGCCGAGTCAGCGTTGCTGAAGGAAACCCTAATTTCTTGGGCGTGTGGCCTGTTTAAAGGCACTTATAGTCTCCCTTTGCGGCCACTTTTCCCAGAGAGAAACCCTAAACGATATTTGAGCTTATAGAGAGAAAGAGAGAGCTAACTTTGAGCATTTTGGTGTATCTTTGCAAGGAAAGGAGAAGGTTTCAAGAAAGGAGCAAAAGAAGGTTGTTAGATCTGTCGATATACATCCAAGGGCTTCTGTTAGAGGTATCAAGTTCGAACCTTTCTCTCTTGTTTGAGTAGATCTCTCATTTTGAAGATTAGGGCTTCTTTTCTTTATATTTTGGGACTTTGAGGATTTGGGGTTCATGAGGAGGCTTGAACTCCACATCTGGACCCTAGGAGGTCCCTAGCATCTAAAGGTTCCAGCTTTATTTAGCCTTGAGGAAATTTATGAGTGAAAAACCCATTTAGATCATGATCTTGGCATTTCATGCCCAAAATGCCATGCATGGACGTAAAGTCTATGAGTTTACGTGATAAAGGAGTTCTAAGAGTGTAGATCTGGAGTTTGGGAAAGTATCCTGCCTTAAAATCGTCTCAATGCAAGTTGAGTCTGAATGGACTCGCCGAGTTGATGAGCCAACTCGGCGAGTAGATTAGGGTTTGTCCCGATGAGCTTTACCATGCGACGACTTGACGAGTTAGGGGTTAACTCGACGAGCTGGACCTTCATGAGATTACTGAGAACGATGGGACTCGACGAGTCGCGCGAGTGCACTCGACGAGTCTGGTCAATTTGGGCTGTTGACTGGAATTCACTTATGTTGACATTAGGGTTGGTCAAATGAGTAATGGAGGTCAGGGAAGGGTAAAATGGTTTTTACCCATTTCTAGGGCTAAGAGTGTAAGAGAGACCAATGAATGGTGTAGTCGAGTATGAGGAGGGTATTAATTAGAGATATTATCCTTGTGATAGGCGGAGGCTAGATCGAGGATTCCGAGCACGAGATTTTACTAGCTAGCTTGCGAGGTGAGTCTTCTCACTATACTTTACCTAGAGTGGTAGTATTCGTGTGACCGGAGTGTCTTATGTGTTTATTTGGGTTATGTGATATTATGCATCTGTTCTGTGTGATATATGATATATTATGTATTGCTGAGACCGGATCGGAGGGTCCAACAAGCCATGAGACCGAAAGTTCCTCACTGAGACCGGACTGGAGGGTCCAACGAACAGTGAGACCAGAGGGTCCTTACAGAGACCGGACCAGAGGGTCCAACGAGCCGTGGGATTGGAGGGTCCCACTAAGCCACATTGACCAGAGGGTCTTCCAGAGCTATAGCCTCGAGTGGCTAATTGTATGTGCGTGGTATTTTGGGGAACTCACTAAGCTTTATGCTTACCGTGTTAAGTGTTATCTGTTTCAGGTACTTCCGAGGATCGCGGGAAGGCACCGGCGTGATTGTACACACGTGTTTGAGATTATGTTGAGGATTCTATGATTTGACTTTTGTTGTGGATTTATGTTGACTTTGAGACACTTATGATTTTTATGAAATATAATATATGAGTTTTATGTGTTTTAAAAATGAAAAATTGGATTGAAAAATTACGTCGTTACAAGTTGGTATCAGAGCCTTGGTTTGAGGGATTTGGATGCACCTTTGGGTATGTCTGGACTCAAACTGAGGATTTGAGAAAATTTTCCAAGAGAAACGATTTTTATAAAATGAGTAAGAGTTTCTAAGAGAAAAACGAGAAATAGCAGTGTGTACAATCAGCCAGCGCCCGAAAGGTGATTTCCCAAAATACCCTTACTTTCTGTGGTATGAGATATTATGAGATATATTATGCATGCTAGAGAGTAGGCTAGGTATATCATATTTTAGGACTAGAGTGGCCTGATTTGTGATGCCTTAGCCTAGGAGTTACTGCTACATGTGATTTGCTTTTAGTTCGAGTATGTAGCAGAAATGAGCTTATGAGAGTAGTCGGTGTTCGGCAAGATATATAGTACTTGTAATATAGAATCCTAGGAGGAGGACTTGGGGTGATTATAGATGCGGTGTGGAAAGTAGTATTGGGCCCGTACTACTGGAAGCACCGGGTCGGTGAGCAGTTCAAGTAAGAATCCTTGGGATGATAAGGAGCAAGTAGGGGGAGTGATCGAGTGTGAGTATACTCGAGCGAGTCTCTGATTATTTTGTGTTGTATTTGTTGGATTAATGTCTAAGTCCATAACTATAATTGGTAAGACTTGACCCGACCCGGCATGGTCCATTTGGGTTGCATGGCATCATGCATTTGGATAGACTATAATGAGAGAAATAACACTTAAGGTTGGTTAATATATTATAAGTTCTAATATATTAATAAGGTTGTTTAATTAGTATTGATCAAGAATTAATTTGGAATTAATTTGGAATTAATTAAGTGATTAAAAGGAGACTAATTAAATATATGGGTTGATTGTGTAAATCATTCATTCTTATATATGTGGGCTTGTGATCCAAGATTCCTTATGTTGGACTAAGTCCATGGGGTGACCCATGGATACTCCATGGAGGTTAAAATCCATGGAGCATAAGGAATGGGTAAAGTTATGAGTTACATGGTGTAACCCTAATAGCCACCATATAAAAGAATCCCATGGCTCAAGAAATCGTGCACTAATGTGTGAGGGTGAGGGCTAGACGATTTCAAGGAGTGTTCAAGTTTCTCTCAAGTTATTCCAAGTGTATTTGGTGTTGTGTGAACCATTTGAGGTGTCACACTTGGGGCACTAGGCACTCAAGCTTCATGAAGACATTCTACATCAAAGAGGTATGTATTCTATCTTGTTATATTTATTATTTTGTATGCTAGATTAGGATAATACCTTGGATGTTCATAATTGTATGTATAATAGAGAAAACATAGATCCAAGGTATTTAGGGTTGCATGTACACTTAGGAGTGTTAGAATGCTCATAACCCAACAGTGGTATCAGAGCCTAGGCTTGTTTTCTTGTTATACTTGCAAAAGTAGCTGAAAAATCGAGTTGGATGCATATATTCGATTGTTTTGGCTGGAATTGGACTAGGAACATTACCCTAAGATGTTTTTGGACTTATAAACTTGTTTTTGATGTGGTAATGTTCATGCTAATCCAATTTCTAAGATAATTGTCATAATTTCAAGATTTGTATTAGTTTGTATGTTCATGCTAATTTCTTGAAGATTGATGATTTGAATTATCTTGTTCTTATGAGGTTCTTAGATTAATAGAAAAGTTGTGTGAAATAGTTGTTTTCAATCCATTTTAATCTAAGAGTTGATTCCAAAGTGTGTTTTTGTAACTTTTCCTCAAGTTATATGAAAAGTCACATTTAAGAATCATAAAACTCATAAAAGTTGGCAAAGGTTACAAAATGAAGAGTCTAGTTCTAATTAAATGGTTTTATGACTCCATAACTTGTCCTCAAGTTATGGAGGTTCAAGAGTCTCTTCATTAAATTAAAAAAAAAGTGTAACCTTAATTAGTTTCATAAGTTACAATAAAAAAAAAGTTATTTTTTTTTATTAATTAGTTTAAAGACTTCCATAACTTCTCATCACGCAAGGTTCAATTGGACTGAAACTTGGAATCATGCAAGTTGTATAGTATGATGAATGAGAACTTTCAGCTTGGAAAATTAAGACTAATTCCTTATGTGAATAAGGAAAGGACTAAGGGATCGAGTACACATTCTTGTGCACTGGTCAAGTCCACCACAAAAGATCTAGAAGACTATTCGTCATGATTTACTTAAGTTCAGTAAATATGGTTATACTTATAAGTTTAAGTATAAGTCTGTAGCATTGGAGAAGTTTCAATGTGAGACAGAACGAATAAGAAGAATCAAAGTATGGCAGAAAGATAAAAGTTTCTCAAATCTGAAAAGATGGGAGAGTACTTTAGTATCATGTTTATGATCATCTTAATGATTAAGATACCATATCACAATTGGTCCTCTAAAGTCATCTTAGTGCATTCTTATGACTAAGAAGAGGAGTCATGAATTGTTGAAATGGTTAAATCAAAAAGATGAGTCATACTTCGTTCCAAAACAATTCTTAGAGTCATACTCCAAGATTGTAACTTGAGTGACATATCTTAAAGAGGGTTTGTTAACACTAGTCAAATGTAAGAGTAAAAGGTTATCTACTCTTGTACATTTGAAATTGGTAAGTTGTGATGTTTTGGATAAAACAGAGACCAACTTAGGCCAATTGTGTAAAGTGTTAGTCTTGATAAAGAATCCGCACTATCTCTTGAATATTTTACAAGGGAGTCTTATATGTCAAGAGGACAGTGGGAGTCTTAAAGCTCTTGAAAGTTTCAAGACTTAATCAAGAATAAAACCTAAAGTCCTTCACTAGCACACGACTTGAGGTTTATAACCTATCGTGTTGAAATTTTTGTGCCTATTCAAGTTGGCTTTGCATAGGAGTTCTGAGAGTTCTCAATTGGTTGCACAACTACTTGGAAGCAATGGCAGGCACCTGAGCTGCCAAATGGCAAGAATTTAAGATTGCACAAGTTTAATCAATATGAGTTTGGATTTGTCACTAACCTTGTCTTGTGATTATGGTTTTGACAAATTCACATGGATAAGAACACATACACTATTAAATCTAAGTGTCATAAGGTTTCTCTCCGATTCATGAAAATGTTGGTGAGGAAACACTTTCACTAAGTAGATTTTAGCTAGATAGCAATTGTGATATTTGCATTCTCAAAGTCGTTAGTGGAGCGTGTGTGGTTTACCGGCACACTAACATGGACTTGTGAGAAGTGGCAAAGGTCTAAACAATTGAGACTATGATTACGGCATCCCTTTTCATAGTTCTAAAATTGTTTAGACACACATATGAGCTATCTAAGAGAGGTGTATGATTTTGATAAAGTTTTATCAAAACAATCTAGTATCAGAAATCTGAACTTTGGTAAGAAAGTCAGCTGATTTCTGAGTACATGTCAAAGCTAGTGGGAGCATAAGTGTTATGCTAATAATCATCATGTTAGTGGGAGCATGATAATTATGACAAAGGTTGCAAGTTAGCAATGTTAATTATAGAAAACAAAAGTTTCAATTCGTGAGGTTGCAGGGGTTGAAAAAGTTGTTTTGCTATAATTAAGGGAGAGGAAATTATACTTCATTTCAATTCTAAAAGCTTAGATTGATATTTTAATCGTGTTTAATCAAGGATATATATATGAATTTCATGTTGGAATGGCTCAACATAAGGAAATTCTATATATGGGTCCATTATTTGCGTTCTAAAATTCGATTATGATTACGGCATCCCTTTTCATAATCTGAATTTTGAGAACTTGGCAAATTGAAATGGAAATATTATAGCAAAAGACTGGTTTAGTCTTTATGTGAGACATCATGAATCGTGTCCCATATGCTTCGGATATAGGATCGATTACATGTGCTATATTCATCCTTTCTAAAATTTTCCAAATGCCTGGGGCATTATGAAGGGAAAAGGTCTAGAATTGGATATGACTAAAATGATTAAGCAATTGTCGAGGACAATCTAAGGTTTACCAAAGATTGGTTGCTCAAGGACAGTTGGAAGTATAATTTTAATTCTGGAAGGACCATATTGACATAATCTGTAAGGAGGCAACTCTTGTTCAGAAGTGATAGTCAAAATGGAATATGGAAATGTTTCAAAGTTAGAAATTATTCAATCTGTGTAAGATTAGGAAACTTAATGAAAGAAGGATGTTTCCAAGGAGCTGATCTCCTTTGGAATGCTCTGTAATGATTGTTGTCAAGTCTTTCTGACTTCGTTCATAATCATTAAGAGGATCAATGCATATAAGTTTAGAATCTAATAGATTTCAGTAAATGGCATGAATTTGGAATTCTTGCATTTGCAGTAAGGATTTGGGGCTGTGAAAAGAGGATCATTGGAGTGATGTTCAATTGATCTATTTTACAAAGTAAAGATCATAGACAAACATAGTATGCATACTTGGTGTATGGCATGACTAGTGTTTAGAAAACATAGTGTACATGCTTGGAGCATGGGACAACTATTGTTTTAAATTCAAGTATAAAGTTGATAAAACCGAAACAATGAATAATGAGTAATCAGTATGGTGATAAATAAAAGTGTTTATTTATATTCATAGGGTTTGATACCATATTTGATTCATTTATTCTTGTGTTTCACTTTGCATGTTTTGACTTCCAGAATAACTAAGTCGCTCTTCCTGAATGATTAAGTTATTCAAACCATCCACAGTCGGTCATATGTTGGAAGTAGATATGAATCAAGACTGTCATGGGTTGGTTTGTAGAGGTCCAAGTTGGTGGACAAAGTGGTGCTACAACACTCATGAGTGCTCATAAGTTCTGAGTATTGGATTCAACCCGCGCTCATTTGAATCACTTCATGGATTTTATCACGAGTGATCATGAGACGATAATATCTTATATTCTTCAAACCTAGAGATATGAGTTGTTACTATGAGTTGGTTATACATTGATTGCACGAAAACGCATTGGTAACTCGATGTTATAAAACGTGCCTTGGTGTATGATTCAACAAGTAGTAGAACAAGCCATATGAGTCGAAGTTTATCCATTCCTTTTACCTTCGGGATAAAAGCGATATCTGAGGGCCCCTCGATGATTTAAAGATGATACATGTGAGTGCTTGGCCAAGCCAGGACTGATTTGATTTGTTCAATCAGTCAGTCATCATGAATCGGAAATCGGGAAACAACAAATGGACATAGAGAATGATTGATAATCCATGTCTCAGTCCATATGATATCTAGAATGGAGGAATATATGATCCCTTATCTAATGGACAAGTCATTGACAAAGGTCAGAGTTCATCGACAAGGTCAGAGTTCGACAGAAGCTTTTGAGAGCTACGATTGCTAATCGGTTCCTGAAGTCATACGCAATAATAGTTTTAGACTTATCCAAGTGGGAGACTGTTGGATTAATGTCTAAGTCCATAACTATAATTGGTAAGACTTGACCCGACCCGGTATGGTCCATTTGGGTTGCATGGCATCATGCATTTGGATAGACTATAATGAGAGAAATAACACTTAAGGTTGGTTAATATATTATAAGTTCTAATATATTAATAAGGTTATTTAATTAGTATTGATCAAGAATTAATTTGGAATTAATTAAGTGATCAAAAGGAGACTAATTAAATATATGGGTTGATTGTGTAAATCATTCATTCTTATATATGTGGGCTTGTGATCCAAGATTCCTTATGTTGGACTAAGTCCATGGGGTGACCCATGGATACTCCATGGAGGTTAAAATCCATGGAGCATAAGGAATGGGTAAAGTTATGAGTTACATGGTTTAACCCTAATAGCCACCATATAAAAGAATCCCATGGCTCAAGAAATCGTGCACTAATGTGTGAGTGTGAGGGCTAGACGATTTCAAGGAGTGTTCAAGTTTCTCTCAAGTTATTCCAAGTGTATTTGGTGTTGTGTGAACCATTTGAGGTGTCACACTTGGGGCACTAGGCACTCAAGCTTCATGAAGACATTCTACATCAAAGAGGTATGTATTCTATCTTGTTATATTTATTATTTTGTATGCTAGATTAGGATAATACCTTGGATGTTCATAATTGTATGTATAATAGAGAAAACATAGATCCAAGGTATTTAGGGTTGCATGTACACTTAGGAGTGTTAGAATGCTCATAACCCAACAGGGTTATCTTCAGATGACACCCTCTTTACTATAAGATGGCCTTCTTCAACTCTATGTCTGATGAAATGGTACTTTCTGTCGATATGTCTGGTCTTACCATGATCTCTCGGTTCCTTTGTCAAGGCAACCGTTCCTTCATTATCGCAGAACAGTTCCATAGGCTCCTGGATGGTTGGAACAACTCCGAGATCCCCGATGAAGTTCCTCAACCAAGCAGCTTCTTTCGACGCTTCACTTGCTGCTATGTACTCTGATTCACAAGTAGACTCAGCCACCGTATTTTGCTTGGAACTCTTCCAAGTAACTGCTCCTCCATTCAGTAAAAACACCCAGCCCGACTGAGAACGGAAGTTATCTCTATCCGTCTGAAAGCTGGCATCACTGTAACCATCTACTCTCAAAGTATCACTGCCACCAAGCACAAGGACCCAGTCCTTTGTCATTCGCAAATACTTGAGTATATTCTTAACTGCTATCCAATGAGCTCTACCTGGGTTTCCCTGATAGAGACTGACCATGCTCAAAGAAAATGCCACATCAGGGCGAGTACATGTCATAGCGTACATGATCGATCCGACAGCATAAGCATAAGGTACACGACTCATGTCATCTATTTCAACATCTATACTCGGGCATTGAGTCTTACTCAATTTGGTATTGCTCTGGATAGGTAGCTCTCCCTTCTTGGAATTTTCCATACTAAACCTCTTTAGTACCTTATCCAAGTATGTGCTCTGACTAAGTCCAATTAGTTTCTTCTTTCTATCTCTCAATATTCTAATCCCAAGAATATAGGCAGCTTCTCCAAGGTCTTTCATGTCAAAACACTTTCCAAGCCAAGACTTAACTTCTTTCAAGGTTGGAACGTCGTTACCAATGAGTAATATGTCATCGACATACAACACCAAAAAAGTTACTATACTCCCACTAGCCTTGATATACTCACAGAACTCATCTTCACTTCTAGAGAAACCAAACTCTTTGACTTTCTCATGGAAGCAAAGATTCCAACTGCGAGATGCTTGTTTCAATCCATAAATGGATTTCTCAAGCTTGCACACTCTATTGGGGAACTTTGCATCAACAAAACCCTCTGGCTGACTCATGTAAACATCTTCAGCCAACTTCCCATTAAGGAAAGCAGTTTTGACATCCATCTGCCAGATTTCATAATCATGAAAGGTAGCTATGGCGAGCAATATCCTAATAGATTTAATCTTAGCCACTGGCGAGAAGGTCTCATCATAGTCAACCCCTGGGGTTTGAGTGAAACCTTTTGCAACCAGTCGAGCCTTGAATGTGTGCACATTTCCATCCATGTCTGTCTTCTTCTTGAAGATCCATTTGCACCCAACTGTCTTACGACCTGGTGCACTATCAACCAAATTCCAAACTTAGTTGTCATACATGGACTTAATCTCGTTGTACATTGCCTCTTTCCACTTGGAAGCCTCTGGGCCTGCCATTGCTTCCTTATAAGTGACTGGTTCATCTAAGTTTACCAGTGTTCTGTCACTTATGAATGTGTCACCATCTGAAGTAATATGAAAACCATACAACTCAGGTGGCACACTCACCCTAGTGGATCTTCTAAGAGGTAATGAGTTATCTATTGGTTCAACAGGAACTGTTTCCTCTGGTTGAGTGCTAGTGTCATCTAAGGTTCCTTCATTGGCTGACTCTCGAATTTCTTCAAGGTCAATGGTGCTCCCACTGTCCTCTTTGAATATGAGCTCTCTCTCCAGAAAGACTCCTCTTCGTGCTACAAAGACCACGTTCTCACTAGGCCTGTAGAACAAATATCCAAAAGACTGCTTTGGGTAACCAATGAAAACACATTTCTCACTTCTAGCTTCTAGCTTGTCGTGAGTCTCTCGTCTTACGAAAGCTTCACAACCCCAGACTTTAATATGTGCCAACGAGGGAACTTTCCCCGTCCACATTTCGTGAGGTGTTTTGGCAACCTTCTTTGTAGGGACAAGATTGAGGATGTGAGCGGCTGTCTCTAAGGCATACCCCCAGAAGTTAATAGGAAGCGAAGCCCGACTCATCATAGAACGAACCATGTCTAACAAGGTTCGATTACGCCTCTCAGCTACACCATTTAACTGTGGTGTCCTAGGAGGAGTCAACTGTGAGACTATCCCACATTCTTTCAGATAGTCGTTAAACTCGATACTAAGATACTCCCCGCCTCTATCGGATCTAAGTATCTTTATCTTTCTGCCCAATTGATTTTCGACTTCATGCTTAAACTCTTTGAACTTTTCAAAAGTTTCTGACTTATGCTTGATCAAGTAGATATATCCATATCTGCTATAATCGTTAGTGAAAGTCACATAGAATCGATTAGCATCTCTTGTAGTTGATCTGAAGGGCCCACACACATCTGTGTGTATGAGATCCAACAGACCTTCACCTCTTTCACAAGACCCTGTGAATGGTGATTTTGTCATCTTTCCCAAAAGACAAGATTCACACATATCATCTGATTTTAGGTCAAATGATTCCAACACTCCATCCTTTTGGAGTTGGGCTATGCGTTTCTTGTTAATGTGTCCAAGACGACAATGCCACAAGCATGCCTTGTCTACACTATTAGACAAGTCAATATTAAGTACACTATTTCCTAAGCTATCAACACAAGTCACTGTTTCATACACACCATCACAAGGTAAAGCTTCAAACATAAAAACACCATTCTTATAAACAAAAATTAAACCATTCAAATCATTAAAAGAATATTTGAAACCTTGTCTGAACAATGCATGAAATGAAATAATGTTTCTCGTCATCTCAGACGAATAGCAACAATTTATTAAATCTAATCTAACATCATTACTAAGCAAAAGTTGATAAACTCCGATCTTGGTTACTGGTGAAGACTTTCTGTTTCCCATGATCAAGTTTATCCTCCCTCGCTCTATCTCCTCACTTTCCTTTAGTCCCTGCAAATCAGAACAGATATGAAAACCACATCCTGTATCAAGGACCCATGAACGAGAAGATAATGAGTTATTAGCAGAAATAGTGTAAATACCTGCAGAAGATGGCTTCACTTTGCCATCCTTGATATCTTGCAGATATTGTGGGCAAGATCTCTTCCAATGCCCCTTTTGATTGCAATAAAAGCAAACGGCCTCTTTTGGATCAGAAACATGGGGAGTGGAACCATTGGGCTTAGCCTTTGGGCCATTACTAGACGACCCAGCTTGAGCCTTGCTCTTCCAATTTTGCTTGGGAGGACCTTTCCTCTTTTTCCCCTTTCCCTGTCCAATAGCCAACACAGGGGCACTTGCAGGTGTGGAGGGTATACTTTTACCCTTCATCCCTGCTTCAGCTGTCTGCAACAAGTTGTGCAATTGGGCCAAAGTCTGCTCAGTATTGTTCAAATGGTAAGTTAGAATAAACTGACCATAACAATCAGGTAGTGAGTTCAAGACCATGTCAATGGCCAATTCCTCATCAAAGTGAATGTTAAGCTTGACCAAACGCTCTATGTAGCGTTGCATTCTTTGCACATGTGACACAACCGACTCCCCCTCTTTCATTTTGCAAGCCATGAGTGACTTGACTACTTCAAACTTTTCTTGACGAGCTCGCTTATGGTACTTTTCCATAAGGTCCTTGTTCATCTCGAAAGGCCAGTAGTCCTCATAGTACCTCTGCAATTCTGGGGACATGGTTGCCACCATGATGCATGCCACTTTGGTAGCATCATCGTAATGTTTCCTGTAGGCAGCTAGATCTTCAGGAGTAGCTTCAGACTCATCAAGCTCTTTGAGCTCCTTTTCAAGAACATATTCTTTGTTCTCAAAACGAAGAGCCATCTTGATGTTGCGCATCCAATCGTTATAGCTAGAGCCATCCATAACGACTTTGGAGCAGATATTGAGCAAAGAGAAGTTTTGGTTGGAGGAGGATGAAGCAGAAGTGTTTCCAGGAGTAGACATCTGAAAAGAAAGAAAGTTTTAGTTAGATTTCAAGATACCTCAATATAATAACCCAAAGATAAAATATCAAGGTTAGGATCCAACTATGAAGATTCACAACTTAGAAATGGGATGCCGAGATCCAAGTGTAAATTTCATAAAGGTAGGTGAATGACGATTCACCAATTCCACCATTAGACGAAACAAACGAAGTGAAATTCCTAATTCTTTTGAGATACATTGAAACTATTCAATGGCATGTTTTAATCTCAGATTATGCTCTTCTATTTGTGACTGGGATGCCGAGGATCACAAACAAGATGTGAATAACCATGCAAATGTGCTTGGTAACCTCATTGTCTTTATCATTAACTATTGATGTGCTGGTAAGCCACACACGCTCCATCAAAATGATAATTATGAGATACCCATTACTACTCTTTATTAGTGCCCTTTAGTGTGCTGGTTAACCACACACGCTCCACTAACGACCAATAAAGCATAATGTGCAATTTCATGGATTAGCATACTTTTCACATTTTTCCTAAAGTAACTAGAGTTGGGATTTTAAAAATAATGTTCTAGTACTTTCTTTAATGTCATTATACTTTTAATGAGAAGTAGTTGTCTTATCAAATCCGTTCTGCTAACGACCCTCCACTAATCAAGGAAGCGGTGGGTGAGAGTGGACACCCATTCAACTACCATTTTATAGGCAGTTTCCTTATACCCCCCTTATAGACTAGCTTCGTGAATGAGGCATACTAGCGATTTGACTGACCATATTCTTATACATATATAATATTAAACATTTAATCATAATACATATATAAGGTGTGTTTTAAAACATTTTAAAACTTCAAGGGTTTATATAAATTTCGAAATTCAAACTATTAAATTTAAATTTAAATAAACCAATTAACTAGATTTAATATTTATCTTTTAATTAACTATTAATCAAATTATTAAATCTTGTAAGGATTATCTAATTAAATTAATCAATTAATTTAATCCTAATCCTTATCCCTCTAAATTTCGAAAAATAGGGTAAGGATAATTATCCAATTAATCTAATTAAGTAACAATTATCCAAAACAAGAAACCCTAAAACTTCTAGCAATTTTGAAATTTACAAGGGAGGAGGCTAGGGTTTTCAAAACCCTAACCCTAATTTCGATTAGGGTTCTTTGGAGGCTAGGGTTTTCGAAAACCCTTCAATCCAAAACCCTAATTGCGAAAATTTGGCCTTTAGGGTTTAATGGCTATAAACCCTAATTTGCAATTTAACTATTATAGCAATTCAATTTAAAACAAACAATGGCTCTGATACCACTGATGGATTTTAGGTAAAACAAATAAACTAGAAAACAATTCCTAAGTTCACATGCAACCTACTTTGGATCTATGTTTTAACTATTGAACATATAACTTTGAATTACAAAACAAGAACCCTAGAGGAGAGAGGTTAATTTCGAAATTAACAAACTAGGGTTTAGGAGTTACATACCTCTCAATTGTTATAGCAAACAATTGATAATCCTCTTGATCTTGATCTTGATCTTCTTGGAAGCTTAGCACCACAAATGTAATGCCTCTAATGGAATCACACCCAAGAACTAGCAAGAAGGAAACTTGGAGGAGAGAGGATGGAGAGAGTATGCAATTTCGGCCTTAGGGTTTCTTCCAAAGAAATCAGTGACCTCAAATGTGAGCCAGGAGGCTCCTTAAATAGCTGAGGGATCTAGGGTTTAGGGAAAACCCTAGTTATCCTTTGCTTAGGGCCTAAGCAAAACCCAAAGGCCTTATTTGGACCCCTTGGACGAAATCTCTAGGGTTTCCCCTAAGAATTTCGTCCACCTCCTTCCAAGGGGGTTCTGGAACTTTCCACTCAACTATTAGTTAATTGCAAACTAGTCCCTGCATTTTATAATTAATTATTTTAACCCCAAAATTAATTCTGATTAATTTCTGGCTAACTATTAATTAAACATAATGATTTCTAATTAATATATTAATCTTTTAACATATTAATAAATCATTTATATTAATTCATTAATCTTATAAATTAATATCTCTCCTTTCATAATTTCCTTGTCCAGTTGCTAGGTTGAGGGCAACCCAAAAGGACTGTGCTGCTATCAATTCAAGTACATACCAATTATAGTTATGGGCTTAGACACCTAATCCAACAGTTAACCAACGGAGACTTCTCGATTCGAAAAGTAGCTTATGTGGAAGGGTTACAGCACAACCTCATCAGTGTATCACAATTGGTTGTGGGAACTGGTTTGAAGGTTTCATTCGATGATGAGGGATCAGAAATAATTGAGAAGCAATCCAAAAGAGTTATGTTGAAGTCTGAACGCAAGGGAGAGATGTATCCTTTAAATTTCAACCCAATTCGAGGAAAACCAGCAATATGTCTGCTGTCAAAGGCGAACACTGATGAAAGCTGGTTGTGGCATCAACGCCTATCGCACCTGAACTTCAAAGACATTAATAAGTTGGTGCTTGGTGATCATGTTCGAGGCCTTTCTCTTCTCAATTTTGATAAGGAACACCTATGTGCAGCGTGTGAGATGGGCAAACAAAGCAGAAAGAGCCATCCTACACGTATCAATACAAAGATTGTTGAAGCTCTTGAACTTCTGCATATTGACTTATGTGGACCTTCGGCTATCGAAAGCTTCGGTGGTAGTAAGTTCATTCTTGTCATAGTAGATGATTTTTCACGCCTCACCTGGGTTTTCTTTCTTAAACAAAAATCAGACGCGACTCCCAAGTTGAAAACGTTTATCAAGCAAGTGGAAGTGCAGCTGCGAAAGCTGGTGAGGAATATCAGAAGCGAGAATGGGCTTGAATTCAAGAATAAAGATTTTGAGGATTTTCTGGCTGACAAGGGGATAACTCACAACTTCCCGGCCCCTATACACCATAACAGAATGGGATTGTTGAAAGACGAAACTGTTCTTTATGTGAGGCATCCCGAACCATGCTAAGCTTCGCTTCTCTTCCGCTATACTTCTGGGCTGATGCAGTTGCAACCGCGTGCTATACTCAGAACTGATCCTTACTCAACAAACGATTCTCCATCACTTCGTATGAGATTCTGAACAATCGAAATCCCAACATTAAATTTTTCCACGTGTTCGGTTCAAGGTGCTTAATTTTCAATTCCAAAGAAAACCGAAACAAGTTTGACGTCAAAGCTGATGAGGGAATTTTTCTTGGCTATTCACTCACTTCAAAGGCATACAGAGTTTTGAACAAACGCTCCAAACGTATTGAAGAGACATACTATGTAACCTTTGATGACAACTACATGAAGAAAGTCCAAAGAAGCGAAAGTGCCTTGGGGGAAATATTTCCTGAATCAGGACAAGTCTTGGTTCCAATTTCCAACCTGTTTGAAGGGTACATAAGGCTATTTGATGAACCAGAGAATGTTGCACACTCGGAGGTGAAAGCAACAGACAACAAAATCGACAATCTGAAAAAGATCATTGATGAAGCTGCAAAAGAAATGGAAAATGAACCTCCTAAACCGACTGGCGGTCAACCCTCAACTGACCCTCAAAACAACGGCTCACCGTTCAAGGGGGAGGGTTCAACTACACCAAAAACAACCAATAGTCCAGTCGAGGGGGAGAATCCAACTCCATCCCCAACCCATAAAAGTCCAGTCGAGGGGGAGCATCCAACTCCAACAGAGGAGGAGAATTTTGAACCTGAAAAGGGATACGCTTCGCCATTTGAGGGGGAGAATGAGAATATAAATGACTAAGGTGATCAATCAGAACTTGAAGAATAAGTAAATGCAGAGTTGGATCTGTTGGGTTTTGAGCATTCTAACACTCCTATGGTGTACATGCAACCATATAAACCTTGGATCTATGTTTTCTCTATTATACATGCAAATATTAACTATTCCAAGGTTTCATCCTAACTAGCATATTATGAAGCACCTATACTACAAAGTTCTAGTTAGATGACATACCTTTTGATGTAGCTTGATGTCTTCAAGCTTTAAGAGCTTAGCCCCAATAGTGTGGAAGCCTCAAATGGAATCACAAATCACCAAAACACCTTGGAAGAACTTGAGAGAATATGTATGCACACTAAAATCGGCCCACTCTTATTTTCACACACTTGTGCCAATTTTGTGAGCCAAGGACCCCTTTATATATTATGGAGGATTAGGGTTACATCCATGTAAACCCTAATAACCATGACCTTTCATTTACATAGGATCCATGGGTTAAAAGCTCCATGGACCATCCATGAAAGCTTAGCCCAACCTAAATGAACTTGGCCCATTCCATATATATATAAGAGTCCATATTTAATTAGTTCTTTTTGATCACTTAATTAATTCTAAATTAATTCTTGATCAATACTAATTAAATAATATGATTTCATATTAATATATTAGAACTTATAATATATTAATATAAATCATAAATATACTATTCTCAAAAGACTATCCATATAAATTGTGCCGGTGAAGTGCAACCCAAATGGACCATGTCGGGTCGGGTCAAGTACATACCAAATATAGCTATGAGGAGACCTTCGCTCCTGTAGCAAGGTTGGAATCGGTCAGAATCTTTCTGGGATATGCTGCTCATAAAAACTTTGAAGTTTTCCAAATGGATGTGAAATGTGCTTTCTTGAATGGAGAACGAGAAGAAACGGTGTATGTTGAGCAACCACCTGGGTTCGTGAACGAGAAATACCCTGATCATTGCTATGTGTTAGATAAAGTTGTATATGGTCTGAAGCAAGCACCGAGGGCCTGGTATGAAACTTTAACTCGCTTTCTTAAAATGTCAAAATTCAAGCAAGGTTCGGTTGACCCAACCTTCTTCCGAAAGAAAAAAGGCGAACATCTAATGATAGTTCAGATTTATGTCGATGACATCATCTTCGGCTCCACGAATCCTAGCTTAACGGCTGAATTCAGGAAGTTGATGGAGACTAAATTTGAAATGAGCGCAATGGGTCCGATTAATTTTTTCCTTGGTTTGAATATAAGACAGGGACCAGAAGGTATTTTTATCAACCAGGAGGCCTACACGAAGAACTTGCTGGCAAAGTTCGGTATGACGGGTGATTCGAAAGTGAAGGTTCCTATGGCGTTTGGCACAAAGTTAACACCGTCTTTGGAAAAACCTGTTGTTGACATAACACTCTATCGTCAAATGATAGGGTCTCTTATGTATCTAACGGCTAGTAGACCAGACATTATGTTTTCTGTTTGTTATTGCGCCAGGTTTCAAGCAAATCCAAGAGAACCTCACATGGTGGCAGTGAAAAATATTTTCCGTTATCTGAAGCGAACCTCTTCTCTCGGTCTTTGGTACCCTGCTAGATCTGGATTTTTTGTTCAAGCCTTTTCTGACGCCGATCTTGGAGGATGTGGACTGGACCGAAAGAGCACAACTGGTGGATGTCAATTCCTTGACGGTAAACTTGTTAGCTGGCAGTCCAAGAAGCAAACCTGTGTGTCTCTTTCAACAGCCGAAGCTGAGTACATAGTTGCAGCATCCTGTACCTCTCAAGTGATATGGATACAAAGCAAACTAAGAGACTACGAACTAAGTATGAAGAAAATACCTCTCTATTGTGACTCAGAAAGCGCGATTAGAATATGTCACAATCCAGTGCAGCACTCAAAGACAAAGCATATTGCACTAAGATACCATTTCATCAAGGACCATGTAGAAGATGGGAACGTGGAAGTACATTTCGTTCGGTCCTCTGATCAACTGGCTGACATATTCACTAAAGCCTTACCAGAAGCAAGCTTCAATAAAATTTTACAAGGTTTGGGAATGATGGAAGCAGAGTCGGTACCGAATCCTCAAATCTCTCTCTGAAAATTAGACAAGCGAAATAGAGCGAACGCTCGGTCTATTTCGGTTCCGGATTTTTCGGGAACCGAAATGAACCGAACGCTCGGTCTATTTCGGCTCCATAATTTTCGGGAACCGAAATGAACCGAACGCTCGGTCTATTTCGGCTCTGGAATTTTAGGGAACCGAAATGAACCGAACGCTCGGCTTATTTCGCTTCATTCTTTTACGGTTTGGTTTCGGCTGTATATTTTGTACACTCGTTTTTAAGTCTATTTCTCACTCTATTTTAAGAGTTTTTTTTAAGAGTTTTTTTTTTAGTGTTTTGTGCTAATTTCTTTTTGTTTATTTTTCTGTTTTTTATTATTTTTCAGAAATTTCAAAAATCCAAAAAATATTTTTCCAAAAGTTTTTTTTATTTTGTTTCTTAATTATTCTTTTTGTTTTTTTTTGTTTGTTTTGTTTGTGTGGTTTGTTTGTTTGCTTGTTCTCTTTACTAGGTCTCAAGTACTTCAGTGCAACATAATTTGGAGCTAAGGCAGGTATGATTCTTTTAATATGAACTAGTTAAGTGTCCCTAGAAGCATGATGCTGCATGTCGACCGAAGCCTCTAAGACTAAGAGCAAGGCCTTAATGAATCGATTTATACCTATCGGTTCTTCCCAATTAGGCTGGTAAATCCACTCATGTCATGAGCTACCTTACTCTTCTCAAATGAGTTAAGAGTTTTCTGCTTTGTCACGTTTATATAGCAGAGGTACTTTCGGTTCCTTACCCACCTCCTTTACATTCTCCATCAACTTTCGGTTCAACACTGTAACCCTTGAGACTCTCAGCTCTTACCACTGAGGTTTATGGTTGCATAAAATATGTGTTTATGATCTTAGATACGTACACCACATGCTAAGTGAGACCCAAAATCCAACACCAACAATGAATTGACGGTGAATCTTTATATTCAAGATCTTACTTGTTACCTAACGAAATCTCATTTTATTTTTGAGTGGTCTTTTATGAAATTGTCTAACACCAAGGCATTTCTTCCCAACAAGATCCAGTTTGTTTTTGTTTTTGAGATTTTTATAACATCTTTAGTCACAACAAATTATATCCAACCTACTTGTTCAACAGACCATATCGGTCTCACAAGTACTTCATCCAACATTCGGTCTTATGTTAAGAATCGATGTTCGGTTGAAGATAAGCCACCCTTAGACTATTATTTAAAAGAAGCCTTTCGGTGTTTCTTTACAAGCACTAGATCGTATTTTCTCGGGAAACCACGCAAGCACTTCAAGTCTCTCTTGACTTTGAAGGAAGAGATTCATGCCCGGAATCATCTGCTTTATGTCTTCGAACAGACATCACTCACATCCTATACACATTTTGCTTTATTTCTTAATTTTTGGCACACTCTTGCACGAAAATACTTTGTGATTTTCCAAAATTCTGGTTGATGTTTCTTCTGGCTCATTTGAAGTTTCTTTTAGGCGCGAAAGTGGTTATTATCACATCTGGAGCGAAGGTGAATTTGAAAAGACGATATGTGGATAAGATTTTGGGCGCGTGAATTTGAACGGTTTCTAAACCCACGCTTGCTGACGTCTATCTGGGGAAACCAAGCTGTCACATCACGCTTTTTCAGGCGACCTTTCAGTGATCGTATCATCATCATGAAGATTCTTTCTCTCTCCTGGCAACGGTATATAAAGGGTTTCTCGCACAAATTGTACCTTCTCACCTTCTTCAAATTCTCTCAAATACACAAGGCGATTTGCAACTGTTCATCTTCTTCCTTACCTCAACAATGGCGGATTCCTCATTTGTTCAAGATCAAACTGCTTCGTCCTCATTGCTCGTGATCAAACCCAATCAGAACATGATCATTCAACTGAACCCCTTTCTGTATGATTCGTACATGCTCCAGGTTGTTGAATGTCTCAAATACTCTCCTCTGGTTATCGCACTCACACAAGTGGAATCTGTCCCAATGTCTCTTCTTTCCCAAGTCTATTCTACTGCAACCTATGACAAGAACAAGGAGAGGATCTACTTTCAAATCTTCTCGCACAAGGCATCAATTTCGAAAGGGCGATTCTATTCCCTGTTACAGCTTGCTGTCGATGCCTCTGTTATCTCTCCCGATTTTGTCACTACAACCCAACTGTTTACGATGCTTTACGAGATGGGATACACTGATGTTCTTACCACAGTGATGAAGATTAAGAAATCGTGTTTTCCGCCACAATGGAATGGATTGCTTACTCTTCTCAACAAGGTTTTAGCGGAGAGGGTTGCTGGATCAGATGGTACCAGTAAGGGTTTTCTGACCATTCTCTATGGTCTCTACAATGGAATTAATCTCGATTACGGGTCGATCATTTGGTCGCAATTGGTACAAAGTCTCAACACTTCGACGAGACATTCTGAGATTTCTTGTGGACGTTTCTGGACCATCGTCACACGCAGGGCCATTGATACTTTGCAGATTCCAGTCATGAAGGATGCATTGGTCTCTTCTGTGGCTACTTTTCATACGAAGAAGATCATCTTCTCTGATGCCACCAAGTTCTCCTACAATGGTTCAATACTTGAGATGATGTACAGGTGTGTGTCAGCCGAAAGTAAAGTGATGGCCGAATACCAAAAGCTTCCTCCTAAAGGACCAAGAGAACTGACTCTTGAACAGCAAGCTGCTTTAGAAGCTGTGGAGAAGCCAGCCAACCGAGGCAAAAGGGCAAATACCAAGAAAGTGACAACCGAAGGTCCTTCGTCTAAAGCTGCCAAGTCTAAAAAGCGAAAGGCTGAAAAGGGTGATTCTTCGGCTCCAAAGAAGGTTAAAAAGATGGCAAAGAAATCAAAAAGTCCTTCTCCTTCAAACTCAGACAATGATGAGGAGCGATCGGCAGATGAAGAAGAGGAAGTTCAGCATCATGGTTCACCGAGAGGTAATACACCTCCTCGTTCTCCAACTCCAACTGAACCACTTAATGACAAGATTCCAACACCTCCTCCATCTCCACCGAAAACCACTGTTCCAGTTTCGGTTACTTCTATTCCACCACCACCACCAGTTAGTACCATACCAATCTCTACAACTCCTTTACCAACTCCTATCCTTTCACAAGCAACTACCACAACTACTCCAACCACCACAACAACCGAACCTCCAGTAAACGTCAACGTATCTAATACGGGGGCTAATACTGAAACCGAACCTCCGGTTACTTCCAAACCTCTTTCACCCTCACCCTCAACCGATTCTGGTGAAACTCTCGGTGGTGATAATATTGAGTTTGACTCGACTTATTACAGTCCTTATCGGCTTCCAACAGACGAAGATGAAGAGGCTCCTGTCACCAGACAACAAGTGCAGAGTCTAGATGAGAAACTTGATCAATCGCTTGCCTCTATAAAAACATATAACGATGTTGTGCTCAAAGCTTTTCTGGACACCGCTTTTGAGCAATATACTGGAGCAATAGACAAATCAACAAAGGCGGTTGAAGCTTCCACTTCTTCCTGCAAGAAGGCCACTACTGAAGTTGCAGAACTTGTTCACAGTTCTCAGATTTTTCTCGAATCCCTCAAAGGTCATGCTGATTCAAATGCAGCTAAAGTGAACGCTTCAGTTGATTCTTTATCCAAGTCACTTCAAGAGGAGCAAGCTAAATTTGAGAATGTTCGTTCTTCCATTCAAGCTGAGAACACTTCTCTACTTAGCTCAGTGAATTCTCTCCTTGAAACACTCCAGGCTGATTTAGCGAAGGAGAGTGCATTAAAGGAGGATCTTGCACGACAAACCTCTACTATTGAAGTTCAGAAAGTTCAATTGACTCAAGCTGAAAGGGAGATTTCATTATTAAAGACTGAGCGAGCTGTATTCTGGAGTTGTGCTGGTGATGTAACGAATATGCTAACCAATATTCTTAGTGCTCATGATCTGATACTTACTCTGACCATCAGGAATCATCTGACTTCCAAGCTTCTTACTGTCCTTGCACTCTTACATGAGATGAAGGGTGTTTCGGAGAGATCCGTACCTCCAAAAAAAGGGGGAGAAGGTGTTCAAACTACTCAACCGAAGGTCACTGTCAAAACCGAACCGAAGGGTAATGAAGCTTTGGGTTCTGGTAATCAAGATAAAAAGAAGGGACTTGCTGATGATAGTGATGAAGAGGAAACAATTGTCGAAGCCCTGAAACGAAAGAAAAGGGATAAGGAATTGGATGAAACCCTTCGGGTTGCGAAGGAAGCAGAAGAGAGGGAGCGAAAGAACAAAGAAGAGCAAGATGCCTTACATTGCAAGAAGGCCTTGTTTCCTCTTTGGACTAGAGAAACGCTCATCAAAGAAGCAATAGAGTTTCCGAGCGTGTACTGGCTGGAACCTGTAGCTTCTTTTGATTGTGAGAATTCGAGGGACTCACAGTTTGATATGCCTATAACACGAAAGGCATTTACTTTTCATTGCTTTGATTCGACTGTTCAAGTTCCCTCACCTCACCCTCAGGTTGACCGTGAACTCATCGATTTTTATCTCAAGTTCGGTCAGCCTCAGTACCTGACATGGAGTGCACAGAAGATTATAACTGTCAAGGTGCTGAAACCTTCGCCTGTAGGGAAGTTTATCAATGTTCGTTTCAAAATAACCCGAGGTTCAGCAAACTCGGTTTCGGTTATATCCCTGGCAGATCTTCCAAACTTGAATCCTCATGATTGGATCTTGTTGTTTAACATACTGCTCACTAATGCGAAAGAATATGAGCCGATCCTAGATCATCTAAAGAGGATGTTGGCCTCCTATATCCATGAAGTAGCTGCAATGGATCAGGAGATAGCTAAAGTTTTGAGGAAGAAACCCACTGTAAAGCCAAATGCAAAACCTGGAGATGTGAATAAAATAAAGATGGGTCAAATTGATTCTAAACATCTCACAGTGATGTTCACAAGAGGCGAAGCCAACAGATTTCTTTTCGCTCTTGTTGACAAGCATCTGTTCTCAACGGACTGCTTAGAGCACATAATTAGTATCATCCATCGGTGTAAGCAGAACTCTGAGGCAGACAAGAAGAACTTCACGGACATGCTTCGGTGGTATATCAATTTTCGTCATACTCTTTTGGCCATCATACCGAATGTGTTCAAGACTGTCAAGAAGTCTTCTATAGCTCAACCGAACTGAGCTTTCGGCTCCATTGACGCAAAGGGGGAGATTGTTGGGTATTTTATGTTGCGTCATGAGCTTAGTATTGTATATCCGGATTGGGCCTTTCCATCCGTGATTATTGAGTAGGGTTTAGCTATAAATAGTGCATGCATGTATGCCTTAGAATCTAACGTGATTATAGTTATTATTGCTTTGTAACCCTAAACACCTCTACAGTCGAAGTTCTTAATCGAGCTCTTCTGAGGTGTTAAAGTTTAATCATTCGACATCAGTTAAACCATTCATGTGTTCTTCGTTACGTCTTTAATTGTGTTTCTGCTTAGAATCTATCGATCCGACAAGAACTTTGTTCTAACAATTTATATCAAGATAATATCATATGTCACATAATGAGAATATAGTAAGATATTATCATCTGTCAAATAGAGAGAATACAAAAATAAAATACCCTTTGTCAAATGGAGAGATAGAATATAGCAGGATTACAATAAAACAATATCATATATTAGACAGATAGAATACAACAAGATATACTCTTTTTCGGAATGACAAAGAGAATACAATAAGACAATATTAAGACAGTATCATTTATCATATAATAGAATATAATAAGATTACAATAAGACAAAATCATCTGTCAAATAGATATAGGGTGTGTTCGGCAAAATTAGCTGGTAGTGGATAGCTTGTAGCGGTAGCGGGTAACTTGTAGCTTGTAGCTTGTAGCGTTTTGTTAAACGCTATATGAGATAGCATTTGGATTTGAAGCGTTTTGTTTAAAGTAAACGCTAGAAGCTTGTAGTGTCGAACGAGACTTTCTGTTCAAAATGTAGCGTTTTGTCAAACGCTAGAAGCTAGAAACTCTCAAACGCTCCCAAACGTTCTGTGTCGAACACGCCCACAATATAGTAAGGTTAGACTAAGATGATATGATATGTTAGATAGAGAGAGTAGAGTAAGATTAAATTAAGATATATCATTTGTGAGACAGAGAGAATATAGTAAAATTATAATAAGATCCTACATCTATAGGATTAAAAAAATAAGTTTATAGTAAGATAATACACTATGTCATATAAAAAATACAATAAGATTACAGTAAAATAATATATCTTACGGTTATGGATAGAAAAAAAATATAATAAATTATATTAAAATAACATTTTCGATCATTTTCTGGTAGTCAATATCTTTATCATTAATGAGCATATAGTATGACTTTACAAAGAGTATCGTCTAAAATCTCATATGTATCGATGATTGTCGATTTCTTGTCTTTTTATATAAATAATTTTCATTTATTTTTTCTTTTCTATAAAAAGAAATCAAGGTTTTTCATAAATAATGTCAAAGTTTAAGGAATATACTAGAGATATCTCATAATTTATAACCACTTATGAAAATCTAATTATTTAATCTTGTAAAAGGAATAATCATAATCAAAAATTGTTCAAACATTAAAAATTAGTTATCTACTTCTTTAAAATATAATCATAAGCTAATAGTTTTTCTTTTGCGATCCAAATACCCTCAGCTATTATTATAAACAATAAATTTAAAACAATTTAACTTTAATGAGCATTACCTCCATAGTACATTCTCTGTCTAGAAATTTGACCTTGGCTTCTTTGTTTATTTAGTTATTTGAAGATAACCATTTCTTGGCCCAATTTGTTGAAATTATATTATATTTTCATTTGAAAACACTCTGTAATATCCATCATAATATTCATAAACTCATGGTTGTTAAGATCTCGATCTCAATCTTAAAATCTTACAGTTTAAGATCATACAAACCAAAAATGATTCTGATGTCACTAGGATCTATCTAAAGCAAGATCCATAGTGGGATATTAGGATATCGACCAGGATTGTAAGATCTTAACACGATTCAATCTCACCTCTTTGGTTTTGTTATATATCTGAGCCTTAAAAATCTGTCTATTCAACTTGAAATTGAATATCGCAAGTTGCAAGAAGTCTCATAAAAAGTACAACATGCCCAAGGTTCCCTATATGTGTAAGAACATCAATCAGAAATAATAGTAATCATATTATACATAATAATATCATTCAATTTTGAACATAATATTCTTTAAACATATGAGGAGACTAGGTATCAATCTAGTTTCAATTTGTTTTCCTTGCATATTGATCTTATATCATACCTATCAAATACCAACATTGATTTGTTGGTATTTGCCATCATTGAAAGGTTTTTTTGCATTTCACATTATAATTTAACTATTTATTGCATGAATCATTCATTTCATAATCCTTTAATATCACATGATGATAAATTGCTATATGTGATCTAGATATCCTCCATATAGTTTAATTTCAATATATTATTAAGCTAATTATTTCACAAAGCATGCCAAACATTACCTACATTTCAAGTCTCTTATTTTCGATTAGGAAACATACTTTCTTTATAACTACATAACATCAATTATGAATTTTCCTTTAAGTTTTACGATCCATCAATTACTATCATGTATCTAGTCATTTAAATATCATTCCAACATATTCCAATAAGTAAACATGTCTCATAGAAGCAAGTTTCCATATTATCAACATACCATATTACATGCCACTTTACTAAAACTCTTAGCAAATTCATGGCATATCTTCATACTTTGAAATTTACAAATTTCAACCATTCTTCGCATATTACTCAAGAAGCATCACTTACTAATCTAATCATATCAGTAACCATAACAAATAACAAGTAAGCAAAACATGAGAGAAGCAAATCTTAATGTCTACAGACACAATTTCTTTAAGTTTTTTTTTAGTGCTCAAGGTGAAACACGTATTCAGTCAAACGCTGCAATTTTGAAGGATCTATCTTCTGTTCAGTTACAGTCACTTGTTTCTTAACTGTAAGCATTTGAGAAGCTGCATCCACATTCCACCCTTGTTGCATTACATCTGCATTTTTCCATCACACAAAGTCAAACAAAAATCAACACACAAAACCCCAAAGTATCCAACAAGATAACTTACAGTTTGTGGCATCAGTCTCATTCATCCCCAAAAAGAGAGCAGTATCTTGGATGCTTATAGTTGAATAAGCAGACATCAGTAGCTCCAACATTCTTCTTGTGTATTTTTCTGTAAAATATAATCAAGATCCACAATATATCTTTATTATGTAACTATTTAAAGGGGTTTTAGATATTTGACTAAAAAGTCAAACAGTTTTATTGAAATAGTAAGTGGGAAGTAGGAAATTGCCTGAAAATGAGGCAATGAAATCTTGAATTTCTGCACTCCAATTGAATGAACGGATGGAATCATAGACACCTGCATAATTTCGAATCCATAACTGCTGTCCAATTTTCCATACAGCACAAACTTCTGGATGACTCTCCTTGATTGAAACTGGAACAGATTTCCATAGAAACCGAGCACTGTTTCTATAAGTTTTTAAATAAATCAATTAGTGAAAACTATTTCCATCATCATCTTTTTTTTATAGCATGGCTCTGAGTAACATATTATGCAAGCATCCCACATACGTTTGTCTTTAATTCATATAATCTTTACTTCTATTTCTTTTAATGAGTAATCTTGCTCTAATGTGGAGATGAATTCTATATGAGTGAAATCATGAAGTCTCATTGTTTTTTCAAGTTATGTCATGCATTTGGACCTTTGATGAATAAGTCTTTCTAGAACTCAGACAAATAGATCTTTCATACATAATTGCATACAAGTTTCTTGTTTGCATGATGGAGTTACACACCTATCTTTTAACTAATAGATATCACCACTACACCTCACAGTAATTGAACAAGAATATTGGGGGAATTTGGAGTAGGATTTAGGGGGAACTCATCTTACTTAAAGAAGAAAAGTTGAAAGGTCACAGATATTAAACTAAACCACCTTGCACCTTAACATATGCATATACAAGAATAGATACACGACAAGTTATAACAGACAAAAAGAGGTATCGAAATCTATATACTTCTCAAAGACATCATACTTGTAACAATAATATAACACTGATTTTTTTTAAATTCTGGAGGGGAAATTTCACCAACTGCTTATAACTTAGCTTCACAAAAATCCCAGGCTCAGTCGACACTTGACAAAGCCATATATGTATAGATAGAACCCATGAAGAAGAAAAAAACAGAGACAATTTGTCTTAACTTACAGATCATTCAGGTAAATGTGCCCTAGAAGATGAACGGCATATGGCCATTCGTCTTGAAATGCAACGCCTTGTGAAGCAATCTACATGAAAAAGGCAAAATAAAGTAGCAGTAAGCTTGAATTCAAACCAGCAGATATGAACTTAGGGTTTCAAATCAAACCCAAAACACAATCAGTCGTAGCACTAAGCAACGATTAGCGCACAACGGTCATTACACGGATTCATATTTTGATACCTGAAGCATAAGTTGATCGCAGATATCAGCGACTTTGTCGTACGATCTTGACGCCATTGCGTCTGTGAGTTGAGAGAAATCCATTGCACTCAGCACTGCAATGCAACAATGCTCTCTTTTGCTGCTGTTTTTTTGACTTGTTAGAAAAAGTAAAGGCAAAGATATGGATAAGGCCCAACTCAGTGGGCCGGGCCGGTCTGGGCCTAAAATTTGTTTTTTTATTATTTTAAATTTTACAAATAATGTGTTAAAATAATATTTGATTTTTTTGATAAATTTAATACTTCCTTTGATGTTTACAAATATCGGAATCGTTATTTATTGGGTAAATAGCACAAAAGACACTACGTTTACATGAAAATTCTAATTTGACACTGTGTTATTTTTTGTCTCAAATTTGACACTGTGTTTTCTAATTTGTTACAATTCTGACCATTTAACCGTTCAACTCGGTTACTTGCTGACGTGGCATGATGACGTGGAATGCTGACATGTCAAAATTGAATTTTTTTTTTTCCACAAAAGACACTAAGTTTACATTTTTTTCGATTTTGACATTAATTTTATTTTTTTTTCAATTTTGATACTCTATTTTTTTGTTCCAAATCGAAAATCATTTTTTCCAATTTTTTCAATGCCGATCATTTTCTATTTAAAACCTTATAATTATTTAATCGTAAATAAAAATATGTGTAAAATCTACAACAAAAAATAAAATAAATAATATTTCATAAGTGATAATTGATAAAATTTTGTTATTCTTATTCGAAGTTTATGGCTAGTTCAACTCTCATTATATAACTAAAAATATTTATAAAACATATGCTTTGAATGTAAAAAATATGGTTTTTAAATGAAAAAAAAAATATATTTATATGGTTTAACATGTATTAAAAAAATATTTATACGGTTTCAAATGGAAAATGGTCAGCATTGAACAAAATTGAAAAAAATGATGTTCGATTTGGAACAAAAAAATAAAGTGTCAAAATTGAAAAAAAAATAAATAAACGTAGTGTCAAAATCGAAAAAAAATTAAAAACTTAGTGTCTTTTGTGGAAAAAAAATTCAATTCTGACACGTCAGCATGTCATGTCAACATGCCACGTCATCAAAACTGACACGTCATTATGCCACGTCAGCAAGTAACCGGGTTGACCGGTCAAATTGTTAGAATTGTAACAAATTAGAAAACACAGTGTCAAATTTGAGACAAAAAATAACACAGTGTCAAATTTGAGACAAAAAATAACACGGTGTCAAATTAAAATTTTCGTGTAAACATAGTGTCTTTTATGGTATTTACCCTTATTTATTTTGCTATATTTTTTTATTCAGTTGACCCATTTATCATAATTCAAATCAATATGAAAGAAATTAATTGACATGGTTATTTTTTTATTAGAATGTTATAGTTTTTTTATTCATTTGACCCATTTATCATAATTCAAATCAATATGAAAGAAAATAATTGACATAGTTATTTTTATTAGAATGCTATGGTGTTAGATAATTGGGAAAAATATAGAAAAACACAATCATTTACCTCTAAGCATTTAAAAAAACTTTTACATTTCTACTCTAATAAATAAAAACCATTTTTATAATCTGTCATCATTCTCATGTATTTTGGCATATTTAATTTTGTGGTTAATTCTTAGAAATTAATTTCTACTTTCATTTTGTGTTAATTTTTTATTTTTATAGTTAACTATTATAATTTACAGGTTATAGAAAGTAATTGAAGTATCATTACTTTGTTTCCTTATATTTTCAAATTTTAATATGTTTATTTCAATATACATAATTCGAAATTGGCATGTTTATTTCAAAGTTCATTGTCATTTTCAAATTTTATATCTTTATATATAGCTTTTTTTAATCAAATCGTGTAGTACAATGGTCTCAAACCTAGTTGTTTATATATAGAATCCTGATTAATCCGTGTAGTACACGGATTAATCAAAGCTATATACCATTGAAAAATCGGATATGGTGCCGGAAGCCAATATGACTTAACAATCAACGACTAGAATCCTGATTTTGCCTTTACAATCTGAGATCGTCCCTTGACGAACAAGAAGTGGTATCGCTTATGGCGGTGATGGCGATGAAGAAAGGTACGGCTGAATAGTGAACCTGGAGATGAATAAGGAATAAATCCTAAAATTGTGAATTTTAAATTAAATCTATTCATTAAGTTTCCAAATTTATAGGGATTTAATTTATATAATAATTAATTTAATTAAACAATTTAATATAATGTCTTTTATGAATTGATTGGACCACATCTAGTCATACGTTAATATAATATTTATACTTTATACATGATCCTCTCTCTCTCTCTCTCTCTTTTTCTCTCTCTCTCTCTCTCTCTCTCTATATATATATATATATATATATATATATATATATATATATATATATATATATATACACACACACGCACCAAATGGCTTCTAGCCCAGCGGTATCAGGTGTTGTCCTCCCTCCTTGAGGTTGGGGTTCAAGTCTCATCTGAGACATAAGTGGATTTAGGAGTAGTTTAGGATTATAATGTATTTGCTATAGGTTTCAACAAAAATTTAAGTTTATGCTTTGTAATATCCAAAAAAAATCATGATTTTGTACCATGTCAAATATTCAGGGATTCAACATGGAGTGTTAAAGATCCGACCAAGAAAAGGATTTCAACATGGATGTATGTTGGCTACTTGAAAGTTAATTTCATCACATATCTACTCAAGCAGTATATATTTAGTGAATGGCATTTTGCATGTTTTAGAGTGTATATATGTAGTTCCTTAGAGCAAACGGTATGGGTCACCACAACGTCGTTAAGGCTGATGTAGCATGCCCATAACACCGTCATAACATCAAAAACACCCCCCCCCCCCAAAAAAAATCTTGTTAAGGCAAATCTCGTAGTAACGACAACTAGCTGCAACGGAGAACTCAACCCATCAAATATTTTCCTCTCTTTCTCTCTCTCTCTCTACCTCTTAAAATGTTATAACATATGCACACCACCCCCACTTCTAGTTATTGTTGTGTTGCCATGTGATGTGACAATTTTAGGTGTTATAACATTGGACTTATACCTAATGCTCTTAGTAACTAACACTTTGTGAATTGTGATGTGGATAAGAAAAAAACTAATATATGTATATTCAAAAACCACTTATATTATTTTTTTATTTTCAGAAAAAAATCATATTAATATTTTACCTTTCAAATGACACCAAATTGCAAGTTTTATGAGAAATAACCTACTAAAAATGTGATATAGCATAAATATATCTTCCATTTGCTCGATTGTGTGTGAAGATATGTCAAACCTTACATTTACTTCTCTCCTTTTGTCCGATTGTGTTTTGTGTATGGAACTCTATATTTGATTTTCTCTCCTTAACTAATCGATTTTAACCCAATTAATATGTTAAAAAACAAAAATGTATGTCTTTTACCTAATCATTTCTCTTAAAAATGGGTAATTTGGTTTATTTTAAAGGTGAGTGTTAAAAAAAATACTTTTTAAAAAATAAAAATAATATAAAGGTTTTTTTGTATATATATATATATATATATATATATATATATATATATATATATATATATATAATTGGTTGTATTTTTATGTATTTTGTTTTTCTTATATCTCCAATTTATGCAATAACCATATGTGTTTAGTATACGTGAGGACAACTATAGGGAGAAAAATAATCAAAATGGTATAAATAGTGAAATATGGCAATTTATTGTTTAGCTGATAATAAAAATTGTTTAAATCATGAAGAAAAATAAAAATTCTAATGAAGGTTTATGTTTTGGCAGTGAAAAAAATAGGATCCAAGGTAAGTGGATATGTTTACCTAGTTTAAGGTAGTGTTTGTTTTTTCTCTGCAGATCTGCGTGGCCTCTTCTGTCTACGCCGCGCAGACCACGTGCAGACATTAGCCTTCGCAGACTGTTTGTTTTTTTGAAGACTGCAGACCTAAAAACGTCTGCGCGCCCTCTTCTTGGCGCAGATGTGGACCAGAGTCTTCTAACATCTTCGGACATCTTCTAGCCTAAAAAAACATATATATCTTTCTTTTTTTAAGTTTTTTTTAATTTATATTTTTTCCAACTTTATTAATGATAACAATTTGAAAAAAAATTTACAAAACTTAAAAAAAAACGTTCGACGATACAAACATGATATTTTTGACAAATTTATAAATAAAGATTTATTACAATAATAGTCGTTGAAGTTGTTTATATAAATATGAAAAAAAAAATCATAATATATTCTTATATTTTTTTGCCAAATTTTGTAAAACATTATTTAATACAGTATCGTCAATTTCTCGAGAAAATATTTATGGTACGTTTTTAATGGATTTAATTGAAAAAATCAAAGTTTATTTCCATCCATTTATATCAAATTTTTTGATCACTAATTATAATGTTTAGTTATAACTTTGCAACCAAAGTTGTTGGTTTTCATCAAATATATACGTTAATTCATACCATTTTTATTTTTATTTTTTATACAATAATACATAAAAGTTAGGGGTGGCAATCCTCGACCCAACCCGTAACCCGACACTGACCCAACACGAAAATAAACGGGTTTGGGTTGAGATTTTTGACCCGCCAACCCGTCAACCCGTTTATTTCATGGGTTGGGTTGGGTTACCTATTTGGGTTCGCGGGTCAACCCGCCAACCCGATTATATATATATATATATATATATATATATATATATATATATATATATATATATATATATATATATATATATCAGTTTTGAATATTTGATTATCGTTTAATCGTTTTCCGAATTCCAAAACTGCAAAACATCTTCGAGTCGACTTAGCGTGCCCTAGCTCCTAATAAGCCTCTAATAAAAAAGAAATTCAGTCTTCAGTGTCCAAACTCACGACTCTGTGTCTCCCATCTTTGTCGATTGAGGCATCGAGTCATCAACTGTCGCAGTGTCGCACGCACACCACTCGTCTTCTCGTCCTCCGGTTGTCGCACACCACTCGTCGCCGTCACTCTTGTTTATGACTTTACACTTATGACTTTATGTTGAATATTTAAGACTTTATTTATTTTATTTGTATTTTTTTTATTTCATTTTAAAATGTGTTGCTTATTAAATGGGTTATACGGGTTGGGTTCGACCCACTAACCCACGAACCCATATACTTATACGGGTTATATGGGTTGGGTTGGGTTGGGTTGATGTTTTCAACCTGCCAACCCGTAACCCGCCAACCCGCCAACTCATATATTATATGGGTTGGGTTGGGTCATTGTATTCTGACCCGCCAACCCGTCAACCCGTGACCCGCCAACCCGAACCCAACCCAATTGTCAGGCCTAATAAAAGTTGATCTAGATTCGTTAATTATTTATAACAAAGTCATAAAAATATTAAAAAAATCACTTTAAAGTTAAAAAAAATCAGTTTATTTAGATTTCGGTTTTTTTTAGTAGCCCGCAGATGTTAAAAAAACAAACAGTCTTCTTTTTTCAGACCGCAGACGTTTGGTCCACCTCTTCTACTGCAGAGGTCTACAGATGTGGTCCGCAGACTGCAAACATTTTGCCTCAGAAAAAACAAACAACACCTAAGTGTTAATGAGAGATTTATGGGAGATGCATATTACTTTTTAACAAGATAGCAATAAATGCAAATAATAATAATAATAATAATAATAATAATAATAATAATAACAACTAGAAAGGTTACCCTCGTTACGCGGGGGCCAGAAGCTTTCAATGTTGTTTCCGAATTGATAAATATGACAGACATAGAAAGTGCAAGGATGAAAAGTCCGGGCTTTGCCCCTAGGTATGGTGAAACCCATCAAAATTTCAATTTAAAGAATTCCAGTAATCTATAATTGCAGATATGATATGCTCCACCACTCAACACCAATGAAATGATCCAAATGACAGTCCTTGGAGATTTTCCTTGATCAACCCTCTTATAGTAGTTGGCCCCCATATGATTCACATTCATGAAACGCTATGTGCAACAATGTTGATGCACCATTCCCCGACACTTTTAGTTCCTTGAAGTACTGAACATAAACAACTTACATCGTGAACAGGGGATTTGAAAACAATATAAACCAAAATTGGTAACCGTAAATCTATAAAACAAAATAGACGTGAAGCGCAGTTACTAATTACTTACCCGGCTGCAGAGAGGGTCGATATGGTCACTTGTAATTTGAATTAAATCCCCAGTTTAATTAAAACATAAATCCAAAATTAAAACTGCAAACATAATGAATGTTAGTTTCTGCACAGATTTATTACTACGGATTTAGTAACCAAAAAAGACAATGAAAATAAATTAAAATTTAATAATGTGCTCACAGGTCACAATTATTTCAAATTTTGCAATAGTGATAATATAGACATAACGGTGTTTCCATTGGCTTTCCTTGCAAATTACTACGAAATAAATTATATATGATAAAAGCTTATCTCCCAACAAAAAAAAAGAAGTAAAAAAAAAATGTTTGGTCTGAACAAAATAACACATTTACCATATTATTCCACTAAAGAAGAATCAAAATGTGTGAGTTGATAATATTAGTAGTTCGGTGATGTCATTGCTTATTAAGTGTTTACCCGAGCCTTTTGTTTTGCTGACCGCTGCTAGAGATAGCCTCGGCAAGTGTAACTTTTTGAACATTTGTGTCATCAGCTCCAAGTACTTTATTTACCACCAGTGATTTTTTTGTTCCTATAAAATCTATTTTCATTATCATTTGAGTAACTGCATTTCATCATTGCTGATATGAAAATCCAAATAGACATACATTCCCTGTTTGCAATCATCGGTTGTAAATCTTGGTTCCTCATGTCTTTAAGACCATGTATTATGGTACCTCATCTCCATGATTGTGTCATTAATTCTTTGCAGCCAAGAACTGTTGATAAGCATTTTGTATTAAATCACAGATTTAGAATAGACAACAAAAACAAATTGCAGACGTGTGAAAAGGAACATAAAAAATAAAATACATGTTGATATGAAAACGTGAAAAATAAAATATTGGCCCTAATGTTATTGAATCGAAGACGATATAATTTTTAAAAGATTTAGTTTTTAATGTTTAGCAGTTCAAATGTGTAAGTGCAACAACAAAGTCCACACCTTCAACAATAATTGACCTTTTCAATCGAATTGTTTTAAATGTCCTATTTTAATGTCAGAATCATTTTCACATCTGCTGAAATACAAAAAAAAAAAAACAAAAAAAAAATTAGTTTTCACATATTTACGATTTTAGGTCAGTTGAAATTAAAAAAAAAAAAAAAAAAAAAAACATAAGGCTTGTGAAAACTAATCATTAGAAACTTGTAAACTAAATACTTACTTCTTCTCCATCTAAGAAAGTTCGGTCTTTGTCTATCTTTCCATTACCACCGGACAGTGTAAGCATATACTCCCAAATCATGTTTCGCTCCTCAATCGCTTCACATGTTTAACAGTCCCAGAAGCTAAAATTACCTGTGACAGATAAAAAGAGTAGAAACTTATATTTTTACATCATACTAAAATGGTTTGTAGAAAGATTAAAGTTTGAGTTGGATACCATTCTGTGAGCTTCATAGTGGGTTGAAATGTAATCTTAAGTTATCTTCTGGATGTTTTCAGCAGGTCCAAGAATGGTCCTTCCAAGGGGGGGTGTATTGGAAAGCAGTAGAATGCAAATGATCAAAGATTACTTCTTCTGTTTGTGCTCTCATCTGAAATAACATATACAATCAGTAAAACAGCTGATACATGATTATCCTATAGCTGTAGTTGGAACTGAGTGTTGATTCTAATCTTAGCCTACAAACCAAAATGAATGAAGGCAAATAAGAATGCAAACACACAAACCTCTTCCGTCTTATGTAGAATAATACCACGCTCACGATTGATCAATGTTTCATCAAAACTCGAGTTCTGCAATGCAATATATCTGAGCAACCCCATTGTTCCCTTCCGTCTGAAATTATGACCCTGCATCAATCCATACCCCAACGGTAGCCGTCTGGGAGGCTAGATTAGACTCGGTGGCAACACAGAGACCGTTAGGAAGAGTGAGTCTGTGCAATTTCTACTTGGGAGTTTCATTCATGGCGCTCAGATGACAGTTGCATTAGAATACACATACAGACAATGCATCAAACAGCTTGTGTGCAAGAAACCAAAGAAATTCAAGAAAAATGTGATATTACCTTGGGAAAAAAAATTGATTCTCAGACATCATAAAGCATCATATGTGGAGATATAATGAAAATATTAAAAAAAAAAAAAAAAAAAAAAAAAAAAAACAGTCGGCTAAATCTGTGGTGTACAGAACTCAACTAAGCTGTCATAGAGAAGATTCACATGATTGAAGGAATCAACAGGTGAAAATCAAGGATCATAGATGAAAACTCAAGAAAAATAGGGAAGAAGCGACAACCTTCTATGAATCGACCCTTCAGATGGAAAATCTTACCTGCGAGGGCTTCAGCAGAAGCCTGAAAATCCAGATTGTGGCACACACGACGACAATTCCTCGAAAGGGTCGATCGTTCATGGCGTTCTTGCTGTGTGGAAGAAACCCAACTCAGTTAATCTAATAAAAAAGAAGTTGTGGGAAGAAGAGAAAGTGTAGAAGATGCGAGAGAGGGAAAAAGGAGACTTTCTCGCCATGTATCTGTTGGGAGGAAGCTTACCTGCTCCAAAGTCCTCTTCAGTCGTCTGCACCAAAAATGAAAAGGGTGGCGGAGGTGCATAGCTAACAAATAGAAACACAGATGCAAGGAAAGGCTAACTTGATGCGAAGGCGGTGCTGAAGGATCAAGAAGAAGCAGATCGACTGGTTGGATAGTAAGGCGGTGGACTAAACGTGACTATCCAAAAGGAAGAATGAAGAGAATATGAGAGGGTGAAGAACAATCGAGAATCTGGTGAAAGCGGTGGAGCGGAAACCCTTAAATTAATCAAAACAAAGAAAAGAAAGTAATAAATTAAAGTAACCGAATAGAAGACAAACAAAAGGATACGATATAAATTAATTAAAGAAGTTGAGACTGTAAATCAAGGGGCCAAAGGTGGATAAAGTATTAAAGAAGTTGAGACTGTAAATCAAGGGGCCAAAGGTGGATAAAGTATGTCAATTTTACTGTTTTTTTCCTCCACAATTTTAATATAATAATAATAAAATAAATAAGTATACGTCATCGTTAGTCATCAATAGGAGAGGTAAATTAAAATGTCCACTTAACAAAAAAGTTGATGAAAAAGGAATTCTCTATGTTTATGTTTATATCTAAATCAATATGATTCTAAGCTAAATTATACATATCCTACCATATTTATTTAAAACTCTTATTTTTCAACTTCTACTAATTACATGTTTGGTTCATTAAATTTTTTTTGGAAGAACATTATTTTAATGTTTGAATCCTTACATTTTCTTTTCTTCTTTTTTCATTAATGTTATCTACAATGTATAAAAATAAAAATGTACTAAGAGTTGAATGATCAAATATATCAGAGGGAACTAAAGACGAGTATGATAATCAATATGACGTGGGGTCCAATTTCAATATAATAAAAAAGAAACACATAAAATTGAAAATATATTTTAATTATAAATCATCTTTATTAGTTTGTGTTTTTTTGTCACATTATTAAAAATACATGTATATCATAGTCCATATTTTAATTGTGACTTTCATTTAGATGAGGGGATAGACGACTTGGCTACAATATCAAAAACCATCTAACAAAAAACACAAATAACAAGAGCTTAAGCTTAAAGAATGGAGTATTTTATAACAAAATAATACAATAGATGTATATCTACAACAACCTATAAGTATATACATAAATATAGGAATAGGCATAAGTATATACGTAGACATAGACATAGACATAAACATATGCGTCGACATAAACATAGGATATACATAAACATAAGAATGGGAATATACATACGCATAGACATAGGCTTAGGCATCATAGGGATAGACATATACATAATTACATATGCATATACATAGGCTTAGGAACAAACATGGGCACATGAATAGACGTAATCATAATCATAATCATAATCATAATCATAATCATAAGCATAAGCATAAGGCATACGCATAGACATAGACATAAGCTGATAAACATGAGCATGCGTGTAGACAGACACATCCGTAGGAATATGGATAGATGTGGGTGAAGATACCATTTATGTAGTGATTGAACTTCATATGTATTTATAATGATATGTTATTGATTTTATGTTTTCGTATGTTTAACCTAAAGATCACTTAGTCATTATTTGTAGATTTATTATGTGAAATGACCCTGAAAGTGTAAACAAAACTAATAAAGACGATTCTCTTGAAATTTGAAACTTAATGTTGTGATGGATACGTGATTTGGTGTGTATGCCCGTCCATATCCTAGGGCTCTTCAACTGTGTTGATCACGGATGCAAAATACACATTCGATCAAGAAACAAAAAACACTATGAAGATATAAAAAAGAACACTTCTTGCTTCTCGCTGTTTTCGCGAAGAAACAACCATTTTACAATATTAAGAACAAAATTGAAAATCAAAATAAAGAAATAATAATAATAATAATAAGATTATAGAACTAAATATATCTTCATTTTATTCTATTTTTTCTTTTTTGCAAAATTTTCAACTAATATATAAAAGATTAGAAGAAGATTATTCCACATTGCTTCATCATACTTGCAAACCATCGAATCCACATTGCTTGGAAATAAGAGATTGTTTACTTGGGCTTATGACTATTGAACAATCTATGGATACCTGCAATATGAACAAAAAAACATCTTATTATTATTTATTTATTTACTTTAGAAGATGCTTATCTATAACTAATAAAAAAAATCTTTGAAATTATTTTTTACAACTTCAAGAATTATCATAATATAAGTAACAATTACAAATGTAAGTAAAAACTATATTAAAAAGGATAAGTATGATTTTTTTTTTCATATATATTCTCTTAAATAATAAGTTTTCCATGGAGATGAATATGAATATCAAAAATTAATTACTGAAAAAGCAAAAAGGAAACAATAACTCTAATAAATAATAACTAAACAATGTCCATGCATTTACTCTCTGATTCAAACCAAGAAAATCATTCAAGATGGGAGCAGGAGCACGATAGCACCACATGCAACCCCAAAAACCCGCGTAAATTAGCAAAAAAGGCATGTGGAGGTTTGACTAAAATACTAGTAAAACAAAACGCAAGCAACAATGCGCCATTGACACAATGCCCTAATTCTAGAAGGAAGATAAAGGGTAATGCTAACCTGCACACTGGGCGAAGTAATCCCAATGACCCGGATCTTAGCACTTACATCACCCATGATCCGAAGCTCCACCCGATCATTAACCGAAGCATCTGTCACCAATTCAGCAGCATCCGTCTGCAACAGACTCACCCGATCCACCGACACAGTCGTCTGTACGTTCTTCACACTGTGAGCCGCCTGGTAAAACCCGGGTACTGTGCCCCGACCCAACGGGACTCCACGGTACATGATATTGAATGTGGAATCGCGGTACTTGATCCCGGCTATGTTGTCGTTTTTGGCGGTGAAAAGCATGCGTATGACGAGGGATAGAGAGGCGGAGCTGGGGGAATCGACGGCGGTGGTGAGGGAATTGGTGGCGGCGAAGTTTATGTATTGAACGGTGACTTGTTGGAGATCGAATTGGGGCTTTTTGGGTTTGATTGCGAGGACGATGACGAGGATAATGGCGAGGGAGAGGAGAGCGAGGAAGGAGAAGAGGAGGCCTAGGCAGCAGCAACAGCCTTTGATTGAGGCAGTGGAGGATGAGGAAGATCTGGGATAGTAGCGGGAGGTCATGGTAGTCCGGTCTCCGGCGAAGGGGTTGTCAAGGAGGGTGTAAAGGTAAGCTATGAAGGAAGGACCCACACCTTTTCTTTTGACTTTATGAGAAAATAAAAGGGGAATAAGTGGAGTGAGAGTGAGGATATATTGACTTTGCTTTTCAAAATAAAAATTTGAATTTACTAACCTTATTAATTAAAAACAAACATATCATGAGTATTATTTTTTCAAAAATATTATAAGTTGAATTTCAATGATTGCAATCATACAAGTTAAGTTAAGTACGGTGAAATTTTTTGGTAGATAAATATACAAGTTCAATATAACGAACGCGTGTTGCGGTGGCAGCGATATATTTGACGAATGATGAGTTGCATCTATAAAATACATACGTAGTATTTATCAAACATGTAACAATTATACGAAAAGTTACATAGAACAAGTTTACAAAAGAAATCCTAAAATCAGAGAAAAAACAAAATGAGCAAACAAAATGGCGCCACATACACGAAGGTGTGGACACATATAACTAAATTTTGCCACATATATTACGTCACAAAAGCAAGGAACAAAAATGACAACAAGCAAAACGTCAGGACTAAAGTGGACAAAAAGAAGTGTGTCGACACTTCAGTTAGTATATAGTATAATAACTCCACCGTCAATGAAAATGAATTGTATGTGACCCAACTCATACGTATGAAATGTACATAAAAGTAAACACGTAAACATAGATAAAATTTATCTGGTAACATAAAGAAACTCGAATTTATACCGACATATACATAGAAATAAGTAATTAAGATTTTTTAATTTTTTTAACAGTTGAATAAAAAAATTTTAAGTTAATGAATGGAAATTTAAATTATTTAAAACGTATTATATGTGATCCGACTTATACATAGGAAGAGTACACAAAATTACGTCGAAATGTAGACAAACTTCAATTCATACCGATACGTATATAAAAAAGTCAGTTTTAAAAAAAAATTAACGATCCAAAATTCTAAATTTACGTTGAAAGGGTAACCACCTAGAATTTATACCGACACATACATAAAAAAAGTAAGCATGTAATATCTTTTTTTAAGTTAACAAAATTTATTAAGTTCAAAGTCGAGAGGGTCACAATGACATTTTACAAAGTTGAGAGTGGTAACTGTAAGAAAATCAGATTATATATACTACGGGGTAAACACAAATATTTAGAAAACGAAGACGTGAAAGATATATTTTAAAATGTTCAAAGTTGAGAGATAAAAATGACATTTTATAAAGCATAAGGTAAAAGTAACATTTTAAAAAAATTCAAAGTTGAAGAGTTAAAAGTGACATTTTATAAACTATAGGATGGAAAATATAATTATTAAAAAAAAAAGATGCAAAACATCATACAAACATCCGTAGTTAATATTACTACGATCTTTAAAAATAAGGATTTTTTAAAATATATTATATTTTAGATGTAATGTACTACACATGTTAATATTTTGAAATTTCAAAATTAAGTTGTTTTTTCCGAAATTGTCTTTCTGTTTAAGATGATGTCTTTTTTATAATATTTTCCATAGCTTTTCTCTTAGAAAATAGTCGTGTTATGTTTACTTAAAGAACATTTTATTTGCTTTTTTGTACTAAACATCGTTGCTTAAAAACTATCGGACTTTATTTAAAAATACTCTTATTTTAATGCTATTTGATATGCAAAACATTGAGTTGCTTATTTACCTTTGGTAGTTAGGTACATTTGAACTTTTTAATATTTCATATGGTTCATAATCATTTATGACATTAACCATCTTTATATAAACACTTAATCATAATAAAATCATGGTATACATGTATTTGGATCGATTGTAATTTTCTTGAATTATAACTAATGGTATATTAATCTTAGATCATTTTAAAAAATTCTTAAAATATAACTAATGTTATATCGACCATAAGAAGCTACGATAACGCAACTGAATCTCAATGAAAATCCTCACATCAAAGTGATTGTGGAAAGGAATCGAACATTTCAGTTAGTTGGAGTAAGGATAACCCAACTCGAAGACTCTTGGGCGCCCTAATGGGAGGTGAAGCTAACTTCTTAACTTATAATAGTCTTCATATTTTGTTAATATTTTATGAACTATGTAGGATCCTAAGAAGGAATGCAAATACTTTTGTTGCCTTGATACCGAACTTCCACATGGGCATTAGTTGGATGTTATGAAAAGACAATGATAAATGAAGAAATGTATTTAATGCTTGAAGTTGTGGAAAAGGATATGGATTCATACAAAGATAAGATTGACAGTTTGGAGAAAGAAATTGTTTCATACAAAAGTTGTAGAAAAGGATATGTTTGTACACAGACGAAGACTTTCGTCTGGTCTTGAACTTCAAAACATGATAATAGATTTAGAAGGCATTAAGTCCAAAATAATTAGTGTTATATGGACTGTATGTGGATGTGTGATCGTAACAATTTACTTTTACTTGTTTGTGTAACCGGTTCATGTAATAATGACATTTGATCTTAATGTAACATGTTAATTTGGCATATTTAGATTCAGGGCGTCTCTGAGGCGTGTGCGAGGTGGACGAGTGCACAGGACTCACGTCATGAGGGGGGTTAACTTATATATATATATATATATATATATATATATATATATATATATATATATATATATATATATATATATATATATATATATATATATTAGCATGCGTGCGTGGATCTTACTGGGGTCTTTTCTCTCGTTGGTTTGGGGAGCGGGGTTTCACAGCTGGGCATGCCGCTTTGAAAGTCGCTGCGTGCAAAGTGGTAAAGCACGAGAATGCATGTATAGAAAATCAACATGTGTTTGTTCCTTTTGCATTCGATACATTTGGTTTTCTCGCACCAGAGGCGGTGGAGCTCTTCAATAGAGTCCAACGGGTCATGCATTCTAATGTCATATCTCCTAGATCCACAAATGTTGTTTTCAAAAGAATTGGTTTTGCTATCCAGAAAGGGCTAGCGGCGCAGCTTGTTGCCCGTTTGCCTTCAATCGATATGTATTGAACTATAATTACATTTGCAATATATATATATATATATATATATATATATATATATATATATATTTCATTTGTTTTTATTCTTTATCCTTCTTATAACACATATCGACTTGTCATAGTATTATGCTTATATATAAAAAAAATTATATTTAGGAGCCCATTTTTATTTTTTGCATCGGACCTTGAAATTCAACGAGAAGCCTCGGTCTAGATTAGTTTTAATACGAATAGAAATGCCAAAACATAACCAGAAGTTTGAAAGTTGTGCACATCATAGGAGATCCATTACATAAATTATAAAACGTTAGAATTTTGAAAAATATAGCATACATACGTCACAAAACATTATTGAGATTTAACTTGGTTATCGTTTTAAACTTAATTATTTCTCATTGTAATTGCCTCAACTTCCAAGATGTTGGGGCAAGATGATAAAAGGATGTGTCCTTGAAAGTTAGAACTTGTGAATTCTTCCATCAACCACATCAGCTCGTGGATTTTCCACTACTTGTAGTCGTAGATTAGCCAATTCTTCAGCATTGGCTACCACATCATCCTTTGAATTTCTATCACATTAGACTCTTTTTATACTTTTCCACTTCTAACATTTTCACTTCCAGGTTGTCTTCTTTTTCCTCTTTATCTTGGTTTATATGCATGCAACTAAAACATATAAGTACTTGTTGATTTTTTTACTTTATTTTTTTAAAATAAACACTAAACTTAGTTATGGTTGTTCACTCTTTGCATAAAACCGAATTGTCCAATTGGACAATTTGGATCGGACTATTTGGTTCGGATATTCGGATTTTTTTATTGGTTTTCAGCAAAACCGAATTATTATTTTGAATTTCGGATTGGTTTTGGTTTATAAACTAAGGACCGAATAGTCCAAAAAAACCGAATAACAACTTATTATCTATTTTCATATGTATCTTTAACTGTTTATAAATTTACTAAATTATTATTTTTAGTTATTAGAAATTTTCATCCAATATAATACTTTAAAATTACTTCTTATCAAAAAAAAATTGTCAATGAGATATTAATTATAATATATTTTCTTAGTATTTGTTTATAAATTATAATTTATAAAAAAAAAATAGTTTTTTTTATAGATTTTGCTAATATTCAAGTTATATATATTTCAAAATGTTTTGCCTCTTGAAAACCGAATTGTAAAAACCGATCCAACCGAATAGTAATTTAGTTGGATCGGATCAGATTTAAATTTAGTTTAGACTATTCAGATCAATATTTTGAAAACCAAAATCTATTCGGATTCACTTGATTGGATCGGATCAAACTGATCCATCCAAACGAACACCCCTAAACTTAGTACATATTACTTGGAGGATCCTTCCTCTTAGAATTGGTTTCCTTATCACGTATCTCTTTGCACAAGTTATGTTTTATTGGTGTCCCAACCTTACTATTGTAAATTTTCCACCCATCCCTAACCCTTACTGTCATATGTCCTTCTCTTGGTTGTGGTCCTATCAAGGAGTCTCTTTTCCTTGGCAATGGAGGTATGTAAGTTAGGCCACATTGAACTTCCATTTATTGATCGTATGTTGTACTTATTAAGTATTTTTAAACATCTCCCTTCAAAAATACGGTGAAATGTATAACTCCACATCATTGTTGAGGCATGATAAGGATGTAATGGCATGTGTGCAAGGATCCACTTCAAGTTAAACTTCTTCCCTTTGCCGTCATGCGTAACCTTAATTGATCTTTTTGGGTTCTCTAAGTTTTCTTTATGGTAATGTTTTGCAAGCCAACAAAATGTAACCATTATAGGTAAAATGTTTAGAACAATTGTGTTTATTAGTTAGTGTCTTAACTTGAAAGCTTTTCTCAATGCTCATCTAGGAAGCAAACAACCTAAAAAGACAAGTTAGTTCACTCTTTTGAGTGGCTTTCTGCTCCTATATCTAACATGTGTTTAGTCTTATGCCTCAGATCATATCTATTTGCGGTTGAAAGTTTGTAAGAATATGTTTAAGTTCCTTTCGATCATCAAATCTCATGCCAACAATCGGAATCATATCCTTCCAATTTTATGTAGGATAATGTTTTGGTACTTTGTCTACTTTGTCCTCAAAGTCTATGTCTATCACAAGTTCATTCAAGAAAGCGTATGAGTGCTCAACATTACCTATAAACTCATCTTCAGGTTCAAGATCGATTGAAACATTATCATCTAATACCATTCATCATGAGTGTCATCCTCATGTTGTACTTGACTTGAGGACTATCATGTACTTGACTTTCATGTTGATCTACCCCCGTTCTCAATCACATGCTCTATGAACTCCCTATAAGAATCTTTGTACTTCAAGAGTCTAAGACCATTACAATTTTGGTGTGTTTGGAGTACATTAATACATGTTGCGGATTATAGAATTAACTGTTTCATGAAGAAAAACAAGAAAATAATTATGGTGCATATTGGTGAATCAGGAACACCAATGTTTGTGGAATTTTAAATTGTGCATGCATTGATTTTTATTGTTAAGATTAGTGTTTCAATTTTCAAACTTCTACAAACACTAAGACTATGTTTGGTGTACTAGCTGATAGCTGAAAAACTAACTGAAAAATACAAAATGACTTAAATGGACATTTAAAAGAATGTGTTTCTATAATTAATTAAGAGTTATTTTTGAAAATTTTAAAAAAAACTAATCTAAATAGCTTTTTAAAAAACTAACTTATAAGCTACTTTTTGGTTTGTCAAACATGACAACTTAAAAAATATCAAAAAATAAGCTAGCTTATTAGCTAGCACGCGCCAAACACAACCTAAAGCATAATACCTTAACCGATGTCATCTACAAAGTTTCATGAACTATTTCGTTTACCTCTCTGATCACTGTTGTAGAACAGTTTGGAAACATGTAGAACTTCAACAGTCTCAGTATTACGAACTTATATGATGTGTAAAATTCCATGTCATTATTTTTATTCGGCATAATTAATTTTTAAAAAATATTCATGCCACGTCATGTTGAAACCAACACAAACCGGTAAAACAGAAAGAAAAAAAACACCTACGTGAGACAAGAAAAAATGAGAGACCAAAATGGAACAAAAAAAGTACTTTCACGAACTATTTCGTTTTTTCTCTTAAAAGTAACAGATGCAATTATTATATTTTAGGTATATTTTCTTAATCTGAATTCATCTACAATACCATATAATTTGTGTCCAAGTCTATAATATCTTTAATGCGCCCTTAAATACCACCAAATCATTCAATTTCAACAAAACTCCAAAAAGAAAAGAAAAAAAGTACACATGCCCACACTCATAACATTAATAAAATAACAAAATCAATTCCACGACCTTAATAATTATATTTAATCTTTATTTTCCGGTGGGCTCGGATCGCCTGCATCAGGCTTCACATTATCATCAACATCCAACACGTCATCCATCATGTCATCTTCACCAACATTAATATCTTCCACGTCATCCTCATCCTCGTTGGCATCGCCACCTGGGATCTTACGTGTCTTGGGCCCATGTTCAAGTCTATGTGTCTCAAGCTCTTTGTCCATTGTTTCTTGTAAGTTTAATGTATCATTGTTGTTTCCTCCATTTCTTGGTTTTCTCCCGTTTTGCCACCTGTCAAGCTCTTTTTCCACATTGGCAACGTACTTTTCAACAATTTGGTTTTGGTATTGAGATAATTCCTCTCTCCTCATAGCCTTCCATTCTTGAAATGCCTATCAAAGAAACATAAAATTAATCTGAGAATATACAAATAAAGGAAAATTTGTAGGAAACTGTGATAAGAGCATTGTACTTTATTTGTTAGTTGTCACATATTATTGTATGAATCCTAGTACCTAAAGTAAATTACATTTTTGGTCCTTGAGTATAAATGATTTTTTCAATTTTGGTCCCTTATTAAAGGTTAGTGTGACATTTTTGGTCCCTGTTCCAAGTAATATGACTATTTTTGGGACCAAAATTACAAAAATCAGCTATACTCAAGGACCAAAAATATAAAAATATAGCAAGAAGCTCACCTGCTCTTTCTTTTCCTCAAGTAAAGTTGAATCTTGATCAAGCGGTTTTGCAAATGAATAATAAATAGCAGGCTCTGTTTTGGTCCTGAAAAAAATAAAATCCAGCAAAAAAATATAAAATGAGCTGTTTTTATAACACAATATTTATATATTTAACCTAGAAATTCTGCAGCCAGGAATCTTCGAGCCATCCACTTGAGAAGAAACTTATCTTTGTCTCAATAAAATTGTGAATATGGATACTTTTTTTGGACCAAAATTAGAAATAACCTGTAATAAAAAAATTAACCAAAGTTAGAATCTTTTTAATTTAGTAAACTTATATGGAGTTTTAACAAAAAAAAACATTAAAATCGTATACATTATACAAACCTTAAAAAATTGCCAAGTTTTTTTTGATGCTCACTCCACCGAAGAAACAGCAGTTCCAATTTCTTCTCCTCTGCCTTTGCAGCAACTCTTGCTCTAAGAGTCTGTAAAAAAAGAATTAAATACATGAAATAACAACATACTTTGATTTTTTTTGTTTATTATTTTATTTTATTTTCATTTCTTTTTATTACAACATTGTACTTTGAAAAATCTACTTATTATAAGTTTATAACTTTATAACATTGTGCTTTCAATGCTTTCTTTATTAAGACATTGTAGTTTGGAAACTCTATCCAATTTATAGCAGTGAAAATTGAATTATTGTTATAAATGAGTAGATTTTTCAAAATACATTACTTAAATACGAAGAAATATACGTAAGATTCCATTCTAAACAAATAAAAAGAATTATGTTGCTATTTATTGCATAAAGACAAAAGAACCTACCAAGTCTCTTCGCCTTTTCTCTGCAATTTGCTCACGTTCTTGTTGCCTTAATCTTTCACTTTCTTCACGTGCTCTTTGCTCGGCCTATGTCAAGTGATCAAAATTACAATATAGTCCCCAGCCCTCGAGGCTAAAGGTAGGGAAGATAGAGAGAAACGGGAAGGACAAATATGTAAATAAACTCACTCTTTTCAAAGAATCAGATCTCCTCATAAACGCCTCTGATCCAGACAGTTTCACGTCTTCTTTCCTAAATTTCTGAAAATCAACAAGTAAAAACCATAAATTTAATCATGCGATAGAAACAAGATTCAAGAAAGACAAAGACAATAAATATTTACCTCCAAAGTTCCAAGGAGTTGTCCCAACATTCTTCTATTCCTATTAACCAAGCTAGGGTCCTCATCTTTTGGTAACACTCTAGGAACATTCTCAAATGGAGGAACTTCAGAATCCTAATCAAATCAGAACAGAATAAGCATACATCAAAGTATCAAACAATTGTCACTTAGACTCTAAATGACTAAATCCACAATAAATATTTCAAAATGTACAACCTTGAATGCTCTATTAGTGCCATCCCTCCTAGCCCAGTTTGATGTCTTCCTATTGTTCTGGTTCTCAGCATTACCTCCCCATGGAGTTGCTTCTTTGTTGCTATCGTCACCCTTTGAAGCATCCACAGCATCCTCAATGATCTCCCCTTCTTCAATCTTCACAATCCAGAAGAGTTTCACATAAAAATTAGAAAGTAGAAATCAAAACTATTAACGACTAGATATTCGTGTTTTACGTTTCGCGTACCTTCACAACAGTGGAAGAAAGTCGCCTCTTTGGGGCGGGTTGATCTTCTGAATCGTTCCTATCCGCCTATACGAAATAAACAGTTAATAGATAAGCAAACAAGCAGTAGACGATTGATAGAGTGTGAAATGGATGAGATGATTACAGGTCTAACAAAACCACGCTGACGAGCTGGACCACCGGCGGCGAAATTACGTGGACCAGAAGCAGTCATACCTCCACGGCGGATACCTCTAGGATCACGAAGCCGCTCTGTAATCTTTACACGGAGCAATCTATCAAACATATGGTGTGCATACATAAAGAAATTAACAAACTCGCCTAGGATCTTTATACATACCTCCCATTGTTGACGGTGGAGTTCTTCGATCTCCTTTCGAAGCTCTTGTTCAGTCTTCTCGACTTGGGTGGTTCCCATCTGTGGACGTCTCTCTGTGATCTTCTTCCTCCAAGAAACCCTTGTTTCAGCGGAGCTGTACCTCTTCGCAAAACCCCTATTTTCGTTGGATGCGTTTATTCAGAATATGTTCACCCAAATTGTATTTTTCACCCCCAACAAAACATTAATTAAGTTTTGTACCCCAAAACTTTTGTAGCGTTGCAAAAAACCGAAAATTTTATCCAAACCAAAATAATAATAATAATAATAAATCAACCTTTTGTTTTGAAAAACCTACCGTAAGATTCCTATTAAATAAAATCTTTGAAGATATTTAGATCTAATTTATTTAATCGATCGAGTAGTTTTTTGTAGAATAACATTTTTGGAGTTTGAGACGATTAGAATTAACTTTTTGATTTTCGTAAGTAACTTTATATTAGGCTAAACTGCCGCTATTTTGCTACGCGTATTGTAACATTGGTTCATTGTGCTTTTTTAGTTTAGACCCTTACGGGTGGAAGGTTTTGTAGATTTGGTCCCTATGGGGCAAAATTGTCAACTTCGGATAAGTTGGAGTACGATGGGCGTACCCATGCGTTGGTCGCATAGCTACGTTCGGCATACGTGGAGTATGCTTAGCGTACGTGAGCAGATTAGAAACCCCACTTTAGGGGCTTATACCCTATATAAACCATAAGATAGCCTCTTTTTGTCTTGTTTAACTAACCTTCATACCCTTGAAAACCCTAATTCGCTCCTTAGCCTTTGTGTGTTGCTTTTGAGCTCTTGAGAAATTTTTGGTGGGTGTTGTGCATCTTGAGGTGGTAGAAGAAGAAGCTTGAAGACTCATTCTTTGGAGGAGGGCCTTGAGATCCAGCTTTAGCACCTTCATTTCGTGGCTTTTGAGGTATAAAGTTCAAAGCTTGGCATCTCATTTCATAGTTCTACTCTTTAGCTTGTTTATGGTCATTTTGGTCCATTTGGTTGGTGATTGTGAGTTAAGGTCATTTTTTGAGCTTATCCTTGTAGATCTGGACACATTAAGGGCTTCTTGAGCATAAAGGTGCAAACTTTGTGGTGGTATTGGTCTCACACATGTGTTAAGTCATTTATTAAACTCTTTTGAGCTCTAAAGCCCCATTAAGTCATGCATGCACATAAAGTTGGTAATTTTACGTGATAAACCACCTTAAGGAAGTCAGATATGGGTTTGGCTTGAAGTATTAATCGATTAAGAGCTAAAATGGGAAGTTAGCCAAGTTAATGGAGTACGTTGAGCGTACAAGCTGAGTACGCCCCGCGTACTCAGCAAAGTGGGCTTCGGTCGTTTGGGCTCTCGGTTTTGGGCCATGTTGGTCTTTGGTTGTCTTGGGCCTTGTTGGGCCATTTGAATTCTATTATTAGGCTGTTGAGATTTTATTGGACTTTCTTGGGTGAAGGCCCAATTTGGAAAATTGGGCCATATTTGGGCTTTGGGTGATTATTTTAGATTTTGGGCTTTTGGACAATTGATTTGGGCCTTGGCCTTGGGCCAAGTTCGGAAAAGGGTAAAATGGTCTTTTACCCTAATTTAGACTCTTAGTGTGAGTCGGGATCCAATTATTGATTAGATGTTATTTTGTGAATAATAGCGCAGGGATTTTAGCGGATCTACAGTCAAAGATTTATCTATGGGTTTCAGCTGTCTAAAGTGAGTCTCCTCATTATACTATGGGTCGAAGGCACCAATGTCGGCTCATTGGCTTATTTATTATAAGAAGACCAAGGGGTGACCCTTGGTATTATATGTAAGACTCGGAGGTGGCTCCTAGCAAATTTGTATGCAAGACCAAGGTTCGGACCCTGGCAGTTAAGTAGATTGTTAGTTGTAGATTATATGTTTGTTGTCTTTGTGATGTTTGCATGGAAGACCAGGAGGTGGCTATTGGCACTTGTCTGTAAGACCCAGGGTACTGGCCCCCAGCTTGGCAAGGAAAGATCATGATATGACTCATGGCATAATGACAAGACTATAGCCGGCATATAGCATTCTCTATTGTATGTATGATATGAGGTATTTTGGGGAACTCACTAAGCTTTGCGCTTACATTTTATTGTTTATGGTTTCAGGTACTTCCGATTCGAATGCGAGGGGCCCGACTTGATCGCAGCGCATACATCCATGTTTTTCCGCAACTTTGTGATTTGGGAATTGTACTCATATAACTGTTTTATTATAAAATACTTCTAAATGTTTGAGTAAAAGATAAACGAGTGTTTTGATTATATTAATAATGAAATTTTTACCTTGAAATTTTAGGTGTTACACGTATGATGAGTTGGCACAAGAAGTCACACGTGACTTTCTTTCGATTACCACCCCCATGCAGCGTAAGTATGAATAATCATGGTTGTTGCTACGATGCAATACAAATGAGAGAGATTGTGACCGTCAAATTTGACCGTTTGAAACAATTTTTTTAAAAAAAAAACCTTCTAAATTAAATGTATAAATACCAATAAAACTTCCACACTATAACACACCATACTTTCATTTCTTTCTCTCTATACTATAATCCTAAAAATGGGTCAAAATCCAAACACCCCACACACACCCACTTCACACATCGACACATTCACACTCAACACAACACCTCGCTAATATCCAAATTTTGAATCATCACCGAGAGGTTTCATGAATATAATTCTCCCAACAAACTCACCAATTCCACAATCACCCATTTTCCAACAACCATACCAACAAAACTACTTCTAACAACCAAACATTTTCCAAACACCAAACCAATTTCAACAATTCCAACAATCATAATTTCAACAACTTCAAACTCAACCTTCTCAACCCCAATATCCTCACGACGATGTCGAAATGGTGTTGGAAACACAACCACAATCATCAAGAAGGCAACGAAGGGACAAATGATCAAGGGTGTAATGATTTCAACCTTTAAGCACCGCTTTTCAAGAATACAAAACCATCAATGGTGGTAAACCACTTGCTCATCAAAAACTTGGCATGTTATGCTAGCCGATCCAAAATGGGTCCTTGTTCCAAGCGTGATTAGTCACTCGCAAAGACAATCCACCAGTTCCACCAAACGAGCAAGAACTTCGGAACCGGAAGCGGGTTTTGGAATTGACCTCAATGAAGATGATGATGATGATAACGACGCATCGGAAGAGATCACCCTTCGACGCCTAATGGAAGGGACAAGATGAAACATGTCACATCTTCATCAAGAAAAGACAAAGGAAAAAAAAAGACGTTGAACCGAAACCAAATTTCATTCAAATGCGTTCAAAAAAACTTGATGATCATCTTGAGTTTCTTAAAAAAAAATAAAAAATTAGAGTACAAAATCGTAATCAACGACTTGAAAACGATAAACACGCCGCCTCATCCGGATCTTCCACTCGATCAATTCGAACTTTTCAACAAGCTCCAACACAAGATGAAAGACAAGTATAAGGATTTATAAATTTTAGGTTTTAATGTAATTTTTAATTTAAGCGTAATATTATTTTTAATTTTATGTTTTTTTTTAAGTTTTTTTAGTATAATTTTTATTTCATTTTTAGTAATCTTTTAAAAATCTTGTATTTTTATTGAATTTGAGTATTTAAAAAATTAAAAATAAAAATATTTAATTATGTGTAGTGATGGTATTTCCTAAATAGAGTAAGTATTAGTAAGAATATAATGAAACTGACGCTAAGATGATACACTTTTTAAGTAGGAATGTTGTAAACCACTTTTACTTTTTATAGTCTTAGTGTTTAATATTTTGAGTATTAGGATTCCAAAATTTATGTTTGTAGAATATTTTTTTTAGAACGGCTCGTTAGTATTTGTTTGACACAGAACCCAAGACCTCCTTGTTAGTAATTCCTTGTTAGACGCTTTTATGGTATCGTATGTTTGGATATATTGTCTAAGATACTATTTTTGGGTGTCAAAAGGAACGAATGTTGCTTCTGATGTTGATCCGTGTTTACGTTAATTTTGTAATATTTAGCATAAAATACATCGAAAGGAAGTCATGTATTTGGAACATGCCGTGTCTGTATCAAACATAAAAAAACCCGACATCGTGTCTTTTTGTGTTCATGTTCAAAATACGACACGAAATTGACATGATATTAACATGTGTTTGTCGTATTTTGTATGATTAATTATTAACTGAAAAACTAAAGGTTTGTTTTATTTTATAATTTTCATTCTTTGTCGTGTTAATCGTTTTATCGTGTTTTAATTGGGTTGTTTTCGTGTTAGTAAAACAAAACATGACCTTGTGTTATGTCATGTCCTTGTTTTATAAAAATACATCATGTTGTGTCAGCTAAAAACACAAAATGACTACCCAATTTGTCGTCCATATTGTTCATTCTACTTGAAGTGTTGGAGGCTTCACGTTGTTGTATTGATAGCAAAGAACCCAATCCGATTCTTCGAAGTGCATACAATAATCTCTCTCTTTTGTTAAATTTTGAATATTCATAAGGGTTTCTGATTTGTTGCTTCTTATTTAAAATTAAAGGATTTGTTGGTTTAAAGATCATTTAAGTGGAATTGATTTGTGGGGTTCTAAAAGTTGTTTTTGTGTGTGTTGCTCCTTTTAACCAAAAACTTTGTTAGTTTACTCCATTGGTGTCATTACATGTATTGAAGTTACACTTGCACAAAGAATAAGGCAAACTTTCCCGAACAAAGTGGTTATAAGGGAAAATGGAGACATGAGAGTACTTGTCGGGCAAATTAAATATCGGCTTCATCGTTGGATAAAGCCTTTATGCCTAATGTAAATGCATATACATATCTTGTTGCATGTTATGGACATGAAGGAGATATCGAGGGTTATTGAAGGTTTATTATATGTTGTTGAGTTATATTAGATATTTAGATTTATAGCTTTTGACCTTGGTATGAATTTTTCTTTTTTTTTTAAGATGTTTTGTTAGTATTTATTATTAGGTCTAAATAGAAAGGTAAATCATAATTCTTCTTATTGAGCACTTTTATTTGGCAACCTTATGAAACAACACGTTTATATTCAAAACTAAATTTATTTAGATACTCTAAATCATTCAAAGGTTACCAAAAAGCCTCAGAGATAACATCACAAACCAAGATATGTTATCAACTCAATTCTTTATAGAAGACTCATTTTTTATGAAAAACATGTAACATGGATATAATTTTTCAGATTATATATATCATGAATATCTAATACAATGATGTAGTTAGATATGGTATTCAAACCAACTACATAATGGTCTATCGAGTAAGGCATCGACCTAAGTCTTAGGGGTTTACAACTAGTAGTTGGCCAGAAGAGAATATGTGGCGTATCTTAGCATATTGTCCAAAAGACAAATGATTAGTAGATTAAGTGATTAACTATATTCTATAATTATATTCGACTCTAACACAAATGATAAGTAGATAAACTATATTCGAGTCTATACACGAATGATAAGTATCTTGTGTGTAAATACTTCAATGCTTTAGTTATATTTAACTCAAATACAAATAAAACCTCTACATCGATTATAATTTGTCATCTAAACTAACATGCTAAAAAGCTAGATAAATGGATTAAGATCATTAAATAAAAACATACTTTCAAAAACCATTCCATCCAAATCACTTGGTCAATTTTGACAAGTCTGACGTTTTTGCAAAATCAACTCATGATTCAAGAGGAACCCTAAAACTCATACTCTTTTGACTAAAAACCAAACATTTAAAGAGAAAAAACAATCAAGAAACAAGCATACAAGTAAATTTCTTGCTTTTTTTTCCCTTAAAAATGACTAATAAACCATAACAAAGCTACTATGTTGAATTGAAAAATAAAAGAAAAAACAAACTAAAACCCACATTTCTTTTCACCTACTCCCCTCATCAACCCTTTAAAAATGAAGAAAAACACAGTTCTAATCTTTTAAGCATTTTGTAATATCCGGATCTTGACACCCTAATAAAAACAAGACCTTTCACTCCATCGGGTAACTAAACGGGTCCCACAAGCTCACGAATCCACCTTCGAGTCAGCTGAAATATCACCATTTTTCCCCATTTGTATGACTGGCATCAAACACTTGGGCTGTGTTCCTTTGAAAAAATTTGAAGCAGTTCTTTTCTTCACATACTACAAACATAAAACCATCAATGAAAAATCAAATATCAAAAAGTGATATAATTATTTAAATGAAAAATAATAAAAAAGGTTTGTACTTACCTTACTTACATCCCTGTAAAAAGAGTTAATCTCCTCTTCTGTAAGACCTCCCTCCTCAGTAGTTTCCTCCCACCCCAATGACTTCAAAAATCTTGCCTCTTCTTCCTCAGAGTACAAAATTACATCATTGCCCAAATTGCTCTTTCCATTACTAGTTGACCGGTCAACCGTATCACCCACACCACCCTTGGGTGCACCATCGGTCTGACTCTGACCCGACCCTGTAACCGAGTTGGTTGCCATGGATTTTTTCCTCACAAGGTTAAAAAAGTCATTTCGACTCTGAGCCTGAGGGGAGGGTCTCTTTTCAAGATTGACTGAACTACTACCCGTGTTTCTCAATGGGATATTAGATGTTACAGCCGAGGGTACAGCAAGAGGGCTATTTGGTAATTTACCACCACTTGTTGGGCTTAAGGTCTCCTTTGAAATTGTACCATTTCTTTCACGAGATGGTTTAAGGACATGAAGTTTTCCCACAGTTGGTGATACCTTGCTGACATCAGATTTTGCAGATAAAGGTCGAGGGGAGGGTTGACCTTGACCAACTTTTAGCTTTGACTTTTCAGAAGAGGTCATTGCCTAAAAAAGTTCCCAAAGATTTTAGAATCAAATCCAATGCTTACATTAATTATGTAACAAGTTTTGTTGTAAAAATAAAGACATGTACTACCATACAAGAAAATATGTTTTTTATTTCTATGGTACTATGGTACAAGTTGTACTATAATAAAATTTGGAACATATGCTTTAAAAAGTTGTACTAAATGAACATGTATTTGTCCTTGTATGTTATAGAAATAATGATGTATGGTATAATGTTTGACTATTATGCTTTAAAGGCTTGAATCACCCAAATTGAGATGTATTATTATTATTATTTGGATAAGCCATGTCATTGTCAAAACTCAAATGTAACATGACATTGTTTCTTTTTTACTTAATGGGCTTAATGATAACACAACTTAATATGGTAAACTATATATAGGTGTTTCTTTGTAAGTTAATGCAGAAAGAACAACTTAAAATAGAAAGTTAGGAAAAAAAAAGCCCTTTCCCCTAAAGTCTTAACCTTTTACCAAAAAAAAAAATAATGTTACAATGCTAAAAGAATGGGCCATAAATAGTGGCAACATAAGCAATATAAAAGGTAACAATAATTTTAAAAACCAACAAGAAAGGAAAATAACACTTACCAAGGTTTTAGGCATGGAAGGAGTCACGGGAATCAATTGCCTTGATTGCTTGACTGCAAGCTCTTCAAGTCTTTGAGTTCCAACAGATAACTACATACAACAAACAACTAAATATAAACATGTGACCAAGTAATGAAGATGAAAAGGGCATTCATGTCTTTTCCACATACCAAACATAGTTCCAAGACAAAAAATTTACAATTTTTGTCCCATTCAAATCAATACAACATATTATGTCATGTCATGTCAAACACAATATAACCTATTCTGTCATGTCATGTGTTTTCAAACACAGTATAACTTATCCTGTCATGTCATGTGTTTTCAAACACAGTATAACTTATCCTGTCATGTCATGTCAAACACAGTATAACCTAGTATAACCTATTCTGTCATGTCATGTCAAACACGGTACCTGAGGAGCAGTATGAGCTCGAGGAGGACCTTGCGCCAAAGTCTCAGCCATATTCCGGCTAGTAGCCACCACCGGAGTAGGTTGAACCATCACAGGCACCTCAGCCAAGGCGGAGGTCCACCCATCACCGCCAATCACCGCCACATTACCAACCGGTAAGCTCTGAATGGCAGTGGTCAACCCCGGAGAAGGCACTCTCCCAATCTCAGAATCAGCTTGTTTTTCTTCCACCCCAAGATATGGAAAGTCTCTCTCAAATAACACCTTCCCATTATTATGACCATTTCTTTCACCTACAACTTTCCTAGGCCATGACTCATTTTTCTTAGCAGAAAGACTGGAATGTGAACGTCTTAATCCATCTTTCTCAAATCTACTTGGCAGAATATTAGCCAATGGATCAGAATAATCTTTGTCCCAATCACGATCACGATGATTTCTCCCAAAATTACTGTAAGAACGCCTAAAATATGAAGAAGTTGTTCGATCAGAAACAGATGTGCGACCTAAATCGTTATTTCTCAGAGATTTTGATACACGTTGATCATCTACAACACATTAAAAAGTCTATCGATGAGTAAATTAACTTAAGAAAACATGAAAAATAACATCGACATTGTGGGAGAAAACATACCAGAATGCAACGAAGACGATGTGCTTAAGCTTCCATTGTTCTTTAACCATTCGGGTACGAATGTTGGCTCAGTTTTTTCCATTATTAGTACTGAACATCATAAGAAGAGAATAAAAAAGACCAAATGGACATCGAAGTACAACACCATCACTATCGAAGAAAAGAACTAGAAAGACGCCATTTTTCGAGATTGAACAAAACTTAGAAGACCCTCATCTTATAACTAAGTTGAATCACCACCTTCAGAGAAAACAAACCAGTCTTATACCATCAAAGAAACGCAATTTAGAACGCCTATGAATGAATGATACTTCAATCCCATTACATAATCAAACCCTAGAGCTTAAAACATCACAACACGCAAAAGAAAATATAAACCTAGGGTTTGTTCGTTTAATATATAGTAATGAAACAAACGTGAATAAACAAGAAATGGGTATTCCAAATTCTTGAATTACCCCCACGAAATTAAGATTAGACTAAGTTGGATTAAACGAAAACCCAAAAAAACCCTAATTCGGCCTCTGTTTTTTCGGATGTTTCAGTTCTACGATTGTATTATATGGAAATTTGGTTTTTGAATCACAAGAAAGAAACTTTGAAACGGTTGTAAACGAAGAGAATTGAGTGTGCAGAAAGAAAGACCGCTGTGATTACGCCGTGTGGGGGAAGAAGAGATTTATGTTACTGTGTGAGAGAAGGGGGAGAGGGGAAGGAGAAGAAGAAAAGGATTGCGGAAGTTTTTGGTGGGGGTCTCTTTGGTGTGGGGGGTGGGGTTTGTTTTTGTGATGATGAAAATTTTTAAAAAAATAAATTTGTTACAAGTTCTTAACCCTTATTTCTAGCAATTATCATGCCTACTTTTAAACAAACTTTGAAAAGATTATCTATCTACTAAAAAAGGATTTTTTGTGTATATCATATGTAACTTAAATTTGATAAAAACAACTATGAATATATTGATATATGTGGTATGTATAAAAGCTGAACATATTTTTATTTTTACTATGTTCTAATATAATCTTAAATTACACTAACAGACCTTCAACTACGAGAATGAGACGGTTTGGTTTAGTTTTTTTCTCGGTTAATGGTTAATATTGATCAATCATAATTGTTAAAAATGAGATAAAAAAATATTTTGCTATAAAAACTTACAAACATAAAGTATATTGTTATAAAAAAAAAAGTGAACGATTCAGTGTTTATAACCTTATTAATATGATAGAAAATTAGGTATCTCACTTAATTCCAAATAATTATCCTTTAAATTTTCAACTCTAAATATAATTAAATATCATGATATTTAATATTATTTTATATTAAAAACATTTATTACTATTATTTGTTTGATTCGGTTTTTAGTGGTTTGGTTTTGGATGAAAAACCATAAACCGAACCATATGTATTTGGTTAATCAAAAACAGAAATAGTATCATCGTTTTTAGTAATGGTTCAGTTAAAATAGTTCATTTATTTCGGTTAATTAGGTTTTGATTTGGTTTTTCGGTTAATATACACACCCTTACCTTCAACCTTCTATGCCTAAAGAACATAACTTCCAGTTTTTATTGTCAGATTATAAACCATTTGATTAAAAGTTAAACAAATATCTATAAAAATAAATATGAGTTACCTTTAATAGTTCATTTATTTTGACTTTCCCAAAACATCTAATAGAACATATATTCTTTTGAAGGTATCACAATAATATGAAAGTAGTCGAAGTATAACCACTAGATATTAATGTTGTTTGGTACAATCTTTTGAGTCTTATCACCACATTCATTATAACTTGCATAGATATAATTTTGATAGTTTGAGGCAAAACAAGATAGATAAAGATCTACTAGCAATTATAATGGGTATTGATTGCAATTGTGAACAAATACAAATACGTGTTTATAAAGATTTGGCATTTTTTTGTGTATAAATAAATGAGCCCAAGTGATTTCATCATTGTTTTCCCTTACCTTTTTTCTTATATTGTAGAGCTCAAATACTCTTTTAGTAATACCCTTATATATTTCTTTTGTTTCAATTGATGTTTTGTCTATTTATGTTACTATGTAATCCAATTCTAATGTTTTAATGAAGAGTTTAAGACTAAAAACTTTATTACTCAATGTATATGGTTTCAAATGGAAAGGGAAAGCTTTCTCAAAACCAAATTATTCATTTCTAGTGGATATATTCTTTCTTCCATGATTTGGTTGAGGGATTAATTTCTTATTTCAAGAAAGGTTCCTTTTGAATTTATTCATATGTTAGAACTTTATTAACAAATGTTGTAAGAACGTTCACATGGGAAAGGTTCCTTTTGAATTTATAATTAAAATAATCACTCCACAAATTCGGTATATAACAATGTAGCTTGTAACAAATATCATATCCACATATACACATAGATATAAATGTGGAAATATATAAGTATATGGATAGAAAAAATCACACATATGATCCACTAGTAAAATGTTATTTTATGGTGGAAACATAAACAATATTACAACATATATTTGTATTCTTGTTTTCAGTACATTGGATAATTCACATGAATTCAACAACTTATAGCAGTGGAGATTATCAACCAATAATCACTCAATTTTGATGATATTTTCAACATCCTCTCTTGAGCTTGGGATTTCAAAGAGCTTGAGCTTGAGGGTTGAAGGTTAGGGATTTCAAAGAGCTTGAGCTTGAGGGTTGAAGGTTAGGGGTTTCAAAACGGGGCAAAATCACAAAACATGAGAAACCATATATGAAAATTCAACACATGTTAATATCATTCGCGTTTGATACGTTTGGTTTTCTGACACCAAATGCGGTGAAGTTTCTTAATAGAGTACAATGGATCAGACATAGCAATGTTATGTCTCCTAGATCTATATATAATATTAAAAAAAATTGATTTTATCATATAAAAAACTTAACGACGCAACTTGTTGTCCGTTTGCCTTCGCACTCATTGTATTGTGATCACTAATTAATATATTCGTTTTGAATTATATCCAAAAAGTTTGATTTTAAAAGTTGACACAAAATAAAGTTGTTATTTTACAAATATCGTAGCCTTCCTTTTCACAAAGAGTTTATGAAATAGATTGTGCATCACGTTGTGTTTCAATTTAGAGTCCATGAATCTCCAATATATACGTAAAGACTCAAAATCACAAATTTCATCATATCTTTTTCAACTTTTGAACAAAATTTGTTTTTCAGACTTTTTGGCAAATTTCAAAACTCGATATTGCATACCCTTTTTGTATAAAAAGTTGATTTGACATTTTATTTTTTTGTATTTTCAATAGTAAATTTTTAATAAAAGTCATTAATTATTTTTGAAAGAATTTTATATATGTCCTAATTAAACAACAAAATATTATGTCTTATACTTTTTAAAATCTAAATATCATATATATCCTAAATAAACATACATAATATTATATTTGTCCTAATTTTTGTTTAAACATTTTATAATCATTTTAAATCATTATTTTTATTAATTGTTTATTATACACCTCTTATAAAGATATGTTTAAAATATCATATATACCCTTAAATGCATCAAAATGTTATATTTACCCACAATAACATTTTATTACTTTAATTGTCAAAATATCATATTTATTCAAATTATCATTTTATGATTTAATATAAACGTGTCTTTATCCATTAAGACATTATTTTATATATTGGTTATTAAAATGATTTATATGTATATATTTGTTATTATAAAGATAAATAATAAAGATGAAAACCGAATTTTTATACTAATAAGACAAAGAAAACAAAAATACATAAAAAAATTGTTTTTAAGTGGAAAAACTAAAACTAATTAAGATACATTCCTTGGGTCAATTTGACTTTGTTATTGATGCCTAGGCTTTGTAGTGCATATATTTTCTTCTACTGCTCGATTTTAATTCCTCTTGTCTATATTGGTTTTTGATAGAGGACAAATATCTAATTGAAATTTTACTCCTCAAGTGAAAACATGACAAAATCAATATGATATATTAATGACATCATCAAGCAACAATCTTCTTTTCCTTAACTACTTCTATTTATATTTATACATTTATATCCCAAACACCATTATACAAATAACCTTTTGGTCGGACTATGGTTATTATTTAGCAATGGCAATTTGAGCATTAGCCAACAACTAAAAATATGAAAAGTAAAAAAATTATTCATTATACCCTTTGTATAGCAAAATGTACCACACGTGCTTATGAGGAGTTTTCACCCGGGGAAGCTAATGCAACTAAAAGTTTGAAACATAAAGCTAGTAGGTATGAGTCATCGTTTTCGCACCAATTTTTTGTCACATCAGTTGTCATGAAATTCTCCATACCATTCTATTTTTGCTATAAAATATTTACCTGTAACATCCCGTTTAATAAATAAATAAATAGATAAAATTAATATGAATAGTAGCCCTAAAATCCATAATTTTTAGAGGGGTGTTGGTTTTCGGGAGCCAAATGTTATAATTTGGATTATTCGGGGGCTAAAGAGTAAATTATGGACCTAAGTTGAAAAGGTTTTGTAGATGAGGGGCCATTTGGTAATATAAGGACTTCAGTTGAAAATAATTTGTAGAGGGAGGGGCTGCATGGTAATTATTGGGACTTAAGTTGAAGAGTTTTTGGATGGTTGGGGTTAAAAGGTAAATTATAGACTTAGTTTGAAATAAAAAGGGAAAGGAGGGACTATTTTCGTCATTATGGAAATGAGTTTAAGGGGATCGGGTATATAAACCCGTCACCCTCCCGGTAACCCTAACCCTAATGCAAAACATCAGTCGCCACCTTCACCTTCCACCTCCGGCGCCGCCGCCATGCCGTTTCCGATCAGCGACAGCGACAAGGACCACTGGACTTCCGCCTTTCCGTTCGACTGCCACCATTCTCTATTTCCTTCTGACGTTGATTCCGCTGCTACCGCTTTTTCGGAGCTTTCTCAACCACATCTTTACCAATTGAAGCCGGAGTAGACCATTGCAGATGGAGTCGATAACCACCAGCATTCGTTGGCGTCATTGCTGCCGGCGAAGACGTTCCTTGCCACTGTTTCATAGCCACCGAACCGCCGAAGCCACCACCGCGAACCTGTGTTGCCCGTTTCCATTGAAGACAAAGTCGTCGTCGGTTCGTGTGTATTCTGCTCGCGTATGTTGACGTGTTGTTGGGCAGAGGGTCAAGAGAAACCGTCGCCACCACCGTGAGGTGATGGTTGTCATCGCAAACCGCCGCTGCGGCCACCTTCCCGTGTCGCTGCTGTAACACCGAAAATTTTCAAACCAAAATTTTCATTTTCAAACACAATAAACACATGCCACATTTCCCAAAAATCTCAAGTATCAACATTAACACGTATTATTTTTCAAAAGTTGTTTATCACAAAATCCAGGATCCTCCAAAAACATATCTCTAATGCGAGTGTGTGTACAATCAAGCCGGGGCCTTCCCGCGATCATCGGAAGTACCTGAAACACATAACACATAACACGGTAAGCACGAGGCTTAGTGAGTTCCCCAAAATACCACACACAGCTCATTAGCCACTCTAGGCCATAACTCAATAAGACCATCCGATCAATGTGTCTCAGTGGGACCCTCCGTTCCCAACTCAGTAAACTCATAATAACAATATTCAGCATAAATCACAATGACATAATGCAGAATATTAAAATACACACGTAAGCACAATAAACATCTCAATCACACAAATGTATCACTCATGGTAAGTATAGTGAGAAGACTCACCTTGCAAGAAATCGGAAAATCTCGAACTCAAATCACCGGTCTAGCCTCCGCCTAACATATACGAAAATTATCCCTAATTAATCACGGCTCTCAAGAGGCTACACTAAACTCACAGAAGGGCAAAAGACCATTTTACCCCTCAATGGCCATAATTGTCCACAAATTGACCAAACCCTAAAAGTCAATGACAGGAAGTACGCTGGGTGTACTCAGCTGCCATGCATTCATCGGGGATACGTGACCCCTACGCTGTGCGTACTGGAATTACGCCCAGCGTACGCTCCAGTTTCACTCTGCTCACTCATTTGGTCTTAACCAGTTAAGACCTTGGCTCATATTACAGATCTGGACTCCCTAATATCTCTTACCCCATAAAGTCAGTGACTTTAAGTCTTTGCATGGCTGATATGGTCACAAACACACAAAATACTCACTCTTTTATCTCAAGAAGCTCATAACTCATGCATGGCTTGATTCCAACGACCAATATTGGATTTTTATGACATTACACCGCTAATACACTCAAAGGGGGTTGGTCATAATCTCTGGAGCTCAAGATCTCATAAAGTCTCCACCTTTTGGGACAAAACCCTAAAATACTCTACTGTGATGCACATAACAAAAGAGTGGGAAAGTTTGAAGCTTTATACCTCTATATGAAGCTCCCAACTCAGATATGCTCAGATCCAAGAGCCTGGACTCCCACTCCTTCTTCTCCAAAGCTTTCTCTTCTCTTCAAGACCACACAAGAACTCTCAAAGGCTCTCAAATGCACTCTCAAGCTCCAAAAAAACGAAGGTTATGGCACACTAAGGTTTGTTGTCTGAGATTGGTGGCCAGAAATGAGGCCATCATATCCTTTATATAGGGGACTCACCCTAAATTAGGTTTTTCACTCTGGGCCTAGTACGCCCAGCGTACTAGGTGGCTTCCGCGTCAAATGCACGCATATGAGTACGCTGAGCGTACACTCTCGTACGCCCCGCATACTCATTCACCGCCTTTTCTCAATAAAGGGCTAAAATGGACAAGTGCTCAAAAGATCAAGGGTTACAAGGTATACTTGGACTTGAGATGTTACAACTGTTGTCACCATGCGCCGGCAGGTGGGTGGATGAGATCATTTTGCAAACAGAAAGCAAGAGTTTGGGTGTTGTTGACCGAAATTCCCGGAAAAGCCACCGCCACCACCATGAGGTGGTGGCTGCCGCCTTGTACCACCGTCGGCCACCACAAGGGTAGTTGTGTGTGTGTGTTTATCTTAGTGTGTGTGTGTTTTTTTATTTAGGATTTTGTGTTGTATGTTTGTTATCGGTGACGAAATAATCAAAGAAAACTCATAACCACCACCGTGAGGTGGTGGCTGCCGCCACTTGCCGCCACCAGCCGTCGTGTTGGGTGGCGATGTGTTTTTTCTTGTGTTTAGATTGCTTTTAGGATGCTTGGACATAATTGGACTAGGACCATAACCACCACCGTGAGGTGGTCGCCGCCGCCGTGAGCCGTCGTTGACCACCACTACCCGAGGTGGTAGTGGGTGGTGCCCGACTTATTTAACCCTAGTTGATCTAATGAAACCCTAATTGATCTAAAGACTTAGCTTTTGGTCCTAATTGGGTTGGAAACCCTAATTAGGGTTTAGAAAACCCTAATTTTGGATATATGGGTTTTGGATGGTCGGGACCCGCATTTTTTATGCACGGATTGAGATTATGTATTAAGCCGACCACACCATATGATTTATCTAGTAAAGTGATAGACTTAATGGATTAAGTCCTTAATGGGTTAAGTAAGGAACACATAACCCTAATCATCATTTCATGTGAGAAACCCTAATCTTGCTTGGGCCTTAAGTTAGGCCTTTCTACTGGGCTTTGGTGATTGGGCTATTGATGAGCCATCCAATAACAATCATATGGACTAAGAATATATGGATGGGCTTTAGTGTAAGGCCCATGTGAGGGTTTGGGCCAATTTGGAAAATTGGGCCATAGATGGGCCATAACTGGGCCTTAAGGATTATGAGAGGTTGCACCATTGGAATGCCAAATGGTTGAACTGGACTAAATGGTTGGGCCTTAGGGTAAGACCATGTAGAGGTTTGGGCCCAATTTGGAAAATTGGGCCATATGTTGGGCTTTGATTCATAGTTTGACTTTTGGGCCTTTGGATTGGGCCTTGAGCTTGAATCAAGCTAAGAAGGGGGTAAAGTAGTCTTTTACCCCAAGCATGGACTTATGGTTATGTGTTGGAACCCAATTATTAATTGGGTATTGTTTTGATGTTGACAGTTCGAGAATCTGTCATCCAGCAGTCAGGGTTTTGTCTGCGGGACTTCAGCAGTGCGAGGTTAGTTACCTTCCAGTAGAAGTGGGTCGAAGGCACCAATATCGGCCCACTAGTAGTTGATTATAGTTAAGATAATTGTTTGTGTGATAATTGTCTGGTATGCCACTATCTGTTATGAGTTATGTGTTAGTATGCTATGATATTATGTGATAGTAGTAGGAGGTAGGGGTGTGCAATAAACCGCATAAACCGCCCGCACCGCACCAAACTGCACCGCATAACGCGATTTAAAACACTCGCGGTGCGGTTTGTGGTTTGTATTTTTGTTAAACCGCATTATGCGGTGCGGTTTGCGGTTTACGATTACAAAATTGCGGTTTATACCGCACCGCATTGATAAAATCAATTAATGATTATATATATATATATATATATATATATATATATATATATATATATATATATATATATATATATATATTCGAAAATATTTTGACATGTCCTCAATTAGTGACATTATCTTAAGTTTTTAAAATGTAATCTTAATTAATCCAAAATTTAACGCAGTTACTATATTTTATTGTCTCAAATTCATTTTCAACTAAGATTCAGTGACCATTATTTTATGGTCACTATGTTTTTTTAACTTATGTATATTCATAAGTAGTTAATGACCACAATTATTTGACCACCAAATTTCTTAATGACCACTTAGTGAGCCGTTAGTGATGACACTGATAGTATTATCATTAAATTTAAAGTAAATAATTAGTTAAACCGCAAAACCGCATAAACCGCCCGCACCAAACCGCACCGCATAATGCGGTTTTTAACGATCGCGGTGTGGTTTGCGGTTTCTAAATAACTCAAACCGCATATGCGGTGCAGTTTGCGGTTTTGGCTCTAAACCACACCAAACCGCACCGCGCACACCCCTAGTAAAAGGGGTGGATAGACCCCAATATCGTTTGTAAGGACCGACATGGTAGGTTGGGCACCCAGATATGTCTGACAGTATGTTATGATATGATATTATGTGATAGTGGTAGGAGGGGTGGATAGACCCCATTATCGGTTGTAAGGACCGACAGGGTAGGTTGGGCACCCATATATGTCTAACAGTATGTTGTGATATGTTATTATGTGGTAGTGGTATGGGTGAAATAGTCCCCATAACCGGTTGAAATAAATCGGAGGGTAGGTCGGGCACCCAGATATGCCTGGCAGGGTAGGTCGAGCACCCAGATATGCTTTACAGGGGTAGGTCGGGCACCTCGGTATGCCTGACAAGGGTAGATTGAGCACCCAGATATGATCAGCAGGGTAGGTCGGGCACCCAGATATGCCTGGCAGTATGTTTATTGTTTGGTATGTGGTATGATGGGGGAACTCACTAAGCTTCGTGCTTACGGTTTTCAGTTTTGGTTTCAGGTACTTCATTTTCAAAGGAAAGGAGCCGACGATTGCAGCGCATCACACTATGTTTTCCGCACATGAGATCTTTGGGATTACACTCTGATATTGTTTTATGATAACATGTTTTGATTATTGACACTTTGGTTTTGACATGGGATGTTTTTATGGATGTTTTTATACCGTTGGTTTTAGGAATTATTAAACTAAAAATGAATTTTTTGGTCTTAAATTTTGGGATGTTACACTACCACACCACTTTAATTTTCTCTTCAAATGTATATAAAAGAATTTATGAAACTAAATGAAGAAATATGGTCACGTGGCCTCCCGGATTGAGTTTTGGTTCTCCGCCAGACGTTACCTCTCATTATCATCTCCATAGCAAGAAACAGGGTGTTAAGGGGGTGGTGTTCCCCTGCGTAGCCATGTCGTTGAGGACTGCCACCTTAGTCTCCCCACACCATTTATGTCAAATACCTAGTAGCCTAATAAAATGGAATCACATATATAATCGTATATAGTCTCCCTACACCATTTATGTCACATACCTAGTAGCCTAATAAAATGGAATCGCATATATAATTGTATACATACTTCACGCAACAAGTATACATAATCACACACACATACTTCACACAACAAATACATGAGACATATCTGTTGGATTGGGTGTCTAACCCCATAACTATAATTGGTATATACTTGAATTGATAGTAGCGCAATCCTTTTGGATTGCCCTCAAACCTAGCAATTGAATAGGATGTCTTTTAGAGAGAGAGATTGATTTATTAATTTACTATATGGTTGATAAATTAATTGGAAATCAAAATAAATAATTTGTTAATATATTATGAGAATAATATATTAATTGGAAATTGTATTATTTAATTAATAATTAATCAAAAATTAATTAGAATTAATTTTGGGATTAATTAGATTAATTAAAAGTAGGAGGACTAAAGGTGACAATGTTTAATAGTTGAGCATTGAGGAATTCTAGAACCTCCCATAGGGGGACAAATTCTAGAATCCCTTCTATGGTTTCCTTGGGCTTTAAGGGTGCCTTGGATGCCTTAGGGTGGAAGAAAAGGGATTAGGGTTATCTTGGAGATACCTGCCTTGTCCAATACCTTCCTATCACCTATATAAACCCCCATTGGGGTTGAATTTCGTCCATGCCTTCATTCCTAAGAGGAATTCTGAAATTCCTCACCTTTCTCCTCTCTCTCTCTCTCTTCAAGCTCCTTAGTTGTTAGGGTTTGGGTCTGAACCATTAGAGGCATGACATTTGTGGCGCTTGCTTCCAAGAGATCAACAAGAAGGTTTCTATGTTATTCTCTACAATAATAATCAAGGTATGTTTCTCCTAACCCTAATTAGTATAATTTCGAAAATATGTTAGGTATCTTAGGGTTTCTTATTTGTTGTTCAAAGTTGGATGTTCAGTTAGAGAAAACATAAATCTATAACTAGGGTTGCATGCACACATAGGAATTTATATGTTTTGCATAGTTCTCATCAGTGGTATCAAAGCATAGGGTTTGTTTTATATTGAATTGTTACAATTGTTGAACTTGAACAAGGATAAGCAAAACAAAATCATCATTCTGTTCCGCCACAACGACGTGGTGGCATGCAAATTCGTTCGACCACGACGTGGTAATTATTTACCACGATGTGGTGGACGATCAGGTCCATAAAATCGAGTTTTTGCTTATCTCATGAATTGATTAGGATAATTACCTTAAATAATTTTTTAAATAAGTAAAACTTCATAATTATCTAAGTAATTGGATATCCTTATCTTGAATTCATGATTGGTTTACTTTTAAATTAAAATTAATTTCTTAATTTTTGAAATTTAAAAATAAAGCCTAGTATTTTGAAAAGTTTAAAATACATCCATATGGATCTTATTATTAATTTAATTAAGTGATTAATTAAAAGATAATCAATAAATCCATAAAATGGTTTAAAATTAATTAAATTAAAAGTTTAATTTATTAATGGATTAAACCCTTGGAATTTTAAAAAAGTTCTACATACACCTTATACTATGTATGTAATTGAAAGTTTAATATATATTATATGTATAAGAAAATTCAGTCGAACCGCTAGTACGCCTCATTCACGAAGCCATACTATAAGGGGAGTTTAAGGAAGCGGCCTGTAAAATGACCATCATTAGGTATCCATTCTTACCCACCACTCTCTTGTATGGTCGAGGGTCGTTAGCCGAACGGGTTTGATAGGACAATTAGTTATCATTAACAAGTATAATGCGATTAAAAAGTAACTAAACTATTTTAAAAAATCTCACTCTTAGTTACTTTAGGAAAAATGTGAATTTGTATGCTAATCCATGAAATTGCACATTACACTTTATAAGTCGTTAGTGGAGCGTGTGTGGTTAACCGGCACACTAATGAGGGACTAATAAAGAGTGGTAATAGGTGTCTCGAAAATTATCGTTGATTAAAGGAGCGCATGTGGTTAACCGGCACATAAAAACGAGATGATAAATGACATCAAGAGTACCAAGCTAATTTGCATGATTATTCACATCTCGTTTGTGATCCTCGACATCCCTGTCACAAAAGTGAGAGCATAATCAATATTAAACATGTCATTGATTAGATTCAATGAATCTCAAAAGATCTAGGAGTTTCATAAGATTGAAACTGATAAAAGCCTTACCTACCTAAAATAGATTCGAATTTGATTACGGCACCCATCTTCAAAGTTCAAATTGAAAATATGGATCCTAGCCTTAATTCAAATTTATGGGTTAATAATTAAGGATTAAATATCAACTAACTTGAATTATCTTTTCTCCTATTATGGATGTCAATTCAAGACAACAATGGTATTCCTTGTTCTTTGGGAAGTGGTTTTCCCCTTCTTTCTGAAGATGATCTTCCACATTCTGATCAAGGTGAAAGTATGTTCCCTTCTTTGAGCAATGGTGGAAATGGATATCATACTTCTCCAACTCTTCCTCCTCATCATCCAGTGACTCTCCCCACGTCATGATTCCCTCGAGTCGAAAGATACAAAATTACTCGTGCGTTATTGGCATGTAAACATCAAGATGGAAATTTTGTGTGTACGCATGTTCTGAAAATGAAATCGTACATTGACAAATTGGATAGGTTGGGTGTCGTTTTCCCAAGGGAGCAAGCCATTGATTTGGTTCTACATTTGCTTCCTAATTCATATAGTCAGTTCATTTATAACATTTATATGAGCAACCACGATGTGACCCTAACTGATCTAACACATATGTCGATTGTTGCTGAAGCAGAAATGATCAAGAGCACAAGTGAAGCAAAAGTATTTGAAGGATCTAATTCCAAAATTTCCATGGACATTGACAATAGTAATAATGGTGGTCTAGAAAAGATTTTTGTTCCCAATGGAAAGGGACCGGCCAAGGTCAAACCGTTTGATCGTATGGTAAATAGAAATGCTAGTTCTGAGATAGTTCCATGTGCTAACCCTAAAAGGTCCATATGTTTCTATTGCTAATTGAAGGGACATTGGTTGCAAAGCTGCCCAGACTATCTGAAACATCTTAGAGATGGGAAAGTCAAGTTGTGTGACTCTACTTCAGGTACATCCATTATCTTAACAAGTTCCTATTCATAGGCTATTAATGCATGATGTGATGATCACATTTTGATGGTATTGCAGGATCTAAGAGAAAGAATGAAGCTTAAGAAGAGTAAGCTGAATCTGATTGTGGGATATGAATTTCGGTCGCATGGTTCAATGATCCGATTTTTGAAGCTACTACTTTGGAGTTATAATAATTTAATATTTTGCTTAATAAATGTCTAGAAACATTGTTTTCATTTATGCATTGTAAGGACAAGTTCCAATTTTCGTTTGTTATCAGTAAAAGTGAAATTTTGGTTTATATTGTTGGTTTACGTTATATTTCCTTGCAATGACATTTATGAAAGTGTTGGTTACATTTCTATTATTAGCAATATTAATTATGAATTTGATTCTTATATCTCTTGTGGAAATTGTAGGGTTTTGCATACTACAACATCCTATGGTGCACATACAACCCTAAATACCTTGGATCTATGTTTTCACTAATTATACATGCAATGATGTTTCCAAGGTATTAAGCCTATAACTAACATGCAATTGACATATACCATACAAGATACTAGTTAGGGTAACATACCTTTTATGTAGCTTGAAGTCTTGATGTATTTGGCCTTAAGGGCTTAGCCCCAATAGTGTGGAAGCCTCAAATGAAGTCACAACACATCATGGACAAATGTGGCTCTTGAGAGAGAATCTCCATGCACCAAAAACACCTCCATGAACTCCAAGTACAAGTCTAGGCGTTTTTGGCTATGAATGGACATATTTATATGTAGGATTCCAAAGGTCATGGGTATAACCCAAATCCATACCCATGGGTGTTATAATCCATGGTTCATGTGGCCCAACTCTTTATGTATCCATACATAAACTTGGTCCAACATGGATCATAAGCCCAACACATATAAATATAACTAATTACCATAATTAGTCCCCATAGATTTAATTAGTCTCCTTTGATCACTAAATTAATTTTTGATCAATACTAATTAAAACATATGACTTCACATCAATATATTATAACTTATAATATATTAATAAATCATATATAACCTTCTCTCAAGAGTCCATCCTAACAAATCGCCTTGATGATATGCAACCCAAATGGACTATGCTACTCTCGGGTCGAGTACATACCAATAATAGTTATGGGCTTAAACATCTAATCCAACAGAAATGTCATAATTGACTAAGTGATAAAGAATTCTCATCACCCAAGTTTCAATTTGTGATAGAAACTTGGAGTCATGCAATTTGAATTGTGTGATGTATGAGAACCTTGGTCATTATAAGATTACGAATAATTCATTGATCACATGTTCATGTGAGTCAAAGTGAAGGACTAATGGATTTACTACATGTTGATATGGACTATTCAGACCCACCACAAAAGGACGATAAGTCTATTCGTCATAGTTAACTGATGTTTCAGTAGGTGTGGTTGTGTTTATATGATTAAACATAATTCTGATACTTTGAAAAGTTTTTCAAAGAGTGACAGAATGAATAAGAAGAATCTGTTAGGCATAAAGATAAAGGTTTCTCCAATCTAAAAGGAAATGAGAGTACTTTAGTATCATGTTTTATGATCATCTTGATGATTATGGAACTATATCACAATTGATCCTTGAATAACATCTTACTGTAATTGTTTGACTAAGAAGAGGAACCAGATATTGTTGAAATGGTTCAATCGAGAGATAGGTCATACTTCGTTTCTAATCAAGTTTTAGATCCATGCTCTAGTTACTTCGAATCGTATCTTGAAACTTATTTCATACTAAGTAGGTTTATAAAACCTCATGAAATGTGGAGTAATAATGTTTTCTTACTTTAGCACATTTGGAATTGGAAGTTGTGATGTTTTGGTTAAAACAAAGGATGAACCAAGGCCAATTCCATGAAGTGTTTCTTGTCGAGAATCACTCTAACTTTTGAATATTTGTTTTTACTCATCAAGGAATGTTCCTTGAGAGAGAAACTTATATGTCAAAACATCAGTGGGAGTCTTAATGATCTTGAAGAGTTTCAGGGGTCAATCAAGAATAAACCTATTAGTTATCACCAGCACGTGACCTGAGGCTGATAACCTATCGTGTTAAGTTGACACATTCTTGTTTATGTGCACCATCCAGTTGAGTTGACAACATTTATGAGTTCTATGGTTCTCATTTGACTGTAAAGGCAGAACACATTGATCAGTGAAAGTACATTGATCAATATGGGTGAACTGCTTAACAACATGGAAGCACTGGTCGCCCCTTGTGCTACCAGGGGGCAAGAAATTAAGAGTAAGCAAAGTTTAATCCATGAAAGGGAAGCTAAATTTGAGTTTGGTTTTATCCTTAACCTTGTCTTGTGATTGTAGGTTGGAAATGATAGATACACATTGATGGGAACTTATACACCACAAATAATCTAAGTGGCAAAAGGTTCCACTCTAATTTATGAGAATAATTATGAGGAAACACTTTCGCTAGTAGATTTTAAAGATCTAATAAATATCATTATGGTTAGTGGTTGTGATAATTGCATTCTCAAATTCGCAATATGATTACAACATCCCTTTTCATAGTTCAAATTGTGAGAGACGGCAATGAATTGTTTGAACTTTTAGGACATATGGTTATAAGTTGTGAAAGAGTTTGAACACACACACACACATACACTATCTAATGAAAGGTGTATAAGCTTGAGAAGTCTAGTTGAAGACTTATTGAAGCATTACGTATCAGAAATTTGTACTTTAGTAAGAAAGTCAAAATCATTGATTTCTAGAAGTCCAGTTGATTTCTGGATATATGTTAAAGCTAGTGGGAGCATAATTGTTATGAAAGTGAGAGCATAAGTGTTATACTAGTCGGAGCATAATTGTTATGATAGTATTGCAAGTTAGCAATATTATTCGTAGGAGACAAAGATTTCAATTTGCAAGTTGTAAAGTTTGGAAATTGTTTCGCTATAGTAAGGCTTAAGGGAGAGGGCACTGATACTTTGTTTCAAATCTAAAAGTTTAGATTGAAGGGTTTATTAGAACTTAGTCTTAGACATATATGAATATCATTTTGAAATGATTTAACATACGAAATTCGATATATGGAAATATTGTAGCAAGAAATTGATAAAATATTAGGTCTTTATGTAAGACATTATGAATCGAGTCTCATATGCTTCATATATAGGATCGATTACATATGCTATAATATTCACGTGTTCTGATTTTTCCAAATGCCTTGGGCATTGAGAGGGAAAAAGGACTAGAAATTGGTGTGACTAAAGGCGAACAACTGTCAAGAACATTCTGAGGTTATACCAAAGGATTGGTTGCTTGTGGACAGTTGGAAGTATAATATTGGTTGGAAGGACCATAGTGACATGTTTTTGTAACATCCCATTTTTCCAGTAGCTTCAAACTCATCCCTCGGATTTAATTAGGGCATTTTGGCCCTTGGTTTAGAAGGAAGTGACAAAAGGAAACCCTAGTGGCAAAATGGTAAGTTTGGAAGTTTAAGTAGTACGCGGAGCGTACATGTGGTACGCTAAGCGTACTAGGGCGCGCCCTAGTACGCTGGGCGTACGCATGTGTACGTTGGGCGTATGCATGTGTACATTGGGCGTACGTATGCCAGGATGGAACCCTAACTTTTAGGGTTTGTGGAGTATTTAAGCACCTTATGGACCATTCCCTCTCATCTCTTTCAGCCTCCACACCTCCCTTAGCCGTCTTGAGAGAACCCTAGTGATAGCTTAATTATTTGTATATATTTTAGCAATCGTTTTCTTTTAGTTTTAACATTTTTAATATTCTTTTTGCATTAAATCGTTAGATTTATTGTTTTGAATATTTTTACTCGTTGAAGTTTTTTTGTGCAGATTTGTACGAGCAAGATGGTATTTTGGAGCATTGTTAAAGCCACATTGAATGCCTTGCAACCAAGATTGAAATCTCGTAGCAAAATCCGGGAGCGAAAAGAAAAACAAAGCGATATAAATTAATTTTTCGGATTTTGATAGCTTTGACCCGCTTTCTTCAAGCGAACAGACGGAGGGGCAAACTTTGTCCGATTTAGCTAAAATTTTACGAGCATCTTCATAACTCATCAATCTTCGACCTCACCAAAAAGAAATGGATTCGGACAAGTTTTGATATTATTTTTGGCCTCGTGAACAGCTGGGTAGAAGGCTGTCCAGCAACCCATTTGGCAGCCCAACTAATTCAAAAGGCAGCCCATTATCTTTATTTGTCCAGCAGCCCATGTTTCAATTTGATTGAGTCCACTTTGAAGTTGTGCTGGGAATTGAACGCAAACTTTAAAAGATGCAGTAGGGCATCTCATTTTAAATTTCGCCGGCAGAGAAGAAAAGGGGAGTGACGACGCTAGCTTGCTCTCTCCTCCTTCCTTTCTTTCTTTTATTGCTTATTTTTGGAACATTTCAAATGATATTATCATTGATATATTTATCATTGATTTTATTATCTTGTAATTAGCTATTTACATTAGATTAGGTTAGGTTAATTTTTGTATTGATACTTGGATTATGAATGAAGTTTTTTGGAGCAACAAGAAGTGACGATTTCAAGGAGCTTTATCATCTTCATTTCGTAATCGGTATTGGTATAATTTCTATCATTTTTATTGTTATTATTATTTTGTCTAGTTAGTTTTTATTTTTAATATTGGGTGAATCTATGGAGCAATTAATTGATTAGGAATAGCTTTGTGTGGTTTTGATGGTATGCTATGAGAATATTTTCTAGTAAAACATCTATTTATGTTCATATGTCTTTAATCATGAGTTTAGATATGTGAATGTTTAATTAGTTGGTTAATTTCTTGATTACGTAATAGATCATCAAATTAACAAGTGACAAATGGTTCTTGTGATTGTTTGTCTTTCACACAATCATGAAAATATTTTCTCCAATATGGTAGTGAAACAATTTGACTCCTCTTGGATTTGGTGACTTTTTGGTTCTTAATGCTAGTTAATTTTCATTAATTACATGCTTCATGGAAATTATGACTTTAACTAAGAAAATGTGTTATGAGCTTCTCTAACCATTGTATTAACTAAGAAAAGTCTAGGTGATCTCAAGCTTCTTAGGTTGCTTTAGCCAAATTAGTATCCATTAAACCCATTGCACCACAAAATTATGATGATTAGTCAACTAATTGAACTTGTGAATTATCCCGATATTGGAATGTTTTATTGTATAGATTTTGTATTTTTCCATTTTTTTATTTTTGTAAAATAGTTTTTATCGCATTTAACATTTTGAAAACCCCCCATATCATTGTATTTTTTTATTTCGTAGAAACTGAATGCATAGATTTGATTCGAATCAATCCCTGTGGATTCGATCCCTATTACCGCTACTACAATTCATTTTTGTATGTCGTCGTATTAAGGTTTTTTTATTTGGTGGTCTCGACACCCACCAAGCTTCCTAGTGATCATTCTTGAGCTTATAAGTGTGTTTTTGGTACCTTCAAGAAGAAGCTTGTGCCTCAAGGAGCCAAGGAGGGAAGGTTGGCTTGTAGATCTTGGTTCATCATCTGTTTTGGGAGCTCCAGAAGGTATAAAGTTGTTACCTTTATACATATTTCTTCTAGATATATCGTTGGTAGTTTATTTACACTTTTTGTCCCATAAAGTCCCATTATGATGCATAGTTTGTTTTGGACGATTTGAGTTGTCCTTTCAGACCCTAGAATGGGTCCTAAGGCATAAAAATGAGGTCCCTTGAACTAGATGGGTCCCTAGTTCTTGGTAGGAGGTCTTAATGGATTAAGACCATGTATTGAGCTCTATTCAGTCGATCAAAGTCCTAAAGTTTGAGACTTTATGGTCCTAGAACACATTTGAGCAGTAGATCTGAAGTTTGAGCTTAAGTGCTTAATCTATTAAGCACTTATGGAAGTTTTAAGATCTGCGAGGTTACGCCCCGGGTAAATCTAGTACGCCCAGCGTACTGGGTCAACCACCCCGATGGTGGTCAACATCTGGAGGAGTACCCCCCGCGTACCAGAGGAGTACGCCCCACGTACGTCCTCTGTTGGGCCTTTGGCCTTTGGGCCTCGGGTTTTGGGCTGTTTATGGACTAGTTAGATTTGGACCTTTGCTGGACTTTATGAACATTATGTTTTGGGCCAAGTTTTGATAATGGATCTTGGAATTAGACCCAATTATGGAGTTGGGCCTAATTTGGTAAATTGGGCCAATAGTGAGCTTTGCATAAGGACTTTCAAGGTTATGTACTTGGCATTGGACCTTGGCCCAATAAAGACAATGGACATGATGGATTGTGTGGATCCTTAGTCAAGATTGTTATGTTGTGCAATGACTTGGTATTTATTATTTGGATAGTTCGGGATTTTTGGTGAGGCAACGATTCAGGAGTTCGATTCTTCAGTTCAAATCGGCATTGCGAGGTGAGTTGTCCTCACTGTACTCAAGGGTATAAGGCACCAAGGCCGGTCCTTTGATTTGTTATTTGGGATTGTTACTGTTATGATATGTTAGCTTGGTATCCTGGTAGATAGGATGGTTATATGATGGTATGATATGTTAGCTCGGTATGCTGGTAGATAGGATGGTTATATGCTCGTATGATCTGCTAGATCGGTATCCTGGTAGATAGGATGGTTATATGATGGTATGATATGTTAGCTCGGTATCCTGGTAGATAGGATGGTTATATGCTCGTATGATCTGTTAGATCGGTATCCTGGTAGATAGGATGGTTATATGCTGTTATGATATGTTAGCTCGGTATCCTGGTAGATAGGATGGTTATATGCTGGTATGATATGTTAGCTCGGTATCCTGGTAGATAGGATGGTTATATGCTGGTATGATCTGTTAGCTCGGTATCCTGGTAGATAAGATGGTTATATGCAAGTATGATGTGTTAGCTCGGTATCCTGGTAGATAGGATGGTTATATGATGGTATGATCTGTTAGATCGGTATCCTGGTAGATAGGATGGTTATATGCTGGTATGATGTGTTAGCTCGGTATCCTGGTAGATAGGATGGTTATATGTTAGTATGATCTGTTAGATCGGTATCCTGGTAGATCGGATGTGGTTATGCTTAGTGACCTATAGTTTGGTCTGACTGTCTGTATGCTGGTAGGAGATTACCTATTATATGTGCACATGATTGATTGGTAGTTGAGGGTATTCCATCTCGAGGATCATAGGACCCTAGTATGTTGTCTTTATAGATTGTTATATGATTATCTGATAAAGGTGCACATGTTTGATTGGTTATGTTGGCATTCCAACCCGATGGTTGAGGGCCTGGGGTATTCCAACCCGATGGTTGATTGGACCCATAGTATGTTGGCATTCCAACCCGATGGTTGAGGGCCTGGGGTATTCCATCTCGATGGATGATTGGACCCATAGTATCTGTTATGTATGTATTGTGTGTGGGTATTCCAACCCGATGGTTGTGGGCCGAGAGTATTCCATCCCGAGGATGATTGGACTCGTAGTATGTGGGCATTCCAACCCGATGGTTGAGGGCCTGGGGTATTCCATCCCGATGGATAATTGGACCCATAGTATGCTGTTTGTTATTGTATGTGTGTCGTTGTGTGTATGGGTATTTTGGGGGTAACTCACTAAGCCTTTGAGCTTACAGTTTCAGTTTATTGTTTCAGGTGTAGCGAATGACCGCGGGAAGGCAAAGGCGTGGCCGTACACTTCCTCTATTGATGATTATGATTTATGGGAACTCTGATGTTTAAACTATTTTGAAAACAAATTGTAATAAATGAATGGTTTTAAATGATTTAAAAAGTTTTAAATTGGCTCGAATTTTATGGGTGTTACAGTTTTAGATTGGGATTATTCTTGATCAAAAGAACCTAAAGATCATGGTTGATCTAGGCACATCGAGAGGAAATATCACTACATTAGACATAAGGTTGAAGAAGGTGCACTTATTGTGAATCATGTTTCATCAGAAGAGAATCATGTTGATCATTTCATAAAGGGACTCAGCAAGGGCAAGCATTTGAGCATGCTAGGATCGTTGGACTAAGAGACGATATTATATTTTATATGCTAGTGTTTATGTTATTTTGAAACTATATAACAATTTAAATTGTAATTCAATCATGATTAGTTAATAGAGATTACTTTATATTTAATGTGTTTAATGCTATTTGTCGA